>NC_041381.1:361184773-361220896 GCF_002162155.2 Triticum dicoccoides | reverse complement strand
GGAGGCGCGCTGGAGGGAGTCGGGCAGCGGCGGGGAGGACCGGAACGATGGGGTCACACGGGGCTCCAGCGCGGCTCCTTTTTGTCGTTTCGGGCCTGGGAAGATTCGGTGGGCTTTCGGTCTTGCGATCGCTTGTTCCTTATAGGGGCCGGGAGTAACAGAATATTATTCTGTTACTGGTAACAATATATATATATATATATATATATATATATATATATATATATATATATATATATATATGTAATTCGAAAGTTAGCAGTCTTTGGCTTCAGCCCCCACGCATACAATGCGGGGGTGTTCGCGAAAAATATGCTCAATCACACTTGATCAAACGTCTTGGTCCATTAAGGAGGTGATCGCACGTCGAACTAGGCAACCGGACTATATAGCTGTAACACTTTCGCTTAGCCACGGGAGTCTAACGTTGGGGCTACTATGTAGCCCCTTATACCTTCGTGTGCATCCGAATACGGGCGCGTATGTACATGGCCGGGAAATGGCCCTTCGTTAATGCGGAGGAATCCTAAAGATTCCGGTCAGTCTTCAAGTGGTTGAACAGTCTCTTGCTGTATCATGACAGTCAGTTTTCGGCTTTCTCTACTGAGGTGCTCATCCGGAATAGCCAGGGCACAATCGCAGTAGTTCTCCTTTGGCCACCTTAGCCGATAATAACGGAACGTAAGGCGGCAAACCCAGGAGCCGGGCTAACCCAACATTTGACCAAAGACATGATTCGGAGCTGATGCATATAAGGCCAAACTCGTGACGCCGAACACTCCCGAAGGTATTCGGAATTTATAACAGACGATGGGCTCAAGAATGCCCATTCATTATAAAACATGTGTTTCCAGGTACGTGCATTAATCTGTCGTGGTGAAATGCCAAAAACGACAGTATCCTCTGTGGGTATGGAACCCATGGGATGGTTAAGCAACAAGAGGCAATAGAAAAGGTTTACACACGGGCTTAATCTAAAAAGAAACATGTTGAACGGGGCCCTGCTGCACGTCTGCGCCTTTGTCTCCGTTGTGCCGTATCCTGGAAGGGTATCGCACGAACGTTGTCTGTAGAAAAAGAAAACTCATAGGAGAGTACAACGTAAGTATGCGATGGATAGTAAAAGTGTAAGGTGTTGGCCTGCCAATAAGGTTGAGCCAAGTGTGGGGCTTTATTAAGTGTTTATAGCCCCTGGTGTCCGCTATGGGATTACATATACGGTGCCCTGGTTCAATTTTATCTGGGCTACCGGACTCGTCTAACCGTGTCTGTGGTCTTAACGACCAGTCATGTTTTTTTTGTATTGGAGGCCGCTTATAGTCCGGCCGCTAGGGCCATCGCGTGTTCCTCTGCGCGTGAAGAGCGCTCTGTTATTCTGCTAACGGTGATGATGCCACGTGGACCGAGCATCTTGAGTGTAAGGTGGCCATAGTGCGGCAATGCGTTGAAGCGGGCGAAGGCCGTTCTTCCAAGCAATGCATGATAGTCGCTTTGGAAGGGTGCGATGATGAAGAGTAGTTCTTCGCTTCTGGAGTTGCCTGGAGAGCCGAATGTTACCTCCAGTATGACGAGCCCCGACTGTAGGCTTCAATGCCTGGTATCACCCCTTCAAAGGTGGTTTTGCTTTGACTAATTCTGGATGGGTTTATCCCCATCCTGCGGACAGTGTCCTTGTATACTAAATTGAGACTACTGCCGCCGTCCATGAGGACCCGGGTGAGACAGTATCCGTCGATTATTGGGTCAAGCACCAAGGCCTTTGATCCTCCGTGCCGAATACTAGTTTGGTCGTCCAAGTGATCGAAAGTGATCGGATAAGACATCCAGTAGTTAGATGTGGGTATGATGGGCTCTATATCATGCACGTCTCTATGCGCGCATTCGTGCCTTCTCATGGATGTACGAGTCGCGTGGATCATGTTCACTGTTTTAACCTCTGGCGGGAATTTCTTCTGTCCCCCAGTGTTCGGCTGGCGAGGTTAATCCTCGTCCTAACTTGGTGTTTCCCTTCCCTTGTGTTCGGCATTTAATTTGCCGGCCTGCTTGAAGACCCAGCACTCTATGTGCGTGTGGTTTGCAGGTTTGTCAGGGGTGCCATGAATTTGGCATAGTCTGTCCAGGACTCTGTTCAAACCGGACGGTCCCTCTTTACTGCCTTTAGATGGCTTATTTTGCTGATTAGGTCGAGAGCCCCTGAATCCGGCATTAATCGTCGTGTTATCCGGGCTCTCTTCCTTGTTTTGGCGTTTGTTTTTATGACGCCGTGGCTTCCCGTTGCCATCCCTTATTTCGGATGTGCTGGGGTCGCTAGTGCCTTTACGGGCTAGCCAGCTATCTTCGCCCGCGCAAAAGCGGGTCATAAGGCTTGTTAGGGCTGCCATTGTCCTTCGCTTTTCTTGTCCGAGGTGTCTGGCGATCCACTCGTCGCGGATGCTGTGTTTGAATGCCGCTAAGGCTTCGGCATCCGGACAATCGACAATTTGATTCTTCTTAGTGAGGAATCTATTCCAAAGCTTGTGGGCGGACTCTCCGGGCTGTTGGATTATGTGACTTAAATCGTCAGCATCCGGAGGCCGGACATAAGTCCCTTGAAAATTTGCCCTGAAAGCGTCCTCGAGTTCCTCCCAACTCCCAATTGAATTTTCTGGGAGGCTTTTCAACCAGTGTCTAGCTGGTCCCTTTAGTTTGAGGGGAAGGTATTTGATGGCGTGGAGGTCATCCCCATGAGCCATATGTATATGTAGGATAAAGTCCTCGATCCAGACCCCTGGGTCTGTCCTTCCGTCGTATGCCTCTATGTTCACAGATTTAAAGCCCTGTGGGAATTCATGGTCCAGTACCTCTTCGGTAAAGCACAGGGGGTGAGCAGCCCCTCTGTATCTGGACATGCTGTGGCATGCCGTCGGCTGTTGTGTCCGGTGTTTATTCCGAACTGGTATTTGATTGGCATAATCGTTTTGACGACCACAGTCCCTCGCCGGGGTGTGTCCTTTAGATCCGTAGATGGACCTAGCTGCGCCAGCTTTCTTATCCAGGTGCTCACGTAGATCGTGCGCATCTTCGGTAGCTGCTTTGTTGCGGTTATGAAGTGGTACGCCTAGCCTCCTGGTCGTGTTACTCTTTGGTGGAACGGCCTCGTCATCGAATTCTGGCAGTAGCTTGCGTTTTGGGTAGCTCTTTGTATGGCGATCGTCGCCATATCTTTCTTCGGTGTCTAGCACTTTGTTCCATCTGCGGTTAAGCGTTTCCTGTGCGGCTTTAAGCCGTTGCTTCTGCTTCTTCAGACTTCTCGCTGTGGCCATAAGCTTTCTGTGGAGGTTATCTCGTTCCACGCATTCTTCCAGAATGATGAATGCATCATCGTCCGGACTGTCTTCTTGTCCTAGGCCGGTTTGATGAACCCGTCCCTCTGGATCATTGTCTTCGGGCATCTGCTCTGAACTGTGTTCGGCGTGACCTGGCTCGTCCTGCTCCATCGCTGGTTCCGTATGGTCATTGTTGCCTTCGGGGTTGACCGGAGTATCGATCCTTCTAGCGCTCTTACTGCTATCTTTACTGTTGCTGGACTTGGAACGGCGTCTGCGTCGTCGCTTTGGCTTTTGCCCGGGGGTTTTATCTTCCGGATTGTCACCGTCGTCCTCCTTGGGCGTATCCACCATGTATATGTCGTATGACGAGGCAGAAGTCTGGCACCCCATAGATTCTGAATCTTCTCCTGCATCGTCGTCCATACCATCGATGCCTTCGGAGTCGAAGTCAAGCGCGTTGGTTAAATCATCAACCATGGCTATGAAGTGGGTGGTGGGTGGGTAACGAATTTCTTCGTCGCCTGCTTCCCACTCAAGCCGGACATAGTTTGGCCCGAAATTTTCTGTCAAAGAGAGAGTTTTTAATGAGTTCAGCATGTCACCAAAGGGCAAGTGCTGGAAGATGTCCACAGCGGTGAACTCCATTACCGGAGCCCAACCTGGCTCGACTGGCTCGGGAGTGCGCGAACAGGAACCAACAACCGGATACGAGTTCGGGGGTCCGGAGTCATAGGCCTCCTCATAAGTGAGGCATGTGTTCGGCTCTACCATCGATGAGGGTACGGCCTGCGGGGCGGGGTCCATCCCTCCGTCCTCGGGCAACACAGCCAGTTCCGGATTTGAGTCCGGGGCTACTGCAGGTGTGATATCCCAAGAGCTGTCCGATAGCAGGTCTAGGCCATGCCTGTCGTGACTGTCCGGTGCTCCTGGCATAGGTTCGAATCTGTCGAAGATCGAGTCTCCGCGGATGTCTACCATGTAGTTTAGGTTTCCGAGGCTGATCTGATGGCCAGGGGCGTAGCTGCCGATCTGCTCCAGATGGCCAAGTGAATTGACCCACAGGGCGAAACCGCCGAACACGAAGATCTGCCCGGGGAGGAAAGTCTCACCCTGGATCGTGTTGTTGATGATTGAAGGAGCCATCGAGCCTTGCGGCGACGACACAGAGGAACTCTCAATGAAAGCACCAATGTCGGTGTCAAAACCGGCGGATCTCTGGTAGGGGGTCCCGATCTGTGCGTCGATGCTGATGGTAACAGGAAGCAAGGGACATAGATGTTTACCCAGGTTCGGGCCCTCTCGATGGAGGTAAAACCCTACTTCCTGCTTGATTAATATTGAAGATATGGGTAGTACAAGAGTAGATCTACCACGAGATCGTAGAGGCTAAACCCTAAGAGCTAGCCTATGATGGTATGATTGTAATTGTGATCAGCCTTCTAAGGACCAACCTCTCCGGTTTATATAGACACTGGAGAGGGCTAGGGTTTATATGGAGTCGGTTACAAGGAAGGAAATACAATATCCGGATTGCCAAGCTTGTCTTCCACGCAAAGGAGAGTCCCATCCAGACACGGGCTGAAGTCTTGAGTCTTGTATCTTCATGCTTCAATAGTCCGGACGTTGTACACAGTCCGGCTGTCCGGATACCCCCTAATCCAGGACTCCCTCACTCGCCGATCATCGGGCAAGTTTGTCAAAGTCCATACTTTGTTTTCATACATGGATCCTATCTCGGATTGCATGGCTTCAAGCCATTTGTTGGAATCTGGGCCCGCCATCGCTTCTTCATAGTTCAAAGGTTCACCGTTGTCTAACAACATGATTCCCAGGACAGGGTTGCCATACCATTCTGGTGTGGAACGTGTCCTTGTGGACCTACGAAGTTCAGTAGCAACTTGATCCGAAGTACCTTGATCGTCATCATTAACTTCCTCTCTAGTCGGTGCAGGCACCATAGAAACATCTTCCTGAGCTGCGCTACTTTCCGGTTCGAGAGGCAGTACTTCATCAAGTTCTACTTTCCTCCCACTTATTTATTTCGAGAGAAACTCTTTCTCCAGAAAGGACCCGTTCTTGGCAACAAAGATCTTGCCTTTGGATCTGAGGTAGAAGGTATACCCAATGGTTTCCTTAGGGTATCCTATGAAGACGCATTTTTCCGACTTGGGTTAGAGCTTTTCAGGTTGAAGTTTCTTGACATAAGCATCGCATCCCCAAACTTTTAGAAACGACAACTTAGGTTTCTTCCCAAACCATAATTCATACGGTGTCGTCTCAACGGATTTAGACGGTGCCCTATTTAAAGTGAATGTAGCTGTCTCTAGAGCATATCCCCAAAATGATAGTGGTAAATCGGTAAGAGACATCATAGATTGCACCATATCCAATAGAGTGCGATTACGATGTTCGGACACACCGTTACGCTGAGGTGTTCCAGGCAGCATGAGTTGTGAAACAATTTCACATTTCCTTAAGTGCGTACCAAATTCGTGACCCAAATATTCTCCCCCACGATCTGATCGTAAGAACTTTATCTTTCTATCACGTTGATTCTCTACCTCATTCTGAAATTCCTTGAACTTTTCAAAGGTCTCGGACTTGAGTTTCATCAAGTAGACATACCAATATCTACTTAAGTCATCAGCGAGGGTGAGAACATAACGATAGCCTCCGCGAGCCTCAATGCTCATTGGACCGCACACATCAATATGTATAATTTCCAATAAGTTGGTTGCTCGCTCCATTGTTCTGGAGAACGGAGTCTTGGTCATTTTGCCCATGAGGCATGGTTCGCATGTGTCAAATGATTCGTAATCAAGAGACTCCAAAAGTCCATCTGCATGGAGCTTCTTCATGCGTTTGTCACCAATGTGACCAAGGCGGCAATGCCACAAGTATGTGGGACTATCATTATCAACCTTACATCTTTTGGTATTCACACTATGAATATGTGTAACATCACGTTCGAGATTCATTAAGAATAAACCATTGACCAGCGGGGCATGACCATAAAACATATCTATCATATAAATAGAACAACCATTATTCTCGGATTTAAATGAGTAGCCATCTCGTATTAAATGAGATCCAGATACAATGTTCATGCTCAAAGTTGGCACTAAATAACAATTAATGAGGTTTAAAACTAATCTCGTAGGTAAATGTAGAGGTAGTGTGCCAACGGCGATCACATCAACCTTGGAACCATTCCCGACGCGCATCGTCACCTCGTCCTTCGCCAGTCTCCGCTTATTCCGTAGCTCCTGTTTTGAGTTACAAATATGAGCAACCGCACCGGTATCAAATACCCAGGAGCTACTATGAGTACTGGTAAGGTACACATCAATAACATGTATATCACATATACCTTTGGTGTAGCCGGCCTTCTTGTCCGCTAAGTACTTGGGGCAGTTCCGCTTCCAGTGTCTGTTTCCCTTGCAATAAAAGCACTCAGTCTCAGGTTTGGGTCCATGCTTTGGCTTCTTCCCGGCAACTAGCTTACCGGGCGCGGCAACTCCCTTGCCATCCTTCTTGAAGTTCTTCTTACCCTTGCCTTTCTTGAAACTAGTGGTTTTATTGACCATCAACACTTGATGTTCCTTTTTGATCTCCACCTCCACTGATTTCAGCATTGAATATACCTCAGGAATGGTTTTCACCATCCCCTGCATATTGAAATTCATCACAAAGCTCTTGTAGCTAGGTGGAAGTGACTGGAGGATTCTATCGACGACCGCGTCATCTAGGAGATTAACTCCTAGCTGAGACAAGCGGTTGTGTAACCCAGACATTTTGAGTATGTGCTCGCTGACAGAACCATTCTCCTCCATCTTACAATTGTAGAACTTGTCGGAGACTTCATATCTCTCGACCCGGGCATGAGCTTGGAAAATCATTTTCAGCTCTTGGAACATCTCATATGCTTCGTGTTGCTCAAAAGGCTTTTGGAGCCCCGGTTCTAAGCTGTAAAACATGCCGCACTGAACCAGGGAGTAATCATCACTACGC
The DNA here is from genome assembly GCF_002162155.2 of Triticum dicoccoides. Lineage (NCBI taxonomy): Eukaryota > Viridiplantae > Streptophyta > Magnoliopsida > Poales > Poaceae > Triticum > Triticum dicoccoides. The sequence goes on along the minus strand of NC_041381.1, from coordinate 361,213,577 downwards.
TACAGCCAGGCGTTCATAACGTCTTGAGTTGCTGGGAAAACGGGTGCTTCACCTAGCGATGCATCTAGGACATATGCTTTCTTGGCAGCTATGAGGATGATCCTCAAGTTCCGGACCCAGTCCGTATAGTTGATACCATCGTCTTTCAGCTTGGTTTTCTCTAGGAACGTGTTGAAGTTGAGGGCAACATTAGCGTGGGCCATTTGATCTACAAGACATATTGCAAAGATTTTAGACTAAGTTCATGATAATTAAGTTCATCTAATCAAATTATTTAATGAACTCCCACTCAGATAGACATTCCTCTAGTCATCTAAGTGATACATGATCCAAGTCAACTAGGCCGTGTCCGATCATCACGTGAGACGGACTAGTCATCATCGATGAACATCTTCATGTTGATCGTATCTACTATACGACTCATGTTCGACCTTTCGGTCTCTTGTGTTCTGAGGCCATGTCTGTACATGCTAGGCTCATCAAGTCAACCTAAGTGTTTTGCATGTGTAAATCTGGCTTACACCCATTGTATGCGAATGTTAGGATCTATCACACCCGATCATCACGTGGTGCTTTGAAACAACGAATTTTGGCAATGGTGCACAGTTAGGGGGAACACTTTCTTGAAATTTTATGAGGGATCATCTTATTTATGCTACCATCGTTCTAAGCAAATAAGATGTAAAACATGATAAACATCACATGCAATCAAATAGTGACATGATATGGCCAATATCATTTTGCTCCTTTTGATCTCCATCTTCGGGGCGCCATGATCATCATCATCACCGGCATGACACCATGATCTCCATCATCATGATCTCCATCATCGTGTCTTCATGAAGTTGTCTCGCCAACTATTACTTCTACTACTATGGCTAACGGTTTAGCAATAAAGTAAAGTAATTACATGGAGTTATTCAATGACACGCAGGTCATACAATAAATTAAGACAACTCCTATGGCTCCTGCCGGTTGTCATACTCATCGACATGCAAGTCGTGATACCTATTACAAGAACATGATCAATCTCATACATCACATATATTTCATCCATCACATCCTTTGGCCATATCACATCACACGGCATATGCTGCAAGAACAAGTTAGACGTCCTCTAATTGTTGTTGCAAGTTTTTTTACGTGGCTGCTACAGGTTTCTAGTAAGAATGTTTCTTACCTATGCTAAAACCACAATGTGATATGCCAATTGCTATTTACCCTTCATAAGGACCCTTTTCATCGAATCCGATCCGACTAAAGTGGGAGAGGCAGACACCCGCTAGCCACCTTATGCAACTAGTGCTGTCAGTCGGTGGAACCTGTCTCACGTAAGCGTACGTATAAGGTCGGTCCGGGCCGCTTCATCCCACGATGCCGCCAAATCAAGATAAGACTAGTAGTGGCAAGTAAATTGACAAAATCGACGCCCACAACAACTTGTGTTCTACTCGTGCATAGAAACTACGCATAGACATAGCTCATGATGCCACTGTTGGGGATCGTTGCAGAAATTAAAATATTTTCTACGCATCACCAAGATCAATCTATGGAGAAACTAGCAACAGGAGAGAGGGGAGTGCATCTTCATACCCTTGAAGATCGCGAAACGGAAGCATTGCAATAACGCGGATGAAGGAGTCGTACTCGTAGCGATTCAGATCACGGTGGATTCCTATCTAAGCGCCGAACAACGGCACCTCCGCGTTCAACACACGTGCAGCCCGGTGACGTCACCCGCGCCTTGATCCAGCAAGGAGGAGGGAGAGGTTGAGGAAGAAGGCTCCAGCAGCAGCACGACGGCGTGGTGGTGGTGGAGCAGTGGTTCTCCGGCAGGGCTTCGCCAAGCTCAAACGGAGGAGGAGAGGTGTTGGAGAGGGGGAGGGCTGCGCCTTGGATGTGGCGCGGCTGCCCTCCCTCCTCCCCTCTATTTATAGGGCGAAGGGGGAAGGGGGCCGGCCCCTCTAGATGAGATCTAGAGAGAGGGCGGCGGCTAAGGGGACGGGGCTTGCCCCCCAAGCCAAGGGGGCGCCCCCTTTAGGGTCCCCTCCCCAACCCTAGGCGCACGGTGAAGGAAATATGCCCTAGAGGCAATAATGAAGTTATTATTTACTTCCTTATTTCATGATAAATGTTTATTATTCATGCTAGAAATGTATTAACCGAAAACATAATACATGTGTGAATACATAGACAAACATAGTGTCACTAGTATGCCTCTACTTGACTAGCTCGTGAATCAAAGATGGTTAAGTTTCCTAGCCATAGACATGAGTTGTCATTTGATTAACGGGATCACATCATTAGGAGAATGATGTGATTGACTTGACCCATTCCGTTAGCTTAGCACTTGATCGTTTAGTATGTTGCTATTGCTTTCTTCATAACTTATACATGTTCCTATGACTATGAGATTATGCAACTCCCGTTTACCGGAGGAACACTTTGTGTGCTACCAAAAGTCACAACATAACTGGGTGATTATAAAGGAGCTCTACAAGTGTCTCCGAAGGTACATGTTGAGTTGGCGTATTTCGAGATTAGGATTTGTCACTCCAATTGTCGGAGAGGTATCTCTGGGCCCTCTCGGTAATGCACATCACTATAAGCCTTGCAAGCAATGTAGCTAATGAGTTAGTTACGGGATGATGCATTACGTAAAAAGTAAAGAGACTTGCCGGTAACGAGATTGAACTAGGTATTGAGATACCGACGATCGAATCTCGGACAAGTAACATACCGATGACAAAGGGAACAACGTATGTTGTTATGCGGTTTGACCTATAAAGATCTTCGTAGAATATGTAGGAGCCAATATGAGCATCTAGGTTCCGATATTGGTTATTGACCGGAAACGTGTCTCGGTCATGTCTACATAGTTCTCGAACCCGTAGGGTCCGCACGCTTAAGGTTTTGATGACAGGTATATTATGAGTTTATGAGTTTTGATGTACCAAAGGAGTTCGGAGTCCCGGATGAGATCGGGGACATGATGAGGAGTCTCGAAATGGTCGAGACGTAAAGATCGATATATTGGACGACTATATTCGAACATCGGAAAGGTTCTGAGTGGTTTGGGTATTTTTCGGAGTACCGGGGAGTTACGGGAATACGGGGGAAGAAGTATATGGGCCTTATTGGGCTTTAGGGGAGAGAGAGAGGCAGGCCGCCCCCCCCCCCCCATTGACTAGTCCGAATTGGACTAAGGGGAGGGGCGGCGCCCCCTCCTTCCTTCTCTTCCCTCTCCCCCTTCCTTGTCTCCTACTCCTACTACATGGAAGGGGAGGAATCCTACTCCCGGTGGGAGTAGGACTCCTCCAGGGCGCGCCATAGGGGCCGGCCCTCTCCCCCTCCTCCACTCCTTTATATACGGGGGCAGGGGGCACCTCTAGACACAACAACAATTGATCTCTTGATCTCTTAGCCGTGTGCGGTGCCCCCCTCCACCATAGTCCTCCTCGATAATATTGTAGCGGTGCTTAGGCGAAGCCCTGCGACGGTAGAACATCAAGATTGTCACCACACCGTCGTGCTGATGGAACTCTCCCTCGACTTGGCTGGATCGGAGTTCAAGGGACGCCATCGAGCTGAACGTGTGCTAGAACTCGGAGGTGCCGTAGTTTCGGTGCTTGATCGGTCGGGCCGTGAAGACGTACGACTACATCAACCGCGTTGTTCTAACGCTTCCGCTTTCGGTCTACGAGGGTATGTGGACAACACTCTCCCCTCTCGTTGCTATGCATCACCATGATCTTGCGTGTGCGTAGGAAATTTTTGAAATTACTACGTTCCCCAATAGTGGCATCCGAGCCTAGGTTTTATGCGTAGATTTTTTTAACCGGGCGTACCCCTTTCCATTTGCATTAAACGGAAATACAACAATTCCAGGTAACTACGGAGAAGGGAAAGGAGGTAGCGAGTTCAAAGCACTGACAGGAAACCCACCGTGCCCGCCCGTCATCAAAACGAGCACTATGGGGCGAAAACCTGACAGCACCATACAGTTTACAAATCCAAGACCACCAGCTAAACACGAGAACAAAAGGGGCTCAGAAAGCCAAATAACGACCAACAGGCAAGCTGTGAAGTAGAGTAGCCAAGCTCATCACCAAGTCAACACCTCTCCATCATCATCCATCGCACGCCTGGCCTTCTCACACATCGCCATCATCCTGGTCGTGCTTGAGCGAATCATCTCTGCACCTTGGCGTAGTTCCTCCGTGTCTTCCTTGTTCTGAAGTCCTTCCCAATACAAGAGAAAATAACATGCCGAAAACACAATCTCAAAAGGAGATTTAATCAACTTCTTCTCAAAGGTAGCTCTATTACGAGCCAGCCAAATGGCCCAGGTCACAGCAGCCAGGCCAACTGTGAAGAACTTAGCTCCATTTGGCAAAAACATATTGCACCACACATAATATTGCCAAGCATTATTAGGACACAGGTCAGTCCCCAGGACCACACCAATAGATCTCCAGGCCACTCATGCCACAGGGCAGGAGAAGAACAAATGCGAGTCCGTTTCCAGCTGACCACAAAAGGAACACACAGGGTTTCCTGGCCATTTTTTTTCTTTTCATCACCGATCTGGTGAGAACTGCATCTTGTGCCATTTGCCATAAGAATACCTGGATCTTAAGAGGAAGTTTTGCTCCCCAGATCCATCTATAGTTGCAGCCACTAATTGGCTTCTCCAGCCATTTATACATAGATTTAGTAGTATACTTGGCATTCTTATTGAGCCCCCAATAAATCGAGTCTCTATTAGCAGAGAGGTTTATTCCCACAACTAGCGCACATATTTTTTCCCACTATTCTCTCATATCAGGGTCAAGGCGACGTCTAAAGAATGAAGCGGGTACAACACCACAGAAATTTTCCATTGTGCAATCTTGGTCTGTGCAAATTTCTAACAGCTGCGGGAAGGATAATTGTAGCGGTGCTTAGGCGAAGCCCTGCGACGGTAGAACATCAAGATCGTCACCACACCGTCGTGCTGACAGAACTCTCCCTTGACACTCTGCTGGATCGGAGTTCGAGGGACGTCATCGAGCTGAACGTGAGCTAGAACTCGGAGGTGCCGTAGTTTCGGCGCTTGATCGGTCGGGCCGTGAAGACGTACGAATACATCAACCGCGTTGTTCTAACGCTTCCGCTTTCAGTCTACGAGGGTACGTGGACAACACTCTCCCCTCTCGTTGCTATGCATCACCATGATCTTGTGTATGCGTAGGAAATTTTTGAAATTACTACGTTCCCCAACACATGGGCCCTAGGGGGGTGGCGCCCAGCCCACTTGGGGCTGGTTCCCTACCACATACAGCCCATAAGGGCCCTCCGGGGCAGGTGGACCCTGCCGGTGGACCCCCGGAACCCCTTCGGTGGTCCCGGTACAATATCGATAAACCCCCGAATACTTTCGGTGACCGTATGATGACTTCTCATATATAAATCTTCACCTTCGGACTATTCCAGAACTCCTCGTGACGTCCGAGATCTCATCCGGGACTCCGAACAACATTCAGTAACCACGTAAAACCTTCCCTATAACCCTAGCGTCATCGAACCTTAAGTGTGTAGACCCTACGGGTTCGGGAATCATGCAGACATGACCGAGACAGCTCTCCGGCCAATAACCAACAACGGGATCTGGATACCCATGTTGGCTCCCACGTGGTTCACGATGTTCTCATTGGATGAACCATGATGTCGAGGATTCAAGTAATCCCGTATACAATTCCCTTTGTCAATCGGTACGTTACTTGCCCGAGATTCGATCATCGGTATCCCAATACCTCGTTCAATCTCGTTACAGGCAAGTCACTTTACTCATTCCATAATGCATGATCCCGTGACCAACTACTTAGTCACATTGAGCTCATTATGATGATGCATTACCGAGTGGGCCTAGAGATACCTCTCTGTCATATGGAGTGACAAATCCCAGTCTCGATTTGTGCCAACCCAACAGACACTTTCGGAGATACTTGTAGTGCACCTTTATAGCCACCCAGTTACGTTGTGACGTTTGGTACACCCAAAGCATTCCTATGGTATCCGAGAGTTGCACAATCTAATGGTCTAAGGAAATGATACTTGACATTAGAAAAGCTTTAGCAAACGAACTACATGATCTTGTGTTATGCTTAGGATTGGGTCTTGTCCATCACATCATTCTCCTAATGATGTGATCCCGTTATCAATGACATCCAATGTCCATAGTCAGGAAACCATGACCATCTATTGATCAACGAGCTAGTCAACTAGAGGCTCACTAGGGACACGTTGTAGTCTATGCATCACACATGTATTACGGTTTCCGGTCAATACAATTATAGCATGAACAATAGACAATTATCATGAATAATAAAATATAATAATAACCATTTTATTGTTGCCTCTAGGGCATATTTCCAACATAGTTTTCAAGTGGCGGATCAAACAGTGTTCGGCAAAACACAAATGTGCACGATGGCACGACAGAGCAAAGTTTCACTAGCCTATTACCCGACTCAGTGAGCCAAAGATATCAAGTGTTTTCAAAGTATCACATATTTTGAACCGCCCAGCGGATCACTCTTCTTGGCCTTGACGACTTGAGGCTTCTGGATCACCCTTCTCCGGTTCTTCGTCCTCCTCCGCTGTCTGGAAATTTGGTGATGACCAATCGATACCACACAAGGCTTGGAGTTCAGCTTCATCATTAATAAGTTCGGATGGTTTAACTTCAGGAGCGGAAGTATGCTTATGGATTGGGGGAATTAGATCCATCACTTTATAAGCCGGTGTGGGCATCTTCTGATTCTCCATGTCATAAGTCGGTTGGTATCTTGAAAGATCCGTTTCATTTGCAATCAGGCTGGCCAGGGGACGTATCTCCTTCATGCAGGCAGCGAAGTCTTTCTTCTCAAAGGGAGTGCCATCTTCTTTTAAGCTTGGATAGCCAGTAGCTATATCGGCCGGGTCTAGCTCTGCTAGCCATGCCTTGGCCCGGCTTAAAGTTTTCACAGCACTGGGTCTTGCAGATGATCGCTCATTAATCCTAGCAGGCAGAACAGAAAGCTTTTTCAAGACATCACTCAAGGGAGTATGTGCTTGATTAGTCGGAGAAATTGTGGCCAATGCGTGCTGATTTCTAGTATATAGTTGTTCAATAAGTGTATAAACAACCATGAGCTTCACAAGCATCTCTTAACTAAGATTGTTACTCCCGGGACCTGAATAATAATTATGGATTGGTTAGAGGCGGTTTATACCATCAAGGAAGAGATTCAAATTTGATACTAGCAAGGCCACTCAGCAAAGATAGCAGAAACCATCTAGGATACATGGTGTTTTAAACCGGTAAGCTCAGTGGTCACCTCCTGAAGAGCCGCCTTCGCCTTTTTAGCCCGCTGTGTCAAGGGAGTTTTCTCTTCAGCCCAGGCGTTTCTTTCAGCCTCAAAACTGGTCTTTAGTTTTCCGTTTCAGCCACGCTAAATTGGAATTTTGAGTCCGCTTTCCGGGTCTCAGATTCTTGGTGCTCCAGCCAGGTTTTCACGTCAGCCAATTGTGATTGAAGTTGAGTAGTGGTGTCTTGTACATACACCGGTTCAAAATCATGTTCATATTTGGGTTACAGAAATGAAGTCCCAAGCCTTTTGCAAGCAACAACACTTGGCACTTGGGGGCTAATGCCTGCTGAAAAAATTATTCATACACCGGCTTATGTGAATAAGTCCCAAGCACTTTGCAAGCAAGAGTACTTGGCACTTGGGGGCTAATGCATATTGCTTGTGTCTTCTTACTACTTTATGATGACCCGTTTGTTACGCAAACGATCACAGCCGGCTCATGGGGGCTACACAAGTAAGCTTTGATTTATAAACAATGATGAACAGGACCGGCTCATTCATGCTGATTAAACCGGCCCCTGGGGGCTACGGATGCAGTGTTAATCATTAAAGATCTACTTTAACTCGGATGGTGTAAGCCGGATTTTGAAAGATTCTATCAAGGGTACTATTTATACTCATGGTATAAGTCTGCATCATATTCAATCCTATCATACACAATAGACTTGGGGGCTAACAGGATATGCATAACTCATTAAAGAAGGAGTTCATACCTCATATTTTTTATGCATCTGCTTCACCATGTCAACTTCAAGGTCGCGCCTGGTGTGCACTTGATTGAGATAACCAGAGAATACTTCACTAATGCTCAGTTGAGAGTAGTTGGCAACATCAAATCTCACTTTTTGTTTCTCAATATATTCTTCTTTGGCGGAGTGTTTGGCCAAGACAGTAGGTCTTCCCGGCTCTCTAAAGTCGGTGCTAGTAATCATCACATCATCGGCATGTGTTTCAGCCGGTTTAATTGGGCTTGATGATTCAGTATTCAAAGGATTGTTGTTTGTCTGGTCAATGGAAGGGTCAGGAATTTCTGGTGGAACGTCATGAACAGGTTCTTCTGGTTGTGGTACGGAGGTGTCAGACGCTAGAATTTGTTGCTCTGGTTCATGGACTTTTGGGTCTTCAGCCGGCTTAGTCACCTTTGCCTTCTTGCTAGTTTTTGCTTTTCCACTACATGAGTTATGAGAAGTCAGTATAAAGATAAGAACCTGAGGAGGAAGCAAATAATAAGTAATTGTTATTACCCAGGAGCAGTTTTGAAAGTCTGCAGCTGGGACTGTGATGAGTCGTCGGAAGAGGAGCGAGAAGTCTCCTGATAATTTGAATCGGAAGAACTAAGTGGCTGGCGAATGAGACCCGCTAGAGGATAAAAAGAGTTTAAATTTGGGATGACCTCGTTTCGATGTTTCCTGGGAGCTGGAGTATTCGGTAAGCCGGAAAATAATTCTTCACCTCCGCTGGCCTGAGTTTATCGCCGGTTCTCGTGCTGCTGTTGCTTCAAAAGAAAGTGAGGATCCAGATGAGCTAAGGGGTGTGAAAAGCTTACTTTCCGGGTTACTCTTCGAATTTTCTGTCTTGGCAAAGGCTCTGAGTCAGAGAAAATGATAGTTACCTCTTCCTCGACTGCTTGACTAGCCCTCGTGTCATCCTGATGATAATCAATGTCAATAAGATAGTTGAAAAAGGAGCCAAGGGAATCAAGAGCTACCTCCTACTTAGAGTTGCCGTCCAGTTCAAACAGTTCGGAAGTACTTAATTTCTTCTTGTTCTTCTTGGCAGCTTTCTTGGCAGCCCTGGCCTTTTTGGCAGCTTCATGGTTATATTTCTTTTTCCAAAAATCAGATTCAGCCTATGAAAGTCATCAAAGTTGAGTTAATAGAATATTTGGATGATGAAGGTAAAAGTAAGTAATTTAAAGACCCACATCTGGTGGCGGGTTAAGTTTGCAGAAAGGGTTCAGACCCACTTTGCTGCAGTCTTCCGGATCTTCATTCAGAAGGGTCTTTGTCATTTCATTGATTGTTTCCTCGGTTAAACGCACGGAGCTATGGCGCAGTGGATCCTTTACACCACCCGTGTAAGTACACATTAAGCCGGATCGGCGACTCAAGGGTATGATTCGCCAAGAAACCCAGGACCGAACCAAGTCAATGCCAGTTAACCCGTTTCCCAGCAGAGCCTTGACCTTTGCAATGGTGGGGGCAAGCTTTGCACGTTCAGTAGTGGTAAGCTTTTCAGGAAGATGATGTTTTGGGTCAAGACGTTGGACACGATAATATGGCAGTGGATTCTCGTCAGCCGAAGAGGTATCTTTGCAGTAAAACCATGTCTGGTTCCAATCTTTGGGGTGACTCGGCAAGCAAGCATAGGGGAAGATAGCATCTCTTCTTCGTTGAATTGAGATTCCGCCAAGTTCCAAGCTGGGTCCATTCGTAAACTCGTTTTGGCGGTTCAAATAAAAATATTCCCTAAAGAGTTCAACATTGGGCTCCTCTTGAAGGTATACTCCACAGAAAACTTGAAAGTTGCAGATGTTTGACACGGAATTGGGTCCGATGTCTTGAGGATGAAGCTGAAAGAAGTGTTGAACATCTCGGAAAAATTTAGAACCGGGTGGTGAGAAGTCCCGATTCATGTGATCAGTAAAAACAATGACCTCATCATCCTTTGGCTGAGGTCTTTCTTCGTCTGGATTGGGGGCGCGCCAATGCATGACATTTTTTGTTGGTAAATAGCCGGTTTTGAGAAAGTCTTTGAGCGTGTTCTCAGTGACAATGGAGGGAACCCAATTAGATGAAGTGACTGTCTTCGGCGGCATTGTGAAGATAGAAGCCTAAAAGAAAGAACAATTTTGCCGGTTTCAGTTGATTCATTAAGCCGGAAGTAAAACGCTACAGTATATATTCGGAGTGGCAGCTTAAAAGGGGCCTAATGATCTATGGCTAGTGATAATCGGTGATGTAAGCCGCCATGACCAGATTGATATCTATCAAGAGTGAAATCTGCTAAGTGTTGAATAAACAGGTTTTACAGACTGGAGCAGGTGATTTGGATCTAGCGTTGTGTGAAAAAAGAAAATAAATCAAAGCCTAAATATTGCAGCAGTAGAGGAACTAGCACATGGGCGAGATTTCTGCATCTAAAGGGTATGTTCAGTGATTAAGACGAAGGATAAAAACAGGTTCTGCATATTTTAAGGCCATTTTTCGATCAAAGCAAGGATTAAACAGAAGCATGACGAAGAACGATGATGAACTCATAAGAACTGCAGAAACCCTAATGGAGATCTATGGTGGAGAAGATAAGGTGCTTACTGGATCCGATGAGCGATGAAGAGGCACCGCAGTTTCTCTGGTCCCGTTCAGGTTGATGCAGCGGCCGAGGTCAAGGAAGACGATGAGCTTCGCGGCGGCGGCAGTGCTCAGAAGTGCAGATGCGTCGCGGAGAGAGGTGGAAGACGAGAAGGAAAAGAGGGAAAATGAAAGAAGGGTTGCTTGACCCTATTTATAAGGAGAAGGGTAACAGGTGGGTGCAAAAAATGAGGAGGCCAAAGAATGATTATCCAGCTGTTCTGACCCCTTGATTTTCAGGATGGCTATTAAAGATAAGGATCTATTAAGATATATTGGGTATTGTGTGATATTAATGACAGGTGATGTCATGGAGGGTTACCACAATCGCAGGAGATGATGTCATGGTGGGTTATGAGATCTCGCAAGAATAAAGAAGGAAGGATTTTTCTAAGTGTTGAAGATTGACATGAACGAGTTCAAATCAATCTGAGGTCTAATGTTGGGGATATGACTATTGGGTATGACCCGCCCAGGAGGGGCCGGGTTATACCTATGGCGGTTCATCCATACAAAGCCCATGAGGATGTTGAAGATGGCGGTTCATGAAGCAAGGGCCTAAACCCAAGGGTGACTTAGGGCCCATAGGGGTAAACCGCCATATGTGTATGACTTATATTGTAAGGCAAGTATATTTAGTCACCGAGCCGGACACGTTGTCTATGGGCCGGCCAGGACTCTGTGAGCCGCTGGGCGTCAACCTGTGTATATAAAGGGATGACCCGGCGGCGGTTCAGGGCAAGAAACAAGAGATCGAAATCTAGGTCAAGCGTATTCTCTCCCTGGTAATCAAGACATAAGCAATACCACCACAAACTGGATTAGGCCTTTACCTTCACGGCAAGGGGCCGAACCAGTATAAACTCTCTGTGTCCTTTGTCCCGTTTAACCCCTTTAAGCTAACCTAGTTGCGATGGCTCCACGACTAAGTCCTCACACTAGGACATCTGTCGTGACAATTCCACGACAGTCGGTGACCCAACCTTGCCGATGCATGAGCCTATCAATGTAATTCTTCCTCCTTGCATTGGTGGCGATGAATTTTTGTGTGTGTTCGCGTCTCCTTCCTTTAAATTGGCAATCCTCGCACACTGCAAAATTTGTATTCGCGCCTCCTTCCTTTAAATTAGCAATCCTCGCACATTGATTCATGTCCCCTTAGCTTGGTCGCATATGTCTTCAGATATTTCTAGCCATATATGGTTGCTAGCATAGCTAACATTTTGCTGAAATTCATATCACTTGAGGTTGTTGAAACCTTGACGAATATGTTTATGTGTTAGGCTATAATTAGTGAAGTGCTACGTGTTTGAATCAAACACGTGTAGCGGATAGCCAAAACAAACTACACCGAACTAAAAGGCTAGATAGAAAGGTTATGAGAGGGATGGACCGGGCGGCCAGATCATCTATGGCGCGGTGGTAGAGACATGATGCTAGATATACTATGTCGATTTAGTACACGTGGAGAAGTGTTCATAGTCATGTCTTAAAAATTGTAGGTGATTACTTTGAACCTTGTTAGGTTTCCTCGTGTAATTAGGTACCTCGTATGGCCCACATACGCTTTGGATTTCTAGCAAATGTGGCCAAGATGTACCACAATTTTAGGCAACTGGGAGAGAGTGAAATGTAATGAAAATGCTTTACTGTGCCTTTACCTCGAAGCAGTGTTTTATTAAAATCTTTGTGTGGTATCTTCATCGAGGAGTCACTCTTAGCAAAGCTTATCTTAGTAAGAGGAATTGGTATGGAAGCATGCGTTGTGTGTTTTGTCATCAAGACGGGACAACAAAACACTTGTTTTTTCATTGCAAGTTCGCTCATTCTATATGGTCAGTCATTCAAGTAGCTTCTCGCTTGTATCCTCCACATAGTGTTGCCAATATATTCGGCAATTGCTTACATGGGACTGAATACAGGTTTCGAATTATTCTCAATGCGGGAGCGCTTGCCGTTATTTGGTCGCTTCAGCTATGTAAAAATGATAAGGTTTTTAATGATAAAAATACTTCTCTTATGCAGGTTATCTACAGATGTACCGGTACGCTTCGTTTATGATCGTCTTTACAACGTGTGGAGAATCAAGATCGGTTTTACAGAGGTGTGTACACGATTGGAGGCCACGACGAGGGATATTTGTACCATGGATGACAACATGATCTTTGGATTTGCCCTCCTATGTTTTAGGTGTATACAATCTCCATATGACTACGTGTATTTCGTCTTTATCGGTTTTTAAAAACTTGAATTTGGTTATGGTTGTATGCATCTTAGTTATGCAGAGGTCGGATGTAATGTTTAACCTTTTGAGTAATAAAACATCTTTGTGGGCTCGGGATACCACTGTTCCTCTAGCCATCCAACCACATGTTGGTTCGCCGCTTTTGCTTTTTTGAGGAAAGACACACCGCTGTTTTAGCTTCTCAGGAAACGATCTGAGTTTGTTTTCTCTATAGAAAAAACGTGTCTATCACCCAACATTCTGATGAGGCTAATCTTGGGCAATTTGCCCAGCAATAGCATCCACACAAAACCTGTCTGGTAGATTGGATTTGCCGGTGCGTGCAGCTCTCTTCCTTTTGTGACCTTGGAGGCTGTTTCGTTGTCAATCACACCTGTCTCCTGATTTATGTACGATAAAGGAATATAACACGGGCACGTTACGATAAGAACAGTGGCGACCGGGCGAATTGTCTAGAGTTTGAATTGTCTTCTAATAGTACCATTTATAGAGGAGAAAAAAGAGCAAGAACAGTGTTTGATCAATGCTTCCCTCCCCCTCTTTCGAATATCCTTGGAATTGCAAGACCAAGATAGAAGTATAGAACAAACTTGTGCAAATTCTGCTACCATTCACGAGACGATGGCACGGGCAATGATATACAGAATTCGGGATTGCGATAGCCAAGGCGATAAGATGCATAACAGCCACTGCGTGCCTCTGTGAGATGAGAATAAAGATGGGCAGCAGCAGCAATACACAAGAGCAACATCAGCGTGGGGAACGAACATGTATGTAGGTTCTTGTAACTGTTTACGTGTAGTGTAGTTTCTTATGAGTGCTCCTGGTCCTCAACGGCTTCTGGCGCCTGCTCCTCGACGGCTTCTGGCGCCTGCTCCTCTTCCTTGGCCGCCTCTGGCTCGTCGGCGTTCTTGGCCGAGGCGGGCTTGAGCAGGTTGCTGTAGCTGCCCGTCTCCTTGAACAGCTGCCAGAAGTGGTTCTGGCAGTATAGGATCCCGTTAAGGGAGGCGTAGGAGGCGGTCGTCAGGATGCAGCCGCCGTGAGCGCACTTGAAGCAGGTCTTGTGGTAGGGCTCGCCCTCCAAGGTCATCTGCCAAGGAACTGAAATTATCAGACAGACTTTTGCATATGGAAAACGAGGCAACAGGTGCATGCGTAGTCTGTTGTGTCCAAAGATTACTCATGAAATTTGGGTAGGTTGATCAAGGACTGAAATGATGCAAACACATATATGCATGTGCATTTTATTGCTCTTAAATTTTGTTAGCCAAAAGTTGAGATTTCCCAGTTACCAAAGTTTCCACTGCTTAATCGCGACCGGCTTAATCGTTCAAGAACGGGAATTTATTACCTTCTCCAATGGGTACACAGTCTTCTTGCAGGCAGCACACTTGTCCTGAGTTCCACAGAACACAGAGCCATACTTGTTTGGGGCCTTAGACTGTAGGGAAGAAAACGAATTATGAGCTGCAATCTGTGACAAATTGGGAAATAATGATATTGCTGATTGTACTCTACGAAATACTCGTATTAAATCAGCAGCAAAGGGTAGCCTATCAGGCTGCAATATATATTTTTTCATAATCATTTCACAACAAATATAAGTGTGGCCCACAGAATGGCGAGAAAGCAATACCTGCTCATTATTTGCCTTTGCGCCTGAACAAAAAAAAAAGAACAAGTACAATGTGATGAGATTTCTGCTGTAATTGCAAACAAAACAACAGTGGGAAGAGCAATGCAGGACAAACTTACATGTGGGGAAGTTTTTCTTGAAGCTGCCTGTTTCCTTGAAAAGCTGCTCAAAATGAGTCTTGCAGAAAAGAACTCCATCCATGGAGGAGTAGCTGCACATCTAGAAACAGTGCAGTTCAACGTGAGCTCATGCACATGACATAATTCAGAAGATCACACAGAGCAAAGGGATGTGAGAAACTGATGCATCCGACAGCAAATGTCAAGAAGGGGGCATTACCGAAAGAGTGCCTTTGCAATGGCTGCATTTGAAGCAATACTTGTGGTAGGGAATGCCATCCGCAGTAAGGAGGTCAATGAAATGAACGGTCTTGTCACAAGCCTTGCACTTGTCCTGTGTACCATAGAATGTCATCTTGATATTCTTGGTGATGAAACCTAGCGAAATATGCCACTCAGTTGCTGACAAGAGTTGTCTGGCTCAAGCCTTCTAATGCTATCAAGATAACCTGTCTTCGGCTCTCGATCTGCGACCTAATAGAAGCAGATGAAAGCCAAAGAGAGGTTGGACCCAGAAGCAGTGGAAGGCTTTAAATGAATGCCTGAAACCGGATTTGGGAGAGGCAGAAGAAAAAATAGAAGAGGCTAGGCTCTAACACCAAGCCACAGGAAAAGGTCAGAGATGGGAATAGATGTGCCACGTCACAATGCTAACTTTGGAGATTACTCCTTGCACGGTTCTAATTTGTGGTTATTCTCCTATACAAAGTGTTCAACTATATTTAGTGTCCAAAGATAACTAAATACTAACAATAGTCCAAGACATAGGAAGAAGAATTGCGAAATTAGAAGGCGTTGTTATCTGTCAGTCAAGTTTTTCTTGGACGAAGGTGGTCGATGTTATATCTATTCTTAGTGCACCCAGAAAGACACACATGCATTCTCAATATAACCAGAAAAAACATGCTCGTTTACAGCACATATGATAAATATCAAATAACATGCACTTGAATATACAATGAATAAACGCCAAGACCTTGTTTGGCCTTGAACCCGAACCGCTTTTCAGAAACAAAGAAACGATGCAGCGAAAAGCTCATATAAAAATTCAAGGCGCAAAAAGATAACTCCTAGAATTATCTAAATGAACAGTTAAGTTGCTACTAGCTTTAGTCTATGAACTGGAGAAACAAGAGAAATGAAGGTGAAACATTACCAGTTTGGATTCACATTATGTACATACTCTGTTTTCTCAGAGCCACAAACCAACAAGCAATCAGGATACCTCTGATCTAGCTTCAGTCCCAAGAATTTGTTCTGCAAAAGAGTGACCTGTCAGTCCTGTCTGCTTCAATGCAAAGTAAAGTTACGATGGATGTGCAGGAAAATTACCTGACATAGTCAGTCTATTCTCTATCTTCCAACCAGGAATGCCGGTATGAAGGGTATTCGGATTTGACACAATAATTTTTGAAGAATCGAAGCTTGGAAAACATTGTTATTCCAAGTTTGAAATTTTGCATGGTTATTCATATCATAATATAGTTTGCTGTCTGTACACTCCAAAGCAGAGCGAATATATTTGAACAAAAATGGGCTACAGTGTTGTACAAGCGCCCACATAGGCAGAAACAAAAAATGAGGTAGTACAACATATTTGCGCTTAGTCCACGTCAGAATAAAATGGCCTTCAAGTCTCTCATTCTTCAGCCAGGTAGTTGTATTGTGGATGCCAATCATAAATAACGATAGGCTCCGGTGTATGGTGGTCTAGTAAACAGACACTTCAATCTGAACCTTGTATTCCAACCAAATTTACTTGATAAATCTCGAGACATCACCAACGAGACGCAAGGAGAATCAGATCTTAATCAATCTTAAGACATCACCAACGAGATGAAGGGAGCCAGTAACCAAGACCTGATTCAGTACACAAAAACAAACCTATAAGCATCGAGTAGGAAAGTAGTTGCAACTTGCAAGAGAATAAATACAGATACATAACACATGTTCTTAGTCATGGATTAGCAGAAATGAACAAACATAAAGCAACCCAAAACACCAGTGTAATAAAATGGCAGGTATAAATCATGGAATAGCAGAACCAGATGAAGTAAACAAACAAATGAACGTGAATTGAACAAGTAGAAGAATAATATATGCCAAAAATACAGACAATTACATACATGTGTGAATGAGGGTCAGTAAAGGATAAGTGATAACAGATCCTACAAT
This sequence comes from Triticum dicoccoides, assembly GCF_002162155.2. NCBI lineage: Eukaryota > Viridiplantae > Streptophyta > Magnoliopsida > Poales > Poaceae > Triticum > Triticum dicoccoides. Next base: position 361,196,658 of record NC_041381.1, on the reverse strand, counting down.
GCCTAGAGGGGGGTAGCTAGTTATGGATGGCTGGGTGAAATATTCCAGTCATCGCATGACATAATGTAGTACTGCTACGAGACATTTCAGAGAACATCACTGAAAACAATCAAATATGCCCAAAAAAATTACCTGCCATGAAGTAGATTGGTTTTGTTGAGAAGTTTCCCTTAGCCACTTAATTGCTGATGGAAGAGATTCAAAAACTAAACTAGCCCCGCTAGAACTTGTGCCATTTAGACCTGCATTGTTCCCATTGAAGTTCATCAATCATCTTTAACTCAAATGGTCGTGTTGACAGTACAAGTGTACAACCCAGTTTGAGAACTAACTGCAACGAACTTTTAGTATACCTTTCTTGCCGCGAAGCAAGTCTTCCCAGACTGTTTGGAGCGACAATTGCCATGACAAATCAATTTGCTCTCTCCCTGGAGGTGGTGATGCATGCGAACCAAGCTTGTTATATTGCGATTGGTTTGGCACAAATAAGGCCTGATCAAAGTGGAGGCCTGGGCAAAATAACTTATCATTATAGAAGAGCAATGAAAGCATCCACTCAACTTACAGTATGAGTATATTGTTCATTTTGAAAAGTAAGCACAAAGAAAATTAGCCAGTGACTTCAGACAGTCCTCAGCTTGCTGGTAGTTCATTCAACCACACAAGCCATTAAGGAAATACAAGACAGATTATCTACATGCCACGCAAATGAACTGTTAGATGTGTATAGCCCTTTTCGGTTTATCCCCATTGTATAAGGGGTCTCTTGCACTTTACCACACACCTGTATATGTATTGGCCTTTGGCCCTCCTGAGAACACAGTTGCTATTCATCCAACATGGTATCAGATGTTAGGTTCCTCCCGCACGCTGCAACTCCGTGCTAGATCTTCTCCCCCGATTCGCTCCGGCCTGCTCTCTGCCTGATTCCGGTCCGGCTCGCCGTGGGCTCTGCTCGGTCCTCCTCGTCCACCCCTCGCTCCGGATCCGCCAGGGACTCGCTCCCTGGCCTCGATCTGGTTCTCCCGCTGCCGAATCCCGCCCCTGCTTCTCCCGCTTCGCTCAGTCGAGCGTGCGAGCGACCGCGTGGGCCGCCTCCCGCGCCAGGTCGCTGGAGCTCCATCCCCGTGCCCAGATCCGCCGGACCTCACCGCCCCGGTCCCGTTCCGCTTGGTCCTCGCCGAGACCGCCTCGCCGGGGCTCCTGGGCTGTGCCTCCGCTCGGGGGCTGCTCCCGCTCGTGCCTGCTTCCGCTCGGGAGCTCCGCTTGGGCTGCTCCCGCTCGGGGGATCCCGCTTCTGCGCGCCGGCTTCCCCTCGAGCGCGCTTGCCTCCTGCCCGATCCCAAATCGGGGGCGCGCGTGTCCCCTAATCCCGATCCAGTTCTGCATCCGTTGAAAAAAAAGGGGGGCAGAGAGGGATATCTCAGTATGTCATCTTCGGGCTATGTGGCTGTTCCTCGTTGCTCGGTGATCTTCGATGGCACCAACTATGCTGAGTTTGTGGGCTTCATGCGCATCCATATGCGTGGACTTCTTCTGTGGGGTGTTCTGTCTGGCGAGGTCCCTTGTCCGCCATGTCCTGCTCCGCCCGTGCCGCCAGTCCTTGCTGCTGATGCTTCTCAGGCTGACCGGGATGCCGCCAAGGCCCTAGATGATGCTGCGGTGGATGCTTATGATCAGCAGGTATCCGCTTATTCAGATGCTCTCTCTGTGTACCGTGATGACCTGTCTGCTTACACTCAGTGGTGCAATGATGATGCTCGGGCTGCTGCCGTTCTCACTGCGAGTGTCCTCCCTCAGTTCGCGTCAGAATTCATGGGCCTCGGTACTGTTGCAGCGATGTGGTCATACCTCTGTCAGCGCTATCAGCCCTCTGGGGATGCTCTCTACCTCTCTGTGGTGCGTCAGGAGCATGCTCTCCAGCAGGGTGATTTGTCTGTTGATGAGTTCTATTCCCAGTGCTCTGCCATCTGGCGTCAGCTTGACCCTCTTCGGACAGTTGTTTGTGGCACCTGTCGTTGCTGTCAGACTACTCGGTCTGATCTGGAGTTTCAGCGGGTCCATGAGTTCTTATCCCGTCTCCACTCAGAGTTTGAGCCGCGACGTGCTCACTTGCTTGCTCGTGGCCGTGTTCCTATCTCGGAGGTGCTTGCTGAGCTTCGTGCTGAAGAGACCCGCCTTCGCTCTGCTGGTTTGCTGGTGATCCCGTCTGTGTTGGCTGCTCGGGCTCCTGTGTCGTCTGCTCGGCTCACCGCTCCACCGCTCCTCCCCACACCTTCAGGGGGGGTGAGTCGCCCTGCGTACACTGAGAGGGGCCGGTCGCGCCGTGACACCTTCTGTGGTTACTGCTCTCGGCCCGGTCACCCAGAGTCTAATTGTCGTGAGAAGAAGCGAGACCAGCGCCGCTCCTCTTCCAGTGGGACTCCTGGATCTTCCTCGACTCGGTCACTCACTGACCAGGACATTGTTCGCCTCAAGCGCCTCCTTGCTTCCTCAGGCTCTACGTCGACTGGTTCAGCTGCTGTTGTGACTGCAGCCCCTTCTCCACCACCGCCGGCATCTACACAGTCAGGTACATCTTCGTGGGTTTTGGATTCTGGAGCCTCCTTCCACATGTCTTCTGATTCTTCTATGTTGTCTTCTCTCCGACCTCTTGATTTGCCTGTCAATGTTCTTACCGCCGATGGCACACCTCTTCCTGTTGCTAGTCGTGGTATTCTTTCCACTCCATCTTTTTCTGTTCCGAGTGTTTCACATGTTCCTCGCCTTACCATGAATCTTTTTTCTGCTGCCCAACTTACTGATTCTGGTTGTCGTGTCATTCTTGACACCGACTCTTGCTCCATTCAGGATCGTCGCACCAAAGCTTTGGTTGGTGCTGGCCCCCGGCGCCGTGAGTCAGAGGGCCTTTGGGAAGTTGACTGGCTTTGTGTTCCTTCCGCTGCCACCACCTCTGCCAGCTCCCATGCTCTTGCTGCCTCTTCGTCTGCGTCCTTCCAGCAGTGGCATCATCGACTTGGCCACATCTGTGGCTCTCGTTTATCTTCCTTAGTGCGTCAGGGTCTCTTAGGGTCTGTATCTGGAGATGTCTCCTTACATTGTAATGGTTGCAGACTTGGCAAACAGACTCAGTTATCTTATCCTACTAGTGAGTCAGTATCTCAGCATCCGTTTGACTTAGTTCATTCTGATGTCTGGGGTCCTGCTCCCTTTGATTCGAAAGGTGGTCATCGCTACTATGTTTGTTTATTGATGATTTCTCTCGCTACACTTGGCTCTACTTCATGAAATCTCGTAGCGAAGTTCTCTCTATATACAAACGTTTTGCTGCCATGGTTCACACCCAGTTTGCCACGCCCATTCGTACTTTTCGTGCTGACTCTGCTGGGGAGTATACCTCTCAGCTGTTGCGTGGTTTTCTAGCGGAACAGGGTACTCTTGCCCAGTTCTCATGTCCTGGGGCTCATGCTCAGAATGGCGTTGCCGAACGCAAGCATCGTCATTTGCTTGAGACGGCTCGTGCGCTAACGATTGCTGCTTCCCTTCCACCCCATTTTTGGGTTGAGGCTGTTTCTGCATCCACCTATCTCATCAACATTCAGCCATCGACTGCTCTTCAGGGTGGTATTCCTATGGAGTGTCTCACTAGTCGCTCTCCCGACTACTCAGCTCTTCGTATGTTTGGATGTGTATGCTATGTTCTTCTTGCCCCCCGAGAACGCACCAAACTAACTGCCCAGTCGGTTGAGTGTCTTCCTTGGCTACAGCGATGAGCACAAGGGCTATCGATGTTGGGATCCTGTAGGTCGTCGCTTGCGCATCTCGCGTGATGTGACCTTTGATGAGTCTCGTTCCTACTACCCACGTTCTTCTTCCTCGAGTTTCTCTGTCGATGACCTTGCTTTCCTTCTCCTTCCCGATACACCCCGCTACGTGCCTCCTGTGTCATCTCTTCCTCTAGCACCTCTCCTCCCCACTCCCTCACCACTGACCCCATCCTCTCCCTCACCACCGACCCCATCCTCTCCATCCTCCTCCTCCACCTCTCCACCATCATCTTCAGTTCGTCGCCCTCTCTCACCGTTTCCTCTCCACTATACTCGTCGCCCTCATATTGAGGATGTCTCCCCTGATGAGCCTTCCACCTCTGGTGCTCCTCCCTCCACATCTCCCCCGGTTCATAATCTTCGTGCTCGACCTCGCCCCTCTCCTGATCGCTACTCCCCTGATCGGTATGGTCTCTCTGCCATTGCTGAGCCCACTTCCTATCGGACAGCCATGACTCAGCCTGAGTGGCAGCTTGCGATGGCCGAAGAGCTTGCTGCCCTTGAGCGCTCTAGCACTTGGGATCTGGTTCCTCTCCCTTCCGGCGTTCGTCCCATCACCTGCAAGTGGGTCTACAAGGTTAAGACTCGCTCCGATGGTTCTCTTGAGCGCCACAAAGCTCGCCTTGTAGCCCGTGGTTTCCAACAGGAGCAGGGACGCGATTATGATGAGACATTCGCTCCTGTGGCCCACATGACCACTGTTCGCACTCTTCTTGCTGTAGCTTCTGTTCGTCAGTGGTCTATCTCTCAACTTGATGTTCAGAATGCTTTTCTCAATGGCGAGTTGCGTGAGGAGGTTTATATGCAGCCACCGCAGGGGTACTATGCTCCTGATGGTATGGTCTGTAGACTTCGCCGCTCTCTATATGGTCTCAAACAGGCCCCTCGCGCCTGGTTTGAGCGCTTCGCCTCTGTGGTGACCGCCGCTGGTTTCTTGCCCAGTGACCATGATCCCGCTCTGTTTGTTCACACGTCTCCTCGTGGTCGGACTCTTCTCCTTCTCTATGTTGATGACATGATCATCACTGGTGACGACACTGACTACATCGCCTTTGTTAAGGCTCGTCTTCGCGACCAGTTTCTTATGACTGATCTTGGTCCACTTCGCAATTTTCTTGGGATTGAGATCTCCTCGACCTCTGATGGCTTCTACATCTCCCAAGAAAAATATATTCAGGATCTTCTTGCTCGCGCTGCTCTTGGTGATGAGCGCACGGTTGTGACTCCTATGGAGCTCAACGTTCAGCTTCGTGCCACCGATGGTGCCCCTCTTCCTAATCCCACTCGCTATCGTCATCTTGTTGGCAGTCTTGTCTATCTTGTTGTTACTCGTCCTGACATCTCCTATCCTGTCCACATCCTGAGTCAGTTTGTTTCAGCCCCCACCTCTGTCCACTATAGTCATCTCCTCCGTGTTCTACGATATCTTCGTGGCACGATCTCTCAGCGCCTTTTCTTTCCCCGCTCCAGCTCTCTTGAGCTCCAGGCCTACTCTGATGCTACCTGGGCTAGTGATCCCTCGGATCGACGCTCGCTGTCTGCTTATTGTGTCTTTCTTGGTGGCTCTCTTATTGCCTGGAAGACAAAGAAGCAGACTGCAGTTTCTCGCTCGAGTACCGAGGCTGAGTTGCAAGCCATGGCTATGTTGACGGCTGAGGTGATCTGGTTACGGTGGTTACTTGAGGACTTTGGTGTGTCTGCTACTACATCGACTCCTTTATTGTCAGACAGTACCGGCGCTATCAGCATTGCGCGTGATCCGGTGAAGCATGAGCTCACCAAGCACATCGGTGTGGATGCCCACTTTGTGCGTGCTGCTGTGCAGGATCAGACTCTCGCCCTTCACTATGTGCCCTCTGAGTTACAGTTGGCAGACTTCTTCACGAAGGCCCAGACTCGAGCGCAGCATAGTTTTCTTCTCTCCAAACTCCGTGTTGTTGACCCACCATGAGTTTGAGGGGGGGTGTTAGATGTGTATAGCCCTTTTCGGTTTATCCCCATTGTATAAGGGGTCTCTTGCACTTTACCACACACCTGTATATGTATTGGCCTTTGGCCCTCCTGAGAACACAGTTGCTATTCATCCAACAACTTCTCTTTGACGTTAAAAGCGGGGACTCTGCCCATTTCATTAACTGAGAAAAACAAGGAGTACAAGCTTATTTACAAAAGCCATAGCTAAAATAAAAAAGCAAAAAGTAAAAGTGAACAATTGCAATTTGTTTCCTCCAAACATGCTGAGTCTATATCTATGTCTATACCTACTAATAGAGCAAGGTGATATTCTTGGTTTCGTTCCGTCATTAATATTTATAAAAAAGACCCTGTATTTTTTTAACCAACCCGCACTCCGTCATGAATATGTGAGCCTTGTGAAAAGAGTAGCTACGGCTGGGGGGTCATACGGCAAAAAATCGTGCACCTAGCCCGGTCTTCGCTGCGCTACTGGGCCACAGATGGGCCTTTTCGTATGGACCGTCCACGCAAAAAAAATTGCCGCGCTGGGGGATCAAACTCGTGACTTGAAGTATACGAGTCGCAAGACATCTGCACCAACCAACTCGGTCGTTCATATTTACTGTTAATAATACCACGTCACTCCTGAAGACACATAAGGGCCAGTTTATATAGGATTGCAAATTCATATCAGCAAGACGCCTTGACAACAACAGGGAGGACGGACGAGATGAATCATGGGCTGTCGAGGGTATATATATAAAAGAAGGATACATAGATTCTGATCGTTAAACTGAAATTGTGGGCTGTCGTGTGGGGCTATTAAAAAGGAAAGGTGTGCATCTAAGGAAACGGAACGGAATTTGTGGGCTGTGTCTTGGGGCTCTTAAAAAGGGAAATGATTTAATGTCATGAAATGTGGACGGACTGCAAGGAAAATATTCCATAGGATGGACGTGCGTCCACACTCAAACCAACTTTGTGGAAACTGATGAATTTCAGTATTGTGAGCACGAACAGGGACGTGATGTGCCCAGGATTTGAACCAGACTAACTGGCCTGAACAGGATTCCAATTTCAGCATACAAAAAGTTTGTGTCCTGTTCCTCTAGCAAGGCGAGAAATGAGCCAGCGATTAGGCGGCCCATCTGAGAGCAACTGGGATCTCCACTGTCCATCAGCGAGGCAAGTAACAACCCAGCGATCACTGGTGGCTAATTAAAGGAAGGGGGCAATTAAAAGAAGGAAAGAAATTTATGAAGATTAAAGGCATCACTGTATGCGGCTAATTGTTTTTGGCTAATTGTGCAGCCCGACGCGGTACACGCCCGGCAGATGCCAGACTCAGACATGGCAAACAGAGAATGTAAATAATAAGGATTGTTTGGTAAACTGATTTGGCAGTCCCTCTTATAAATCCAAACAGAAATCAGAATGCAGAAATGGGATAGAACAGAAAAATAGAAGAAGAAGAAAGCTCATGGGAAATATAACTGAAATATCTTCTTTATTCTTTTTTCATATGGGTGTCTTATTTTAAGGGGAGAGTTGAGAACTGGGTGGCGATCCATTTGTTAATTAGAACCTAGAATTGTATGATTCTTAAATCTATTCCACATACAGGCTAAATATTCATGGTTTTGAGTTGAAGGAAAGAGGGAAAGATTCATGAATCTGACATTTAATACTTTAAGTAGCGCTCATATGGTACATGTAGAGAAATATATCGAAAATCCAAATCTGAGCCCGAGCTCATCTGCACCTGCGCTCACCAAAAAAATCAAAATAAATACTAAAAAAATTCAAAAAATTCCAAAAAAAATTGGGGTGGTGGACAATTTGATGCGTGAGGTGCGCCCCAATTTTCAAAACATTTGGACTTATGTGCAGCTCTCAGCAAAACAGTATATGAACAGTACACATTTTTACAGACCTCCGATTTGTCTTTTTTGCTGAGAGCTGCACATAAGTCCAAATGTTTTGAAAATTGGGGCGCACCTCACGCATCAAATTGTCCACCACCTCAATTTTTTTCGGAATTTTTTGAATTTTTCTGAATTTTTTACGAATTTTTTTTTGAACGGGTGCAGATGCACCCGGGCACCGAAACGCCGCACTCAAAATATATTTGTTACATTAGATAGATACATTTTTTGTATTTGGTTCAACTATAGTCTGAGACTGGTTTGATCAACCCGCAACCTGGCGTCCGTTTGAGTGGGGCAACAATGACATATTAGCCAATGGAGTGATGAGTAATTTTATCATAATTGATTAGTTCAGTTTTTTCAGTTTGATTAAATTATTGGGCATATCGTTCATCTCATTTAGAAGCATGTACATGTGGATATGGTACAATTCTATTATGCAAATCAACTGCACTTCGGGTTTAGTCGTACATATGATTTTCTGTTTCACCATTTGATCGCACTCTCCTTAAATACCGGGCAAGTCGTGTGAGTTGTCAAAAGAAGGTGTTACCAATTCCCAGGTAATCATGATGCTATTTAAGATGTTTAGTTAAACATCATCCTGTGCTGCGACTTTATTCCATGTTTTTTTTATTCTGCCGCGGATCAAATGACGGAGTAAACGAGGAGCAGGCTACCGTTAACAAAAAGTGAGGTGAATTACGGTGGTAATCCGAGCAAGGACACGACGGATAATAATATATACAACATCCTGAGAGGTTGAAAGGAGCGGCTGGTGTCCGAGCTGCAAAAGGGTCCAAAGACATGAGCATCGAGTTTTGCAACACAGGAAAGCGGCCATAGAAAAGGAAGATGAGTGGCGACATGGGAGATGAGTGTCATGTTAAAATAGAGTATGTGAAGGTCAGGAGGGGGATCGTCAATGCTAATTTGTTTATAGATATATGATTTTTCCTCTCGTTGCAACGCACGGGCATGTTTGCTAGTAACTACAAAATGAAATAGTTGCATTGTTCAAGATCATTATTGATACATCAGCAAAGAATTATGTTGACGTACCTTTCTGAGCACATGTATCTAGAAGACGTGGAAGCAATATCTGAGGATCTCTTACTGACATGCAATTGAACAGGAGAATCTGAAAGCATCCCACAAGAGTGTGTGTGTGAGAGAGAGAGAGAGAGAGACCATTTAAACATTGCTTTAATCCGAAAGGCTGCCACTGCAAGGCATAGCATACCTTCTTAGAATTGATACCACTACGAGGCTGCTCCAAAGGACCTGGTTGTGCTGTATCCTTTTTCGTAACATGGGAAAACCACTTTGCGCATATTTCCATACTTTCTGGGCTATGTGCCCCGTCCAAATAGAAAACTAAGGGACAACTGGCGTCCTTACATTCTGAGCTCACTTGTAGATCTGGGACAATCTGTGCTCGGCCTTGTAAACAAGCAATTGATAGCCCTTTGATGAACTGATCTGGTAAGGTGCCCTGCACTCCATGCTAACATGATAACTGATCCTAACATATCCTTTTGCGGAAAATAAATAAATGCCAGTTTGGAGTACTTACATGATCTTTGACATGTATTATGTCCAAATGTCCTTGCCTCTCAAGCCAGGTATTAGCCAATGCAACTGCAAGGCCTGCATTCATGTACTGGTGCTCACCATGCAGCCCAAGAGGTTGATCTTCTAATTGCCGTGGGTCCAAAGGTGGAACTATTCGGATAGAAACCTTTAATGAATTTAAGTTTCATAAATTAACTGGACCAAACTATAGCCATGCTCATTGCAATCAGAATGTGGCAGGCAGAGAGGCGACCAAAAAATGTGTGGCACGGAATATAACATACACCCAATTCAGAAGCTCTCTGCTTCAGTACAGACATTGCCTCCTCTGGTTGTGGAACTGTATAGGCTGGAACTCCCTTCTGTGTTTTGATAAAAAAAAAAGTCATGCAGGTACAAAACAACAGTCAAATTTAGTTACAGAAGTTGTCAGCTGAAGGAGATAGGAGCAAAGCAAACATGTTACATTCTCCTAAAAAATATGTTAAGGAAAAAAATAGGTCGAGAGAAACCTTCACTATTCCAGCCTTCTCCCCAGCAATTTCTACAAGTGAATTTCCTGCTCAAGCATTGGCAACATGAATGAAACCAGTTTACTACAGATGCAAAGGATTTCTTTTTTCATTCAGTTTCATGACTAACCAAGAATTTCCATGTGATCGTATCCGAGGGAAGATATCCCACAAACTACAGGTGCTTTTACCTGCAAAAGTTTCAATTTTCACAGTAGTTATGCTCTACAGTCTTTTAAGTCAAGATGTTGACGGTGATCTCAACGGGCTAAAATAGGAAGAAAGATAAGCTTAGTATGCATTCCAGACAGATTCTAGATATCTTACAGGTGAACTTAGGTTAAACGAACTACATGACTGTCATTCTGCTATAGTTTGCACTGTGATCTCCGACCAGCCTTTTTGCAGCTAAAGTACATATGCAAGTTTAGTATTAAAATCAGAATCAAAGTGAAGTATTAAAAGGACCACATGTGCTGGTGTATGAGCTTTCTTTTTGGTTGGCGATCATGTCATACAGACACTTCATATTAATGTGGATTATTTAACTACAAAATGATCATAGAAATGTCACAAACCACATTTGTTGCATCATATTTCCCTCCCAAACCGACCTCCAGCACAGCTACATCCACCTGCTTAAACACACAACACACAAAATGAGTACGTTCTAGGAAACCATCATAAATGCAGTTCGGAAAATCGAGAAGTATACCACAGGCTCATCTACCTAGAAAATCATAATGCCTTTGAATAAACCTACCTGACAACTGACCCTTTCACAGTTCAAATTACCAGTCATATGACATCTGTCAGTAACATAGGCTACAGACAGTTCGAGTGAAGATGAAAATTATATGGAGGTGGGTACTGGCAGCCTTTTTACAGACAATAAAGACATTTTCTTTCATAAACGTACAAATAATCTGATACACAATGAGCCAATGTCCACAATATCTAGCCTTTAGATGGGGAAAGTCTTCAAAATTCACATATAAGAAAAGGCTCAAACATGTATTATTTAGATTCATGACAAGAGTGAAAGCTTGTCGAACAATAAGTATTCGAAAAGTATTAACCTGCTCATCTGAAAAAATCTTGAATGCTAGCAGCGCAAGGAACCTAAAGTAGGCTGGCATTGGAATATCATCACCAGTTTTGACCTGAAACGTAAACCAAATTCACCACATTAATGGGTGTTTTAAGGAAAGTATTAAAGTTCACGAAAAGAAATGATGCAGATTCCACCGGTATTTATATAGTCCCACTTCAACATGATACAGCCGCAATGGCATCATATGAAACAAAACAGGTGATATTTACCTTCAATTTGTTCCAGCACCACCAGAAATACCTAATAAACTTTTCTTCTGAAATGTCCAGCCTGTAGCCTCACCAGAAAAAAGGGTAATAGGTAAGTACAATGATGCATAGTGATAGGACAAATTAAATAAGTCACTCAACAATAGTAATTCCCTCAAGTCTAATTATAATGAGAAGCAACTAAAGATTTTCATTTAAAACAAAATGTAGCATCACAGCAAAGAGAGAAGTACCCATCAAGTCGAAACCGCTCACGGACATCGATCAAGTGTGGAGAGGTGAAAAGTCCAGTGCGGAAACCACATGATCGAAGAATTGACTCGGCAAATGTGCATGTTGAACCCTGATGGATATAAAAAGCCCAGAGAAGTTAACAGTCGCTCTGCTGCAAAATTTTCTTTGCAAGAATATCACAAAGGATTGACTCAGTAACAGTAAGTGTGCACAGAAACAATCAGAAAGTGCTATAGTCTGTTTATATTGTTAGATATCGCTAGGTCATAAACCATTATCATCACAAACAACTCGAAACACGACACAGACTACAAAATTACAAACACTTCATTAAAATAAGCAAGGCCTCAGGTAAAGGCTACTTCAGCAATTATGTTAGTTTCTAAAGTAAACTGCTTGATGCCAACTTGTATTACTCCGTGTTTCACGCCAGATGAAGACACACATAAAAACAAAGGCAATCCGATGTTTTATTTTCCTTTTCTTTTTGGCAAAACGGTAGGAGCGTCATCCTTCATTCAGAGGAACAA
>NC_041381.1:361140266-361184611 GCF_002162155.2 Triticum dicoccoides | reverse complement strand
TCGGTCATCTCGGCAAAACAAAGAAGCAGGCTGTCTACCCGTTGGCTTAAACACTGCAAGACACACTGTAGTGTAAGATGTCCTCTTGAGTGAGGAAAGAAATCCGCTCGGCATCTAAGAAGTCATTTCATTTCTAAAAATGTGTCCGTTCTGCTCCTTCCAGACATTCGACCAAACATATAACAGTGTGGCACCTGCGTAGAGTCATGGATGAAGGCCCGAGGATGTGCCCCCACCAGCGTCCAGGGAAGATTGAGACAGAGGCAGAGGGGCAATGTGGTCATCTTGCCAATCCAACGTCTCACGAGAAAACAGAGTTGAAATGCAAACGATGTAGATAACACTAGTTCATACTGTTACAACTATTGCTGTGCTTGGTTACCAATAAACTAAAACCGCAAGCCTAAACCCAACCAGAATTCTGGAACAATTCAAATCTTAACCCAGCAATGCCATCCCTAACGCCGCGTCCAGCTGAACTCACCTTCCCTTTGGTCCCAGCGACGTGAACCACCTTCAGCCGCGCGATGGGCTCCTCCAGCTCCAGTATCTAGCAAAACAAAACAAACCAAACCGCAATCAGAAACAACAGAACAGACCACAGATGAATCGAATAGATCGCCGTCGCAGCAACACCACCTGCAGGTACTTGGCCATGAGCTCCCACTGGTTGCCGCGGTTGCCGGTGTCCGCGCGCACCTTCTGCTTGATCAGCGACGCCAGGCACCCCAGCACCTCCTCGTACTCCGCCGACCCTGTCGCCGCACCTGCACCCACCCCCTCACGCACCGCCCGCATCATTCGCTATCCCCAAATGGAGCAGAGAGGAAGTTTTGTTTCGGTCTGGTTCGCGAGCTTACCTGCCTGCGCGGCGCCGGCCATGGCGCGGGGGAGGATGGAGGAGGGGCGCAGGGGGCGGACGGGGCTGGGGGCGAGCGGGTGAGGAGGCGGGGAGTGGAGCGAGAGTAGGCGGCGGAGGTGGGCGAGGCGAGGTGCCGGCATGGCGAGCGAGGAGGAGGCGGGTACTGGTAGTTTGGTGGTGGTCGGAGGGGCGGAGCGCTTCGGTGGTGCGGGTCGTGGGCTCGCGCCGCCGCTCGCGCGCATCGCTCGCCAATCGTGTGATGTGGAGCGCTCAGCTTCCTTTATCGCCGTTGTGTTGGGTTTTGGGGTTTTTTCGGGAACGCTGTGTTGGGCTCTAGCGCTGTGCGGAAGGAAAAAACAGGCCTCATTTCTTTGTAGTTTTGGGCTTAACAGGTTACTGGAGCTTTTTCTAGCTATCCTGGCCCATGACATGTGTCATCCACTCATTTCTAAATATCACATTTTTTGGGGCCAAAAAACACAATTTTCTATTTTTGTGAGAAAAATCACACATGGTTTGGAGTTGAGGGTGTTACACAAAATATTTTAAACAATTTGCTTCGGCCTGTCGGCATCGAAATTTGATAAAAAAAAGTTGAAGAGCAATAATAATTCATGGGTTGAGGGTACTGATAACCTCAAGCCCATCATTTTTATTACTTTTGAAGTCTCTTTAACACCGATGCTGGTAATATAGATGCATATTTATTGCCTGCTGTTAAGCCTCTTGTTACAAGAGACATGAATAGGATCTTAATGGCCCCTTATACAAGAGAAGAGGTCAATAAGGCTTTGTTCCAAATAGGCGATATGAAAGCACCTGGTACAGGCCATATTTTTCAAGCGTTTTTGGCATATTGTGGGTGATGAACTGTCTAATGAAATGCTTGCAGCAGTTAGCACAAGAAAGATACCAGATGGATGGAATTTTACTAATGTAGTTCTGATCCCTAAGGTGGAAAGCCCAGAGGTAGTTATTCAATATAGACCCATTAGCCTGTGTAATGTGGTGTAGAAGATAATCTCGAAGATGTTGGCAAACATGTTGAAAAAGATATTACTTAAGGTTATTTCCCCAACCCAAATTGCATTTGTTCGATGCAGATTAATTACTAATAATGTGTTGATATCCTATGAGTGTTTCCATGCTATAAAGAAGAAGACCCATGGGACAAATGGATTATGCGCGGTCAAGTTGTATATGCTTAAAGCATATGATAGAGTTGAATGGGGGTTCCTTCAACAAATGATGATAAGGTTAGGATTTCATAATTAGTGGGTGGAGTGTGTCTCTCCTTTCACATACAGAATCCAGTTCAATGATATAGAGACAAATGAATTCACATCCACTAGGGGTTGAGACAGGGAGACCCATTATCATCTTACTTGCTTCTTCTTTGTTCTGAAGGTTTATCCAGCTTGTTGTCTCAAGAGGAGGAGACACGTGGTACTGAGGGTATTCGGATTTGGAGGAATGCACCATCTATTTTTCATCTTCTTTTCGCAGATAACTCCTTGATATTGATGAGAGCTAACACGCAGAATGCAAACACCCTGAAGAAAATACTGGATACCTACTATGACAGTTCAGGACAACGTGTAAGTACAGCAAAATCTAGTATTTTTTTAGTCCTAATACAAGTGCCAGGGTGAGGGAAAATGTTTGTACGGACCTGGATATAATGACAGAAGCTTTATCAGATAAATATTTGGGCCTACTGACTGCGGTCGAAGTGGATAGGAGTGATTGTGTCCAACACCTGATTCACAGAATTTGCTAGAGGCTCAAGGGTTGGAAGGAAAAAATGGTATCAATACAAGGAAAGGAATTTTTATTGAAATCTGTTGCACATGCCATTCCCTCCTATGCAATGTCAGTGTTTAGGCTACCAAAAGGTATTTGCAAATCAATTACTGATGAAATATCTAGATCTCTGTGGGGAGATGGAGAAGAAAAGAAAAGAAAAATGCATTGGTTTGCATGATGGAAAATGTGTATACCAAAGAGGAAGGGAGGAATGGGATTTCGAGACCTTCACAATTTTAATCTTGCTATGTTAACAAAGTAGTGTTGGCGACTTCTCCAGAATCCTGATTCTTTTTGTGCTTGAGTTCTAAGTGCAAAGTATTATCCAAATGGTGATATTTTAAAAGCTGGACCGGAGAAAGGGTCCTCATTTGCTTGGCAAAGTATAGTTGCTGGAATTCAGACTTTTAAAAGAGGTTGTATATGGCGAGTTGGTTTAGGATTGCAAATTTTTTTTGGGAAGATCCATGGATCCCATCTAGCGAGGGGATTCATTACACCAAGAGGAGGAACTATGTTAACATTGGTACATGATTTGATTGACCCTCATACAGGTCAATGGGATTGGATCTCATTCGTTCTATCTTCTCACCGGTGGATGTCACCAGAATTGTGCGGATTCCCCTTCAGACTGAGGTTGTGAAAGATTTTGTTGCATGGCAATATACAAGATCGGGAACTTTCTCGGTCCGACTGGCGGATCATGCGGAGTTCAATCACGAATTTGGGCGCCAAATGGACAGATCGGATGGCCAAGGCAGTGTGCACATAAATCCGATCTGGAAGGAATTGTGGCAACTTCGTATCCTAGGGAAAGTAAAACATTTTGGATGGAAGGTACTAAAGGGTGTATTACTATGCCTACTAGGTATCCTGGCTGGACGACACATCCCGGTTCTTCCACAATGCCCGATATGCAAAGTTGGGTTTGATGATATACAACATCTCCTCTTTAATTGTTGAAGAGCGAAGGAGGTATGGACCAAACTTGGCTTACATGATGTTGTCCAACGTGCACTAGTTCAAGACAGATTTGATTCAGTTACTCTAGAAATTTTGTCGAAACCCCGCGAGATGGTTGATGAACTTCCAAAAGAAGAGCTAATCTTGGTGGTTATGTGGTATATATGGTGTCAAAGGCGTCAAATTGGAAAAGGAGAAACCTTCCAGGAGCCTAGTCGCTCGGCTGCCTCAATCCTGGTTCTGGCAACGAATTTTTTTAGAGCTGCAACACCAAAGCAACCTACCAGGAAAGAAATTCATACTTGGCGGGAACTGTTTGATGGCAATGTTAAGATAAATGTTGATGCATCTTTTCACCTTGAAACTCTTTTTGGAGCTAGTGGCGCGGGGGCGAGAGACCACAAGGGGAATTTCATAGCTGTGGCGACTTGAGTTTTACCTCATGTTTGCAATGTTGAATCAGCAAAGATAAATGCTATCCGGAATGGTCTTTATCTGACAGGGAAAATAGGATGCAACACGCTAGTCATTGAATCTGATTGTATGTCTGCAGTTGAGTCGGTTACCCATGCAAATTATTATATGGGTCCGGATGTGCCTGTGTTAGCTGAATGTACTCATCTCTCTTTGGACTTTACAAGTGTTGGCTACTATTTCTGTTGCAGAGAAGCTAATTCAGTCGCTGATAGTTTAGCCAAACACTCCTTTATGTCTACACTACTGCAAGATGCTGCTAACGCGACACTACGATCAGAGACCCTTCAAGAAACTGTGTGTGATGCAATAATCGCAAACGGTGGTGTAAGAAAACCGTAAAAATGTGCAAAACGTTTGCGATGACGGATGCATCAAACACGCTTCAAATTTTAGTTGCGTGTGCGATGCAGGGCATACGATTCAGTTCAATTAACTATTTGCGATGACCGATGAGGAGGAATAAAAGAAGCAGGCAGCTAGATGAAGGCATGTGCAATACACAGCATACGGTTCATTTGGATGAACTGTTTGTGATTAGGGACACAAAAGAAACGGTCAGCCAGATCAAGGTATGTGCGATATACAGCATGCGGTTCACTCGGATGAACTGTTTGTGTTGAGACAAGAGAACATAAATGGTTTAATATAACAAGATATGTGTGATACGCGGCAAATAGGTCTGTAATCAAAAATGCGTGGGAAGATCGATAACAACACAGACGATTCCTGTTAACAAGCCGTGTGTGTTGTGAGCAAACGATTGCTGGTATACAATTTTCAGTGATTGATGAAATCATCACCGACGGGTTCCCTTGTTTAGTCCGTGTGCGATGTGATTTGCTCTGTCTACAGAGCATCAACATATATACTTAAAAAGACAACATTGCATAACCAAATTAAGCATACAATTACACAAGTGACTACACAAATAACATTTTCACACACCAAAGTAAGCAATTACATGCATACTAAACTAGGAGAAACGAGGATCTAATCATCTACTTCTTGTTGCGACGACGCTTGCCATTGCTCTGCTTCCGGCTAGATCCTTGGCCGTTTTGGGGAAGGAGGCACTTTCTCATGTCAACGATCCGCATGTACATGTCGTAGCACGTGTACGCCTCCTGGCCGCGTACACGACGTGAGCTTTGTCGAGTTTCTCCATCCAGGCCGAGTGTCAGGCACGCTTGTCATTGTTGTAGGAATCCTTCATGTCCGTGTAGTAAGGGTCGAAGATGGCCTTGGCGAGGTGAACCAGTGAGTCCTCATGCTCCTTGCTGCCTCAAATCTTGTATTGGCCCTGGATGTCGACAAGATTCTGGTAGGCGATGCCCGAATTCTTGAGCACCTTGACATCATTGGTGATGTCGACCGTAGTGAACATGTAGTGGGAGCTACTGACAAAACCTGGCGAAACGCTCGCAAGGCCTCGTGGCCAGGCAGTAGTGGTAGATGAGGATGTGGTGGCCCACGCACATCTCGGCAACGGCAACCTTGGGACGAGACCCGGCACAAGCGCGGGTGTGCTCGAGGTCGAACCCGACCACCTTGTACTTCTCGTCGTCAAGCAATAGCTCCATGATGCGGATGGAGTGCTCCACCCAGACCGGTTGTTGGTGTACACCACTGAGAGCTCCTCGAACCTTCGGTGGGTGTCCACCACGGCATGCATGGTGAACTGCTGCTCGTGGTCCGCAGTCGCTCAGAGCACCATTGGAGCCGCGCATGATACTCTCTAAGAATTTGTCATGGTGGGTGTGCTTCTTGCAATGGTGGGGTGCGATCGAAAGGTTGAAGAGACACAAAGGTTAAATAGCCGTTGTAACAAATGGGGGCCAGCCGGCCTGTAATCGTCACGTCTTGTCACGGCGTTCATAGTGGAGGATTCCAGTGCACGCTTGACAACACCGCATCGCAGTGAGGATTCCAGTGCACGCTTGACAACACCGCACCGCAGCTTGACCATGCATGGGCTCGAAGAGGCGCCAAATGTATCGTCAGTGAGCCTGTTCCCGTGCTACCACGCAGTTTACCGTGCAAGCTTCCCGCCCGGCTTGGTTTGCCATCCATCGGCTAGAAAAGGGACAAATCATGGGCGTTTATTGGCAAAAAGCTTTGTAAAAACGAAGTGTGTGGAATGACTTCGGTCGTAAGTCTACCCGTGGGTGATAAGGTCAAAGTTACACAGAAGGGTGATGATGGACACTCGAGTGCGATAATTAATTCTGCGCTCTACAGGGCACATGGTGGAAGAAACCAACTGTGTGCAATAATGTCCAAGATCATAGTTAAGTTAGCATACAGATCGTGTGCAGTGAGATCAACAAGGTAAACAGATTCGAGAATGGTTAATAAAATCAAATCTAAGACCATTGCATATTAAGGTCAAAATAGTGCTACCAATATACGAGTCTCATATGATGCCATTTCAACGATTGTACCACAAAGGCTCGAAATATTACAAGGTTCAAATTCCAGAGTTATATGGCTCAAATTCGAAGATTACAAGGTTCAAACTGATATTAGAAATGAAATTCAGCTCATCAACTGCAAACGCTCGCGCTGATCCGCTGAACATGGATATCAGAGAGGTTCAAACCAATATTACCACTTCTAAGTCTGGTTTCGAAACCTCGGAACTTATGCAAAGGGGTCAGCCACTGAGAAGTCATGTATGGGGTTGACACGATGAGTTTCGATTACTCTGTCATCTGAAGTTCCAAAATGAAATTCAGCATTTTTGGAGCCTATTCCATTCTGCAGCAGGCGCCGGCGCTGATCAACAAACCATTCATTTTTCTGAAATAAATGTAGGGCAAACCTCATTACCTTCAGCACCCTTGCTCTGACAACAAAGAACCTGGCGAATATAATCTCTGGTAAGGTCCCTCGATAGGAGTTCAAAGTAATTTTTGAGAGATGCAGATCTAGGCATTCGACGTGATTGTTATATTGTATCACATTGTCCACCACTAGGCCTAATCTTATCTGCAAAAGAAGAAAGCGTGTTAGTGCCTGGATGCAGTTTTGAACACTACTACATGCCTATTTGGTTTGCAGGATTTGTAAAATGCACTAACATGCCATCTTCGATCTGGCATGATTAACATGGGCATTAACATCCCATCTTCGATCTTCACAAGATGTTGGAGTGGATGAAAAGTTCCCTAAGAAAACTAGTACAAATGAATCAAAAGGAGAAATGCATATGGATTGTAACCATATGGATCAAGCATTGTCGTTGTAAACTTGGAAAAGGAGACATGTATGTACTGAAATCCTCCAAAAGAATCCTTCAGAAATCGTAGTACATTGTCATTGTAAACTTGGAAAAAGGTGTCACAAATTGAACTCCCTTATGGTTAACATTTAACAGGAAAGGAACATCACCTCGACATATAGCTTCTCTAGGCATGGAAAACATCTCAGGAAAGTGACAACTTGCTCCAGGTTGGGGCCGATAGATTCTAGTGCCAATACCTTCACTGTGCACAGTTCCGCGGTTAGGCTTGTCGGAATCATTTTCTAAATGACAGACGAACAAACATCTTCAAAATTAGAAATAATGTTAATTTCTAGAAGGAGAGGTAGAAGGCGGCTGTTGTACCTGAATGGGTGTGGATCCAATAACAAGTTCGAAGTATTTGTCAGATGAGTAGCCCAACACTGTCAATTTTGGCGCATAAATGACATTGATTCTTGTTGGACCTACTTGATCAAGTACAAGTAATCTCTCAAGTGCAGGTGTGTCCTCAATGACCATACTGTGGTACACATCTTGTGATGTCTTCCTGCCGAACCAGCAACACACATAAATAGTCCGGAGAGTCATGGAGGTGATGTGGAATGTACTCAACCCATTGATCGCCTAAAGACGGAGGTAGTCGAGTGCAGTACAACCATGTAGCAGGCGCTCCATGTCACCGTTTGAGAGGCAGACGACGACGAGCTCGAGGTGCTTCGGTCATGGTAGAATAAGAGTGGGTGTGTCATTAAGGGGGGGGATGGCAGTTCCTAAACTTGGCGACGTGCAGTGTGGCCGCGAGGCGGAGCGCGGACGTTGGCAGTGAGCGCATATGCCCATCATGAAAAGTGAGCTCCTCGAGCTGATCTAGGGCGGGGGATCCGAACCAGTCATCAAGCTTGGCTCGGTCCCTGTCGTTGGAGGAACTTGACCATTCTAAGGCATCTGGTTGGGCCAGGGTGACTGCCGAGGATCTTGGAGAACACATCCAAGCTTTTGTGATACCCATGGCAGAGCTCGTGGGTGTCGATGAGGTCGAGAGGGGTGAAGTTCCATAGGGGGCGCCACCACCGGGAAAGGACGGTTGTCCGCGCCCCACATTTGATTGGGAGGAGGGAGATGATGACTGTCAACAAATCATCGGGGAGGCTGCTGATGAAGTCTATGCCTAGTGGAGTCGCTTGCGGTTCTAGCTCGCCCCGCCTCCACTTGTTGGCAGCCCCGTTCTCCACCTCCGGAGTCTCCTTGTCAGCGGTGCTTTCTGATAGAAATGAGACTACAGGGAATATTTAGTTAAAACGGGGCAATAGAAAAGTGTATTGGTAACTAGAAGTTATTAGGTAGGAATATAGTAATAAAAGGGAATAACAATTGGTTGCTTAAATACTACACAATTCATTTAACATTGCTGGGTAAGTCAACATGCAGATAGTTGAAAAGAAAACTTACTTCGAACAAAGTCAGGACGGATGATTTTGTCGGGGAAGTTAGCATATATCTCATGACCAGGCCCTTTTATGTGCAGTCCAATTTTAGTGCGAGCTTTCAGTACATAAAACTTAGAAATTTCTTTCCAAAAGCCGGCGCCAAAATAGGAGTCACCATATTCATCAAGTCTTATAGTAGCAACGATTGTAAATCCATGGTTTGTGTGCAGTATGACATCCGTGCAGCCTTGATCTATGTAAAGGGAAAAATTGTGCACTACATAATCTGTTGCATAGCAAGGGATGCGCTGCAGAAAATGGTATTATTGTTAAAAAAATATGGTACGTATATGGTGCATGTGGCACCTTTTATCCAAATGTAGCAATATTTAGAATATCTTCAGGAAAGTAGGCCATGCCAACTGATTTAGGGTGAGATTGAACATACAACGCACATGCTCAAGTCATCTGGTACGGTGAGATTGAATCTCTGGCAGAGGTCGCAAGGTCCTGATGTGTCAGCGCACTGTACACTCTATGAATGAAAGAAAACCCTCAAATCAGCTCGAATAAAAATGAATTGACGGTGATTTCCGCCGGGTGATTAAAGGAGGCAGATGAACTGGGATGAGAGATGAGATAATATCTCATTAAATTAGTTATCTTGTTGTTCATGAGAAAAAACCCTCAGTACGGCAGATTCCCCAACCGAGCGGAGCTGGGTCGACCGCGAGCAGCGTCGAGAAAGTCGATGGCGATTGGCGGCGGCAAGCGGAAGTGGCAAAACAGTGGGGTTTGTCGGCAGCCTGGTGGCGGCGGCAGGTGTCGAGCTAAGTGGTTACCGCCGCGATAGGCGGTGCCATGCATAGACGTGGAGGAGCTTGTGCAGGTGTGAATGGGGACCGGAGGCATGGGGTGGCGGGCGGGGGTGAGGGTTTTTGTGACGTGGAGATGGCGAGGGTTTTCTTTTTTCTTTTTTAAATTGGGTGGTGAGGGTTTTCTGTCCCACAAAGAATTTTGAAGGCAACAGTTTGCTAGAGCCAACCGTGTGTGATTGACGCAACAAGCAAAACGAAAGTCATTGCGCACGGTTTCAATTTTGGGAACCGTGTGTGATTGAAGCAACATGTAAAATGAAAGTCATTGCACACGGTTCCAATTTTGGGAACCGTGTGTGATTGACGTACTACCTCCGTCCTGGTTTATTGGTCCCCTCTGTAATTTGTACCAAATATTTGACTAAGAAATGTTTATGCATGTCACCAAAAATTATAACATTGAACATTATGTTCAAATACGCATCCAACGATATAATTTTTGCTAACCTGTACTAACATTTTGTCGGTTAAATCTTTGGTCAACATTTAACACAAATTACAAAGGGGACC
This sequence comes from Triticum dicoccoides, assembly GCF_002162155.2. Taxonomy (NCBI): domain Eukaryota; kingdom Viridiplantae; phylum Streptophyta; class Magnoliopsida; order Poales; family Poaceae; genus Triticum; species Triticum dicoccoides. The sequence goes on along the minus strand of NC_041381.1, from coordinate 361,174,444 downwards.
AATAAACGAGCACAAAGGTAGATTCTATCAACCGAACTGATTGCATCCATATCCCACAGTTAGACATAAGTAAACATAGATTAAACATACCCAGACATAGATAATAAGCGTACACGTACACAAGCATAGTTCAACCGTCATTAAGCATGCTCAAGCGTACATAGTTTGATCCCACATCTCATCTCACAAGCCGGCACGATCCTGAAGCTTCTCCAGGTACTCGGCGTACACGCCATGCTCCGCCCTGCGAGAACACTTCTACTTGAAGGAGCCAACGACCCATCCTCTTGCATGCGCCATAACACTTTGATATGTGTCATGAAGCTTGTGGTTGCAAAATGGGCATCGATAGCTGTCGTTCCAGGTCCTAATACGCCTATTATGCATTCCCTCATAAAGCTCCCTCAGGATTTGCCTCTTGTACCTCCTATGGACATCTTCATCCTCGTTGTCCACATCATCAGACAACACCTATAGAAATAGTAAAAAAATTATGGCATCAAATTAATGGTTACAAACTAATCTCTAGCGAACATTTGGTAGTTACCAAAAATTGGCATCAAATCAATGATTACATGCCGTGAAGTAGGATTAGGAATTTATGGCTATTTATTTATACATATCCAGAGATTATGGTTCGATTTTTAAGCACATTCGTCTATGTAGAGATCAGTCTTGAAGAAAATAATGGCACAAACATATGTAGGTCATTCAAAATAAACTGTCAAGTCCTGGCTAGGAATTATTAGCACGAACACTAACCCTAGTCGGATTACTAGCAGAAATCATTTCCATAGATGAAACGACTAATCACTTATCACTTGTACCATTCAAACAATCAATACACTACATAGATCTAACGAAACTTACTCAGATTTCATGGATTGGGAGAACATAACCATAGGATTTCTATTCCAAAAAGGGGGAGGCAGGAGTAACCAGAGAAACCCTGGGATCTATTTGACACGTAAATGGATATAGATGACTAACCAGTTATCCGTCGTCGTCGGAGTCATTGCCCGAGTCGTCACCAGAGTCAGTGTGGAACTCCGCCTCCGGCTATGGAAGCTCGACGCCGTCGATGATGTCAGGTTGCAGTGATAACTCACCAACGGTGACGATAACCTCTGTCTCCATCTCCACGTCGTGCTCCGGTGCTTTAGCAGCCTCGGCGTCGCCACTCCCTCCGATGGGGCGCTTCGGCGGCATCCTCATACACGGATGGCTTTGATGACTGAGAGCAGCGTCCAGGATGCAAGCAGAGAGAGGGGATTGTATGTGTGGTGAGGATGGGGGGTGCGGCCGCTTGGGCGCACCATTAATATGGTGTACTGGGAGAGAGGTGGGCGGCGGTCAAACCGCTGGCTCGCCTCCCGGTGAGCCTGCGCACCGGACTGCTAGCATGCCTACCATCGTTTCACACAGCTACTCGCACGCGTCCCGATGACACTGCGCAGCGAGCACGCCTCCGTCAATTTACACACCTACACGCACGCCTCCCGGTCTGCCTGCATGGCGGACTGCTCGCATGTGTCCCGTCAACTCACGCCTGCTCGCATGGTACACGGGTGATACGTCTCCAACGTATCTATAATTTTTGATTGCTCCATGCTACTTTATCTACTGTTTTGGACTATATTGGGCTTCATTTTCCACTTCTATATTATTTTTGGGACTAACCTATTAACCGGAGGTCCAGCCTTGAATTGCTGTTTTTTTGCCAATTTCAGTGTTTTGAAGAAACGAAATATCAAACAGAGTCCAAACAAAATAAAACCTTCGGGAACGTGATTTTCTCACCGAACGTGATCCAGGAGACTTGGACCCTACTCCAAGAAGTGCCAGAGGCGGTCACGAGGGTGGAGGGCGCCCCCCTACCTCGTGGGCCCCCTGTTGCTCCACCGACATACTCCTTCCTCCTATATATATACCTACGTACCCCCGAATGATCAAAACAGGAGTCAAAAAACCTAATTCCACCGCCGCAACCTTCTGTATCCACGAGATCCCATCTTGGGGCCTGTTCTGGAGCTCCGCCGGAGGGGGCATCCACCACGGAGGGCTTCTACATCAACACCATAGCCCCTCCGATGAAGTGTGAGTAGTTTACTTCAGACCTTCAGGTCCATAGCTAGTAGCTAGATGGCTTCTTCTCTCTTTTTGGATCCCAATACAATGTTCTCCCCCTCTCTCATGGAGAACTATTCGATGTAATCTTCTTTTTGCGGTGTGTTTGTTGAGATCGATGAATTGTGGGTTTATGATCCAGTATTATCTATGGAAAATATTTGATTCTTCTCTGAATTCTTTTATGTATGATTGAGTTATCTTTGCAAGTCTCTTCTAATTATCCTTTTTGGTTTGGCCAACCAGATTGGTAGTTCTTGCAATGGGAGAAGTGCTTAGCTTTGGGTTCAATCTTGCGGTGTCCTTACCCAGTGACAGAAAGTGTTGCAAGGCACGTATTGTATTGTTGCCATCGAGGATAACAAGATGGTTTTTTTTATCATATTGCATGAATTTATCCCTCTACATCATGTCATCTTGCTTAAGGCGTTACTTTTTTTTTACTTAATACTCTAGATGCATGCTGGATAGCGGTCGATGAGTGGAGTAATAGTAGTAGATGCAGAATCGTTTCGATCTACTTGTATTGGACGTGATGCCTATATACATGATCATTGCCTAGATATACTCATAACTATGCTCAATTCTGTCAATTGCTCAACAGTAATTTGTTCACCCACCGTAGAATACTTATGCTCTTGAGAGAAACCACTAGTGAAACCTATGGCCCTTGGGTCTATTCTCATCATATCAATCTCTATCGCTTTATTTACTTACTTTGCTTTTACTTTGCTTTTTACTTTTTACTTTACATCTATCTATCAAAAATACCAAAAATATTATTTATCATATCTATCAGATCTCACCCTCGTAAGTGACCGTGAAGGGATTGACAACCCCTAATCGCGTTGATTGCGAGTAGCTATCATTTTGTGTAGGTACGAGGGACTTGTGTGTGGTCTCCAACTGGATTGATACCTTGGTTCTCAAAAACTGAGGGAAATACTTACGCTACTTTGCTGCATCATCCTCTCCTCTTCGTGGAAATCCAACGTAGTGCTCAAGAGGTAGCAAGAAGAATTTCTGGCGCCGTTGCCGGGGAGGCTCACGCAAGCAAGTCAACTATACCAAGTACCCATCGCAATCCCTATCTCTCGCATTACATTATTTGCCATTTGCCTCTCGTTTTCCTCTCCCCCACTTCACCCTTGCCGTTTTATTCAACTTCTCTTTCCCAATCTCCTCCTCTCTTTCCCGTTTGCCTTTTCTCGTTGCCTTTCTGTTTGCTTATGTGTTGGATTACTTGTTGCCATGGTGCAAGATAATACCAAATTGTGTGACTTCTCGAATACCAATAATAATGATTTCCTTAGTACTCCGATTGCTCCTCTTAATAATGATGAGTCTCGTGAAATCAATACCGCTTTGCTGAATCTTGTTATGAAAGATCAATTCGCCGGCCTTCCTAGTGAAGATGCCGCTACTCATCTAAACAATTTTGTTGATTTGTGTGATATGCAAAAAAAGAAAGATACAGATAACAATATTTTCAAATTGAAGTTATTTCCGTTTTCACTTAGAGATCGTGCTAAAGTTTGGTTTTCATCTTTGCCTAAAAATAGTATTGATTCTTGGAACAAGTGCAAAGATGCTTTTATCTCTAAGTATTTTCCTCCCGCTAAGATTATCACTCTTAGGAATGATATCATGAATTTTAAACAACTTGATCATGAGCATGTTGCCCAATCTTGGGAAAGAATGAAATTAATGCTTCGCAATTGCCCTACTCATGGTTTGAATTTATGGATGATCATACAAAATTTTTATGCCAGATTGAATTTTGCTTCTAGAAATCTTTTAGATTCGGCCGCGGGAGGCACGTTTATGGAAATCACGTTAGGAGATGCTACCAAATTGCTTGATAATATTATGGCTAATTATTCTCAATGGCACACCGAAAGATCTTCTAGTAAAAAAGTGCATGCTATAGAAGAAATCAATGTTTTGAGTGAAAAGATGGATGAACTTATGAAGATGTTTGCTCCTAACAATACTCCTCTTGATCCCAATGATATGCCTTTGTCTACCTTGCTTGAGAATAATAATGAATCTATGGATGTAAATTTTGTTGGTAGGAATAGTTTTGGAAACAACGCGTTTAGAGGGAATTTTAATCCTAAGCCTTATCCTAGTAATCCTTCTAATAATTATGGAAATTCCTACAACAACTCTTATGGAAATTTTAATAAGATGCCCTCTGAATTTGAGAATAGTGTTAAAGAGTTTATGAATTCACAAAAGAATTTTAATGCTTTGTTTGAAGAGAAATTGCTTAAAGTTGATGATTTGGCTAGGAACGTTGATAGAATTTCTCTTGAAATTGATTCTTTAAAGCTTAGATCTATTCCTCCTAAGCATGATATCAATGATTCTCTCAAAGCCATGAGAATTTCCATTGATGAGTGCAAGGAAAGAACCGCTAGGATGCGTGCTTCCAAAGATGCCTTTATTAAAGCGTGTTCTTCCAATTCCTATGAAAATCAAGATGAAGATCTAAAAGTTATTGATATGTCCCCCATTAAATCTTTATTTTGCAATATGAATCTTGATGAAACTGAATATGATCTTCCTTTACCTAGAAGGCGTTCTAAGAATTCGGAGTTTCTAGATCTTGATGATGAAATTAATGAAAGTGGGATTGAAAGAAATAAAAATTTAGATGTTGCTAAACCCACTATTTTGGATCTCAAGGAATTTAATTATGAAAATTGCTCTTTGATTGGTTGTATTTCCTTGTTGCAATCCGTGCTAGATTCTCCTCGGGCTTATAGTCAAAATAAGGCCTTTACCGAACACATTGTTGATGCCTTGATGCAATCTTATGAAGAAAAACTTGAGTTGAAAGTTTCTATCTCTAGAAAACTCTATGATGAGTGGGAACCTACTATTAAAATTAAAATTAAAGATTATGAGTTTCATGCTTTGTGTGATTTGGGTGCTAGTGTCTCTACTATTCCCAAAACTTTATGTGATTTGCTAGATTTCCGTGATTTTGATGATTGCTCTCTAAACTTGCATCTTGCGGATTCCACTATTAAAAAGCCTATGGGAAGAATTAATGATGTTGTTATTGTTGCAAATAGGAATTATGTGCCCATAAATTTTATCGTTCTTGATATAGATTGCAATCCTTCATGTCCTATTATTCTTGGTAGACCCTTCCTTAGAACGATTGATGCAATTATTGATATGAAGGAAGGGAATATTCGATTCCAATTCCCTTAAAAAAGGGCATGGAACACTTCCCTAGAAAGAAAATAAAATTACCATATGAATCTATCATGAGAGCCACTTATGGATTGCCTACCAAAGATGGCAATACCTAGATCTATCCTTGCTTTTATGCCTAGCTAGGGGCGTTAAACGATAGCGCTTGTTGGGAGGCAACCCAATTTTATTTTGTGTTTTTTGTTTTTGCTTCTGTTTAGGAATAAATAATCCATCTAGCCTCTGTTTATATGTGGTTTTATGTTTTAATTAGTGTTTGTGCCAAGTAGAACCTATAGGATAACCTACGATGATAGTTGATTTGATTCTGCTGAAAAACAGAAACTTTGCGCGCACGAATATAATTTTGTTAAATCACAGGAATGTGATTTTGCGTTGATTCTTTTTACTTCTGTTCAATAAATAAATTTTCCAGGACTTCCTATTTTGGTAGAATTTTTAGAGTTCCAGAAGTTTGCGTTAGTTACATATTGCTACAAACTGTTTTGTTTTTGACAGATTCTGTTTTACGTGTGTTGTTTGCTTATTTTGATGAATCTATGGCTAGTAAAATAGTTTATAATCCATAGAGAAGTTGGAATAAAGTAGGTTTAACACCAATACAAATAAAGACTGAGTTAATTATAGTACCTTAAGTAGTCTTTTGTTTTCTTTCTCTAACGGAGCTCACGAGATTTCTGTTGAGTTTTGTGTTGTGAAGTTTTCATGTTTTGGGTGAATTCTTTTGATGGATTATGGAACAAGGAGTGGCAAGAGCCTAAGCTTGGGGATGCCCATGGCACCCCCAAGATAATCCAAGGACACCAAAAAGTCAAATCTTGTGGATGCCCCGGAAGGCATCCCCTCTTTCGTCCACTTCCATCGGTAATTTGCTTGGAGCTATATTTTTATTCACCACATGATATGTGTTTTGCTTGGAGCGTCTTGTATTATTTGCATCTTTGCTTGTTAGTCTACCACAATCATCCTTGCTGTACACACCTTTTGAGAGAACCATACATGAATTGAAATTTGTTAGAATACTCTTTGTGCTTCACTTATATCTTTTGAGCTTGATAGTTTGCTCATAGTGCTTCACTTATATCTTTTGAGCGTGATAATTTTTGCTCTAGTGCTTCACTTATATCTTTTAGAGCACGGTAGTGGATTTGTTTTAAAGAAACTATTGATCTCTCATGCTTCACTTAGATTATTTTGAGAGTCGTTAATAGCATGGTAATTTGCTTAATGTTAATATACTTGGTATTCAAGATATGTGAAACTTTCTTTTGAGTGCGTTGAATACTAAGATAAGTTTGATGCTTGATAATTATTTTGAGATATAAAGATGGTGATATTAGAGTCATGCTAGTTAAAGTAGTTGTGAATTCATAGAATACTTGTGTTGAAGTTTGTGATTCCCGTAGCATGCACGTATGGTGAACCGTTATGTGATGAACTCGGAGCATGATTTATTTGTTGATTATCTTCCTTATGAGTGGCGGTTGGGGACGAGCGATGGTCTTTTCCTACCAATCTACCCCCCAGGAGCATGCGCGTAATACTTTGCTTTGATAACTTCTAGATTTTTGCAATAAGTATATGAGTTCTTTATGACTAATGTTGAGTCCATGGATTATACGCACTTTTTCCCATCCTTCCACCATTGCTAGCCTCTCTAATACTGCGCACTTTTCACTGGTATCATACACCCACCATATACCTTCCTCAAAACAGCCACCATACCTACCTATCATGGCATTTCCATTGCCATTCTGAGATATATTGCCATGCAACTTTCCACCGTTCCGTTTATTATGACACGCTCCATCATTGTCATATTGCTAGCATGATCATGTAGTTGACATTGTATTTGTGGCAAGGCCACCGTTCATAATTCTTTCATACATGTCACTCATGATTCATTGCATATCCCGGTACACCGCAGGAGGCATTCATATAGAGCCATACTTTGTTCTAAGTATCGAGTTGTAATTGTTGAGTTGTAAGAAAAATAAAAGTGTGATGATCATCATTATTAGAGCATTGTCCCAAGTGAGGAAAGGATGATGGAGACTATGATTCCCCCACAAGTCGGGATGAGACTCCGAACTAAAAAAAAGAGGCCATAAAAAAGAAGAAGAGAAAGGCCCAAATAAAAAATGAGAGAAAAAGAGAGAAGGGACAATGCTACTATCCTTTTACCACACTTGTGCTTCAAAGTAGCACCAAGATCTTCATGATAGAGAGTCTCTCATTTTGCCACTTTCATATACTAGTGGGAATTTTTCATTATAGAACTTGGCTTGTATATTCCAATGATGGGCTTCCTCAAAATGCCCTAGGTCTTCGTGAGCAAGCAAGTTGGATGCACACCCACTTAGTTTCTTTTGTAGAGCTTTCATATACTTATAGCTCTAGTGCATCCGTTGCATGGCAATCCCTACTCACTCACATTGATATATATTGATGGGCATCTCCATAGCCCGTTGATACGCCTAGTTGTAAGGGCACTTTTATCCCTAAGTAGTTTTGGTGATTGATGACAATGCCTTTGCGGACTAATCGTGTGTATTGAGCTTCTCAGATTCATCACGACTAAACACAAGACGATTTGATGCCCCTCAAAGAGTATTGAAGACGATGTTTGTCTACGGTTCGGTTTGGTGGAGTTGAGTCGTAGGAGAGCCGTACTATTAAGAGGGGGTCCTCTTTGGAAAGGTTAGGGTGGAATCTCACGTACACATCCCCGTTACACCTCCGTTCTTTGAGCACCTTGGAGTGTTCCTCCGTCCCGCGTGTCTCTGCGAAATGAAGGCCTCGGTCTTGCTCTTCTCAGGCTGGCGGTAGTACTGCTCTTTTGAGCCGTACTACCGCAGGAGCCAGCGGTAGTACCGTGCTCCGGCACGGTAGTACGGTAGGCTCCCATGGTAGTACCGCTCATCCGAGCGGTAGTACCGCGAGCTCTGGTCTGGCACTGCTCGCAAGCGGTGGTAGGCGCGGATGTAATTTTTTACATCCGCGCTCCCTGCGGTAGTACCGTGCTGCGGCGCGGTAGTACCGTGGCACCAGTCCAAGTTCCGTAGCAGGAGCGGAGGTAGGGGCGGATGTAATTTTTTACATCCGCACCCTTCACGGTAGTACCGCACCCTCGGTCGCGGTAGTTCCGTGTCGGATTTTTGCACGATTTTTTCTCAGCGGACGTAGTCGCGAATGTAATTTTTTACCTCCGTGCCTACCAGGCCTGGCCCGTGTCTGCCTTGCGGATGTACCGCACGGGGCCGCGGTAGTACCGCGTCTACGGATCTACCGCGCCCTGTCGGTGCTCCTTTTGCCTGGCCTGGCCCCTGTCGTGCTCACGGTAGTACCGCAGTAGTACCGTGCCTATGGAGCGGTAGTTCCGTGGGTCGCGGGCTGAGTGGTGGGTAACGGTTGGAATTGTCCCCCCACTATAAAAGGGGGTCTTCTTCTCCAAGAAGATCTACCTCTTCCAACCCTAAACTCCATTGTTGCTCCAAGCTCCATTTTCGCCCGATCTCTCTCCCTAGCCAATCAAACCTGTTGATTTGCTCGGGATTGGGCGACAAGGGCCCGATCTATACTTCCACCAAGAGATATTCGATTCCCCCCCACTTATCCCTAGCGGATCTTGTTACTCTTGGGTGTTTGAGCACCCTAGACGGTTGAGGTCACCTCGAAGCCATACTCCATTGTGGTGAAGCTTCATGGTGTTGTTGAGAGCCTCCAATTGTTGTGGAGATTGCCCCAACCTTGTTTGTAAAGGTTCGGTCGCCGCCTTCAAGGGCACCAATAGTGGAATCACAGCATCTCACATTGTGTGAGGGTGTGAGGAGAATACGGTGGCCCTAGTGGATTCTTGGGGAGCATTGTGCCTCCACACCGCTCTAACGGAGACGTACTTCCCCTTAAAAGGAAGGAACTTCGGTAACACATCCTCGTCTCCACCGGCTCCACTCTTGGTTATTTCGTGCCTTTACTTTTGCAAGCCTACTTGTGTTGTATCCCTTGCTTGCTTATGTGCTAGTTGTTATTGCATCATATAGGTCGCTCACTTAGTTGCATATCTATACAACCTATTTTGTTGCAAAGTTTAATTTGGTAAAGAAAAGATTAAAAATTGTTAGTTGCCTATTCACCCCCCTCTAGTCAACCATATCGATCCTTTCAATTGGTATCAGAGCCTCGTCTCTTTTTAAGGACTTTACCATCTGAAGAGTATGGTTGACGTCGTAGATGATGTGGGAGAGCACTCCGGTGCGAATCCGATATCATCTACGGGAGATGGGGGTAACTCGATCTCACGTGAGGAATTCAATGTGGCGTTGGACACATTGAAAACCTCCATGACGACCGAGGTCAAGGACATGTTTAAGGATTTCTTAGAAGGGCTTAAACTTTCCACCGCGCCCGTGAAAGTGGGTGATCCCGCCAACATGATGACGGATGCTAACCCCGACAAGGGGGAAGCTTCTAGTGAGAAGGCTCCTATGTCTAGTGGTAAAAATGGCACCGACATCTTTGCCCATGTGGAACCCCCGATTTATGGAGGACCAATTCCCTCCACTCATTTGAATCATGCCGGTCCTCCTCCTAAGTATGAGAAACATGAAGATTTTGATTCTTGGGTTTATCGCTTCAAGCGTCATTTAAAACATGTGAATACTAACCTTTGGAGAATCATTGAAGAAGGTTTCTATCCTCATGACCCAAGCAACTTCACCCCTCGAGAAGCCGTGGATAATCAATTCAATGAGAGTGCTCTTTTCATCATCCAATATGAAATCCTTCCCGAAGATCTCCCTCATCTCTGACCTCATGCTATGGCTAAGGACGCATGGAAATGTGTTGTGTCTCTCTATCGAGGAAGTGCTAGCATTCAACGCTCCAACTATGAAGTGGTGCAAGATGAAGCCGATGAGTTCGCAATGAAAGAAGATGAAGAACCTCGTGAGCTCTTTCGAAGAGTGACCAAACTCGCGGTCTCACTCTGAGATCATGGAAGCAAGGACACGGATGACAATTGGATCAAGCGCAAATTCCTCAAGGCCATGATGCCCTACAACAAGGCCATGTCCTCTGTCATTCGTCAAAGACCGGACTTCCACTCCATGACCTCAAGTGAAGTGTTGGATGAGTTCGTTGCAATGAGCATCTTGGACAAGACCGCTGACAATGCGGTGCTCCGTTCTCAAAGGGCAAAGAAGCCCAACCTTGCTTTGAAGGCCAAGGTTATTATGGAAGAAGAGGAAGAAGTGGAAGATGAGGAGAGCAACCCCGAAGACACCAAGTATGATTACCATGAGCACATGGCCCTTGCTTCAAGACAATTTTGGAGCAAGAAGAATACAAGACCCAACTTCAACAAGAACAACTCAAGTGGCGTCAAGGGCAAGCAACGAGTTAGAACTTGCTTCAACTGTGGCAATGTGAGCCATTTCATTGCGGATTGTCCTTACGAGAAGCGGGAAGACAATGGTGGCAAGTTCATCCGAAAGGACAAAGCCAAGTCCTTCCCCAACAAGAACAACTTCGCCAAGAAGACTCCCACTCGTGGGTTGGTGGTTCAAGAAGAATACCAAGAGGATGACGATGATGATGAAAATGGAGAAGCAATGGCCATGGCATCCGTTGCCATTGCTACTACTCCCCGGGTGTCTCTCTTGGATTCACCCAACGAGAACATCACCGCCAAGTGCCTCATGGCTAAAGCTTCAAACAAGGTAACCCCCAACATCACAACCACCATCATTACTAATCCCTCCTTAGAGGATTGCATTGATGAACATGATGGGTCTAATGAGGAAGTGAATGAATTTGAGTCTTTTATGAGTAAGCTCAAGGGCAAGTCCAAGAAGCATTTTGTCGCTCTCTTGGAACAACTTGGTGAGGCCAATGACATGATCGAGGCTCACGAAGAAACCATCTCTAAGATGGAAGGTCATAGTCGTGACTATGCCGATGAGATATCGGATCTCTCTAATGCTCTTGAGGAAGAGCGTGTTCATCGTTTGACTTTTGAGGAGTCATACAACGATGACCATGCTAAGTTAAAGAAAGATCTTGATCATGCTCTTGTCGTGTCTCGTGTGCTAACTTCCGAGAAGGCTAAACTTGGGGTTGATCATGCTAGACTCAAAGAGGAGTTTGAGATACTTGACAAGGCCCACAAGGTCTTGAAGGGTGCTCACGCTAACCTCAAGGAGTCTCATGCTCAACTCCAAATTAAGCTAACCAAGGAAAAGGCCACCTTCCCTCATATGGTATTAATTGATAATGCATGTGCTACTAACCCATGTTGTGAGCATGTGCATCTTGTGGAGGAGAATGCCAAATTGAAGGATCAACTTGAGAAAGGCCTTGTGACATGCATTCAAGGTGAGAAGAACCTCAATGACCTTTTGAGCAATCAAAAGGAAGTTGTGGCCAAGGAAGGAATTGGGTTTGCACCCAAGTCCAAGAGCAAGAAGAAGAAGAACGACAAGACCAAACGTCCTCCTCCTCTTAAGCAAACTTTTGTGAAATAGGGAGAGGGTGCTCCTAAGGAGAAGAAGGAAAAAGTGAAGGGAGTTGATTTCCAAAAGGGCAAAAGCATTTCCTCCAACAAAGCCGGCGACTTTAACCCGTCATATGTGTTGTGTCGTGCTAGTGATGGACATGTTTATGCTAAATTTGTTGGGTCTCCTTATGAGTACATTGAGTGGTGTATTTGGGTTCCTAAGACCCTTGTTACTAACATGAAAGGACCCATTACTAAATGGGTACCTAAAACCAAGCATTGATCTCTTGTAGGTGTTTGCTTCCGGTGGGGGTCATGGTTGCTCGATAGTGGAGCAACAAATCATATGACCGGAAGCAAGGACTTGGTGGTGGACGTGCAAAAGATTCCATCTATGCCCACCAATGTCGAATGGGGTGATGCCTCACATTATAAGGTATTGGGTCTTGGCAAGGTTGTCATTTCTCATGATCTAACGATCGAGAAAGTCATGCTTGTTGAGTCCCTTGCATACAATTTGCTTTCCGTTCGTCAACTTGCACTTATGGGATTTGCTACTTTCTTTGACATTGATACCGTGGCCCTCTTGTGGAGCAAGACTCCTAAAGTAGCTTTTGTTGGGCATGTCGAGAACGGTCTCTATGTGATTAACTTTTCGAAGCGACCCACTAAGACCGCGACATGCCTAATGGCTAAAGTTGACGTGGGATGGCTTTGGCATCGCCGTTTGGCCCACGTCAATATGAGATCTTTGCAAAGTCTTCTCAAGGGGGACCATGTCCGTGGACTAACAAATGTTAGTTTTGCCAAAGATCGTGCTTGCAGTGCTTGTATTGAAGGAAAGCTTCATGAGAAGGCTCACTGTCGGTGTCAAAACCAGCGGATCTCGGGTAGGGGGTCCCGAACTGTGCGTCTAGGCGGATGGTAATAGGAGACGAGGGACACGATGTTTTACCCAGGTTCGGGCCCTCTCGATGGAGGTAAAACCCTACGTCCTGCTTGATTAATATTGATGATATGGGTAGTACAAGAGTGGATCTACCACGAGATCAAGGAGGCTAAACCCTAAAGCTAGCCTATGGTATGATTGTTGTAATGTATGTTGTCCTACGGACTAAAGCCCTCCGGTTTATATAGACACCGGAGGAGGCTAGGGTTACACAGAGTCGGTTACAATGGTAGGAGATCTACATATCCGTATCGCCAAGCTTGCCTTCCACGCCAAGGAAAGTCCCATCCGGACACGGGACGGAGTCTTCAATCTTGTATCTTCGTAGTGTTGGAGTCCGGCGGACGATGATAGTCCGGCTGTCCGGACACCCCCTAGTCCAGGACTCCCTCAGTAGCCCCTGAACCAGGCTTCAATGACGATAAGTCCGGCGCGTATATAGTCTTCGGCGTTGCAAGGCGGGTTCCTCCCTTGAATAACCCAAAGAAGATCATGAACACCAGGATAGTGTCCGGCTCTGCAAAATAAATTCCACATTCCACCGTAGAGAGAATAAAATGTACACCAGTCCAATCTGCTGACGTATTATGCGGCGTGACATCACACCGCCACCAAGCCACTGTTTGAATCGTTTTTTACTTATACCACCTCAGCACGTTTAGCGAAGCGGTTTCCTTGGCACGTCTTGTCGAAGCAGAGATCATGTTCCCTTTATTCCAGGATTCTCATCAATACGTGCGTGGGTAACCCAACCGTGCCCGTCGCCACGCCTCCTCTATCGAAGGTGAATCCCAAACGGTCACGGAGACGACTCTTGGTATTTTTCCCCTTTATAAGAGGACCAAGGCTCGTTCTTTTTCTTCAATCTCGCATCGAATCTCCTCCCCGCTCCCAGTTCCAACACCTAGAGCCTCAGATTCGAGCGCTTCGGATTCTCAACCATGTCCGGCTCCGACCTCCAGGGCCGGTGGATTCCCTCCTCCGTCACGGAGGAGGACATATTGAAGCTACGTGAGGCCAAGTACCTGGCCTATGAGATTTCGCACAGGTTGCCTGCCCAAGGGCAGGCCGTGCCCGCCCCCGAGCCCGGTGAGTATGTTGTCTTCGTATCCCACCTCCGTCGGGGTTTAGGCTTCCCGACGGACCCCTTCGTGAGAGGGCTCATGTTCTACTACGGGCTGGATTTTCACGACTTGGCTCCGGAGTCCATCCTCCACATCTCCGTATTCATTATCGTCTGCGAAGCCTTCCTCCGCGTCACTCCCCACTTCGGCCTGTGACTGAAGACCTTCAATGTGGAGCCGAAGATGATCGGGGGCGTCAAGCGGAGTGCGACGGGGCGGCCATAAGCAGAAGGGCCGATGCCCCGTGGCCTGAGGGTTCCTTCCAAGAGGAACTCGTACTGTGGCAGTAGGAGTGGTTCTATATCACCGCTCCGAAGGGCAGCAAGCAAAAGCCGCCGCCTTCATTCCGCCCGGGACCTCCATGCCGACTGATGTCATGGGTCAACCAAGGGCTCAATTGGGGGCCGTACGAAGACGAGCCCTTATTGCAGGGCCGGATTCGAGACTTCCAGGCGAGGGAGATCAATCTGGTTGTGGTGATGCAAGTTATGCTAATCAGGCATCTTCTGCCCTGCAAACGCCGTCCTCTCCGTCTATGGGAGTTCAACCCGGAGGGACCTCGGATTCTCTAACACTTCATGGGTGCGACACCCGTGTAGATGTACAAGTTGTTCTTCGGACCGCAGGTAGCGTGCCCGGAATTGACCGAGGACGCAGGCCTAAGCCGCAATCGCCCGGATACTCAGGTAAATAGCTCAGAGTCCGGACGCTCTATTTATCTACTTTTCTAGAGTTCGCCTCCTGACCCATTACTCTTCACAGGAGTGGGTAGCACGATCGAGGCTGATAAGGTGTCCGGCCCCCCTCCCAGAGACCGCACTGGAGCCCGTGCTGGTCAGAATGTTGGAGGTCGCGTCATGGAAGGGAGCAATGGGGAAAATAGAGGAGCTGTTATTTCGCCCAAAGGGGCGTCCGAAGAGGGGGGAATCAAAAACCCCTCCTTCCAGGGGGAGAAGAGGACCGCCTCCGAAGATCCGGAGGCCAAAGCCCCTAAATGGGGGAAGAGATCTTCATCGGGGGGTCCGTCGTCCGGGGAGAATCCGGACGTACAATCATCGCCAAAGGATCAGCCCTCCAGCGAGCCATGAGTATGAAAAGGGGAGTTAATTAGTAAGGAAATACCTCCATTTGTGCTTCTGTGGGTAACCGAAATATTTATCTTGCAGTTCGGATCTGCAGCCTTCTCCGATGAGTTCATCTTCGGGGGACCTTCTTCCGGAGATGATGGAGAGCGAAACGCCTCCGTCTGCTGCGCCGTCAGATAAGGCAGACGAGCCTGAAGTATCGTCACGGAGGGTATCCCCGAGTCCGGAGGGGCCAGAGAGTTCGGCACCCGCTAGTATCCGGCCGGGAGAACTGAAGAATCTGCTTGAGAGGGCGTCCATCTCAGAAGATCACCGTGCGTTGATGCGCATGGTGATTGGAAGGATTTCGTCCGCCGAGAGCGGATTGCGCAATGCCGCTATGAGTTTGCTGGCGGGGTTTGAGGTACGCAAGAATGACACGCCCCTTTGTCTTTTAACAGTTTTGCACATAAAAATGCGCCCTGTATAGATAGTAGCCCCTGAGACTCGGTAGGTTGTCGAAGACGACAGCGTGCCGAGGATCAAAATCGCAAGTGATGAATTTTGCCGTTCCTATGCAGGTGGCGGATAGTCCGAGGGCTAGCCGGACTAGTGGAGTTGCCGAGTTGATGCGGCAACTTGACGTGGCGGATGCGGACATCGCACTTGTCAACCGGCGACTTGACGAGTCGCAAGGTAAATAAGTTCTCCGCAGTCGCTTTATTAAGGGGGTCAAAGCCCTCCTCTGATAAATTATATGCTATTGTACAGACGGTGCTGCTGCTGTGGAGAGCCTTCGGGCCGAACTTGCTCAAGCTAAGGAGCAAGCCCGAAGGAGTGACGCGGCTGCCTCGAGGGCGGCCGAGGAGTTGAAAGCCGAAAAGGCTGCACACTGCCTAAGCAGGGAAGAGATGGCCGAATTGGCCGTGAAATTAAAAGATGCTGCCGACCGCAATGAGGCTCTTGAAAAGGAGCGCTTATCGGAGCGGGAAGACCTGAGGAAGGCCACCGCCGAGGCCAAGGATGCCCGTTCTGCCATGCGAGCCATGAAGGAGGAGCTGCGCCAAGCCGGAGATATCGTGGCTGGCAAGCCTTATCTGCTGCGTCGCCGGTTTATGGATCAAAAGTATGCTCAGTTTGGCCAGCTGTGGAGCCCGGAGGATCCGTATATGGACTTAGCGGCAAGTGCTGCTGATGCCGTTGAGCACTTCCGGAGCCAGAAGGATCACAAGACGGAAGAGCTATTTTGGTCTCAATTCCATAGTCCGGATCGCTCACTTCCTTTGACCGACCGGTTGGCCGAATGGGCCGAGCTAAATAGATTGTCCGGACTTGCCATGACTGACATCATGGCTCATGTCTGGCCAGAGAGGCCCAAGGTGACGAGCTACTTCGGCTTACTGCAACAATTTCTTGGAGCGGTGCCGCATATCAAGGAGATGAAGCGGTCGGCCAGCATCGAAGGCGCGCGGATGGCTCTTGCCCGTGTGAAGGCACATTGGACAGAGATGGATGCCACCGCTGTTGCCGCCCAGGGTTCGGATGAAAGCCGACTCCCCGCCGAGCACTATTTCGGGGAAGTTATGCGTGGCACTCGTGTAATAGAGTCGCAGTGCTCAAAAAATGTCACGTTCAAATGAACGTTTTAGCTTGTAAAACGATTATTATGCTATAACTGCTTTTTATACTTGTGCGTCCCAAGTAGTGAAACTTCTCCTATGCGGCCGTTTATGTATACGTTTGTATAACCTGAAAGATTGCAGTCTTCGGCTTCAGCCCCCACGCACAAGGTGCGGGGGTGTTTGCAAAAATAGCACGTTTTCACACTTAATCCGACGTCTCGGTCCTGTTAAGGAGGTGGTAGTGTAGCGAACGAGGCAATCCGGACTATAATGCTTTATCACTTTCACTTAGCCAGTGGAGTTCAAGGGTGGGGCTACGATATAGCCCCTGGGGGCACCGCACTTCTCCGAATTCGGGGCGCGTGTGTGCCTGATTGGGAAATGGTCCTTCGTCAAAGCGGGGAATTCTAAACATTCCGGTAGTCGATCGAGTGGTTGACCAGTCTCTCGCTGTATCATGACAGTCAGTTTTCGGCTTTCTCTACTGAGGTGCTCGCCCAGCCGAACTGGGGCACAATCGCAGTAGTTCTCCTGGTGCCGCGTTAGCCGATGATACGGAACGTAAGGCAGCAAAACACAGGAGCCGGGCAAACCCAACATTTGACCAAAGACATGATTCGGAGCTGATGCATATAATGCCTAACTCAAGACGCCGAACACTCCCTAAGGTGTTCGGTCTTTATAGTAATGGGCAGAACAATGCCCTAAGCCCCTAGTGTCCAGGTACGGGCATGGTCTTCTGACGCGGCCGATGCCAAAACGTCAGGCTCCGCTTTGGTTATAGGAAGGAACCAAGGGAGAATAGCAACAAGAGACAGTAAAAAAAGGTTTACGCAGGGTCTTAATCTGAAAAGAATCCTCGCAACGGGTCCCTGCTGCACGTCTGCGCCTGTGTCTCCGTTGTGCCGTTATCCTGGACGGGTACGCACGTTGTTCATCTGTAAAAAGAGAGGAACGCTTAGCTTGAAAACAATTCGTGCGAAGGAAGTTATGTGTGAAAGAAAAAATATAAATAAGTAAAGCGGGGTATGAATGAACCCGCGTTTGTTTGTGCGCGCAGCCCCCTGTGAAGAGGTGTGCGGCTAGGGAACCCTAGCCTACTAAAGCCGGACTCGTCTATCCGAGTCCGGGGTCTTTAAGTGACCCTCGCACCAAAATGGTGCCACGTGGACCGGGCATCTTGAGTGTAAGAGACGCGTAATGCGGTATGGCGTTGAAACGGACAAAAGCCTTTCGTCCCAAGAGTGCTTGATAGCCACTTTTAAATGGGGTGATATGAAAAAATAGTTTTTCGCGCCGAAAATTGTTCGGTGATCCGAACATGACTTCTAGTAATAGGGAGCCTGTGCACTTGGCATAAGGGCCTGGCGTCACTCCTTTGAAGGAAGTGCGGCTGTGACGAATTTTGGTAGAGTCTATCCCCATCTTACGGATTGTGTTTGAATACAGCAGGTTTAAGTCGCTGCCTCCGTCCATTAGGACTTTAGTAAATTGTAGTCCGTCGATTATGGGATTCAATATCAGGGGAGTCCGTCCCGCGTTTCAAACGCTTCTGGAATAGTCCAGGTGGTCGAAAGTGATTGGTTTTGATATCCAATCTCTATGGTCTGCTGGGTTGGACCGTGCGAAGCTCTTTTTAGAAAGTGCCGCACTATTTTTCCGTATTATCACATGAAGTGAATTTACTGCTTTGACCTCTTGTGGGAAAGTCTTTTGTTTTCCGGTGCTCTGCTGGTGGGGTTTATCGTCTTCGCTTGACGCGTCGAGCCCCTTGTGTTCGGCGTTTAGTCGGCCGGACTGTTTAAAAACCCAACAATCCCGATGGGTGTGGTTTGCAGGCCTTCCGGGGGTGCTATGGATTTGACATATCCGACCCAAAATCTTGTTTAAGTTGGACAGCTCATCGCCGTCATCCTTAAGAGGCGATGTTTTGTTGTTTGGCCGCGAGCTTTTGAATCCGGCGTTGACTGCCGTGCTCTTTGGGCTTTTCTCTTTATTCCGGCGCTGCTCTTTTCTGCACCGTGATTTTCCGTTTCCATCTCTTATCTCGGATGTACTTGGGTCGCTGGTGCTGCATCTTGCTAGCCAGCTATCCTCTCCCGCACAGAAGCGGGTCATGAGGCTTGTTAGCGCGGACATTGTCCTCGGTTTCTCTTGGCCGAGGTGTCTGGCAAGCCATTCGTCTCGGACATTGTGTTTAAAAGCTGCTAAGGCTTCGGCGTCCGGACAGTCGACTATTTGGTTCTTTTTGGTGAGGAACCTATTCCAGAATTTGCGCGCTGACTCTCTGGGTTGTTGAGTTATATGACTTAAATCATCTGCATCCGGAGGGTGGACATAGGTCCCTTGAAAATTTGCTCTAAACGCTTCCTCGAGCTCTTCCCAACTTCCCACAGTGTTTTCTAGGAGGCTTTTAAGCCAATGACGGGCTGGCCCTTTGAGCTTGAGGGGTAGGTATTTTATGGCGTGGAGATCATCTCCTCTGGCCATGTGTATATGTAGTATGTAATCTTCTATCCAGACTCCAGGGTATGTTGTTCCATCGTAGGCCTCTATGTTTATGGGTTTAAATCCTGCTGGGAATTCATGGTCCAGCACCTCATCGGTGAAACATAGTGGGTGTGCGGCGCCCCTGTATTTGGGTGTGCCACTATCTTCGGACACTTGACATGTTGCCTTGCTTCCTGGGGCCTTCTTCTTTGGCCCGTAGATGGACCTAGCTGGGCCATCTGTCTTTCCAGGTTCATTAGTTGGTTTATGTGCGGCGCCGCTTTCAGAATTTGGCCTATCATCTGGCCGTCTATCCAACCAGGCAGCCTCTTTATTTTTGATGGTGGAGGCTCTATGGCCTCCTCGTCAAATTCTGGTAGCAGCTTGCGCTTCGGGTAGCTCTTTGATTGGTGACCATTGCCGTATTT
This sequence comes from Triticum dicoccoides, assembly GCF_002162155.2. NCBI lineage: Eukaryota > Viridiplantae > Streptophyta > Magnoliopsida > Poales > Poaceae > Triticum > Triticum dicoccoides. Next base: position 361,154,916 of record NC_041381.1, on the reverse strand, counting down.
ATCCGCGGTTTTGAGCACTTTGCTCCATCTCATTCTGAGTGTGTCTTCCGCTGTTTTGAGCTTCCGCTTTTCCTTCTTCAGGCTTCTTGCAGTGTTGACGAGTCTTTTCCGAAGGTTTTTGCTCTCCGGCGGCGTGTCCGGCATGAGATCGTCCGGGCTATCGTTTTCGCCGGGCCTGGACTGATTATTTGACTCGTCATGTTCGGACAGTTGCTTATCTGCATGTTCGTCGTCCACTTGTGAGCCCTGCTGTATTACGGGCTCCTTAGGAGCGTTGTTGTTGTCGAGGCGGGACTTAGGGCGGCGTCTGCGCCGGCGTTTTGGTTGTTTATCGGCAGGGTTATCTTCTGCCGCGGCCCGTTGGTCCTCGTTATCGCTCTCTTTTGGGGTATCCACCATGTATATGTCATATGACGAGGTGGTCCTCCCGTGCCCTATAGGCGTTGTTTCTTGTTCGTCTCCGTCATCGTCATTTATACCGTCGATGTCTTCGGAGTCGTAGTATAGCGTGTCGGTTAGATCGTCGACAGTGGCTACAAAGTGGGTGGTGGGTGGGCTCTGAATTTCTTCGTCGTCCGTACCCCAACCATCCTGGCCATAGTCCGGCCAGGACTCTCCCGATAACGAGAGATGCTTTAGCGAATTTAGGATGTCGCCAAACGGCGAGTGTTGGAAGATGTCCGCGGCGGTGAATTCCATAACCGGCGCCCAATCCGAATCGATTGGTAGGGGCACGGGAGGTTCGGAGTCCGGCATGGAGTCCGGAACCTCAGAATCACGAGTTTCGCCAGGGACAAGATTAGCGTTTGGCTCCATCGCCGTGGAAGTTGAAGCCCCCAAGGCGGTGTCCATCCACCGATCCTCGGTCTGGGCGATTGGCTCCGGACTAATGGCCGAAGCGGATTCGTGTGCGGCCACTAAGGCACTGTCCGACGGCAGAGCTAGATCATGCCCATCGTAACAGTGCGGCTCGCCTGGATGTGGCTCGAGCCCGTCGAAGATCAAGTCTCCGCGGACATTGGCCGTGAAGTTTAGACTTCCGAATCTGACCTAACGGCCAGGGGCGTAGCTTTCGATCTGCTCCAGACGGCCAAGCGAATTAGCCCGCAGTGCGAAGCCGCCGAATACGAAGATCTGTTCGGGGAGAAAAGTCTCACCCTGGACAGCGTTGTTGGTTGAAGATGCCATCGGGCCTATCGGCGACGGCACAGAGGAACTCTCAATGAAAGCACCAATGTTGGTGTCAAAACCGGCGGATCTCGGGTAGGGGGTCCCGAACTGTGCGTCTAGGCGGATGGTAATAGGAGATGAGGGACATGATGTTTTACCCAGGTTCGGGCCCTCTCGATGGAGGTAAAACCCTACGTCATGCTTGATTAATATTGATGATATGGGTAGTACAAGAGTGGATCTACCACGAGATCAAGGAGGCTAAACCCTAAAGCTAGCCTATGGTATGATTGTTGTAATGTATGTTGTCCTACGGACTAAAGCCCTCGGGTTTATATAGACACCGGAGGAGGCTAGGGTTACACAGAGTCGGTTACAATGGTAGGAGATCTACATATCCGTATCGCCAAGCTTGCCTTCCACGCCAAGGAAAGTCCCATCCGGACACGGGACGGAGTCTTCAATCTTGTACCTTCGTAGTCTTGGAGTCCGGCGGGCGATGATAGTCCGGCTGTCCGGACACCCCCTAGTCCAGGACTCCCTCACTCACCCTCCATCGACCATCATCTACTCGAAGAGACCCTTGGAGCTCCTTCACATGGATCTCTTTGGGCCTCCATCTTTTGATAGTCTTGGAGGTAGAAAGTATTGCTTGGTGATTGTGGATGACTATTCAAGATACACTTGGGTATACTTCTTAAAGAGGAAGAGTGAGACTCAACAAACCGTCATCGACTTTGCAAATGAAGCTCAATGTCAACATAATGCAAAGATCTTGATAATAAGAAGTGACAACGGCACTGAGTTCAAGAACTACACCTTGGATGAGTTTCTTAGTGATGAGGGGATCAAGCATCAATATGCTGCACCTTATACCTCTCAACAAAATGGTGTAGCGGAGAGGAAGAACCGGACGTTGATGGATGCGGCAAGGACCATGATGGCGGAGTTCAAGTCTCCATACAACTTTTGGGCCAAAGCCATCAACACCGCATGTCATGCATCCAATCAGCTCTATCTCCGCAAAGGCTTGAACAAGACTCCTTATGAGATACTCACCGGCAACAAGCCCAACCTCAAGTACTTCCAGGTGTTCGGTTGTAAGTGTTTCATTCTCAAGAAAGGTGTCCGTTTGTCTAAATTCGAGGCTAGAGCTCATGAGGGCATATTTGTTGGTTATGCTACAAACTCTCATGCTTACCGTGTTCTCAACAAGTCCACCGGACTCATTGAGGAGACGTGTAACGTGGAGTTTGACGAAAATAACGGCTCCCAAGTGGAGCAAAGTGGTACTTGTGATGTAGGTGATGAAATTCCTCCCCAAGCCATAAGAAGAATGGGTATTGGTCATATTCTACCCATTGAGGAACCCCTTGTGGCCGAAGGAGAAGGACAATGCTCCACTCAAGCGGAGCCATCACCTCCTCAAGACCCACACGCTTCCGAAGAACAAAGTGAAAGTCCTCAACCTCGTGAACAAGACCAAGGGCAAGATCAACCTCAAGATGGTGGTGAACCTCTAAATGATGCCCAAGGTCAAGTTCTCCCCCTCGAGCAAGTTCAAGATCATGAGCAAGCTCAAGGTCAAGAACAAGCTCAAGACGGCGCTCAAGATAATCAAGTTAACCCTCCTCCTTCCACACCCGAGGAGGAATTAGAGCATCGTGCCGCGAAGATTGCTTCCAAGCTCACCACCCAAGGCCATCTCATGGAAAACGTGGTTGGAAGCCTAAGAAAGGGGGTAAGCACTCGTAGACAATTAGCAAACTATTGTGAACATCACGTGTTTGTCTCTTGTGTTGAACCCCAAAAGGTCTATGAGGCGCTCGAAGACTCGGATTGGTTCAATGCCATGCATGAAGAACTCAACAACTTCGAGTACAACAAAGTGTGGAGATTGGTGCCAAGGCCATCGGGGAACCACAACGTCATTGGAACCAAGTGGATTTTCAAGAACAAGCAAGATGCTCATGGGAACATCGTTCGCAACAAGGCAAGATTGGTAGCTCAAGGCTACTCCCAAGTCGAGGGTATCGACTACGGTGAAACCTTTGCTCCCGTTTCTCGTCTTGAATCCATACATTTGTTGATTGCTTATGCTTCCCATCACAACTTTAAGTTGCAACAAATGGATGTCAAAAGTGCTTTTCTTAATGGTCCTATTAATGAGTTGGTCTATGTCAAGCAACCCCCCGGGTTCGAGGATCCCTACTTCCCGGATCATGTGTATCAACTCGATAAGGCACTCTATGGCCTTAAACAAGCCCCACGTGCGTGGTATGACCACCTTATCGAGTTGTTACAAGATCGTGGATTTGAGGTGGGGCTAATCGATCCCACTCTTTTTACTAAGAAGGTCAAAGGGGAGTTGTTTGTATGCCAACTATATGTTGATGACATTATCTTTGGTTCCCCTAACAAAGCTTTCAATGAGGAATTTGCCGCTCTCATGACCTCCAAGTTCAAGATGTCTTCAATGGGAGAGTTGAAGTTCTTTCTTGGTTTTGACATCAAACAAAGAAGAGAAGGAACCTTCATCAACCAAGCCAAATACACTCAAGACATGCTTAAAAGATTCAAGCTAAGTGATGTCAAGCCGGCTACTACACCAATGCCTACCAAGTGCCAACTTGACATTGATCCCAATGGTAAAGTGGTGGATCAAAAGGTATATCACTCCATGATTGGATCCTTGCTTTACCTTTGTGCATCTAGACCGGATATCATGTTGAGTGTGGGGATGTGTGCACGATTTCAAGCCGCACCGAAGGAAAGTCACTATGTGGCGGTCAAGTGAACCTTTCGATATTTGGCTCATACCCCAAACTTTTGCTTATGGTACCCAAGAGGAGCAAACTTCAAGCTTGAAGGATTTACGAATTCCGATTGGGCGGGAGACAAAGTGGATAGGAAGTCCACTTCCGGAGGGTGCCAGTTTCTTGGGTGCTCTTTGGTGAGTTGGTCTTCCAAGAAGCAAAGTTGTGTGTCTCTCTCGTCCACCGAAGCGGAATATGTGGCGGCCGGTAGTTGTTGTGCACAACTCTTATGGATGAGGCAAACTTTAAAGGAATACAGTGTCATTTGTGACAAAGTGCCTCTTTGGTGTGACAACAAAAGTGCCATCAAGATTTCTCTCAACCCGGTGCAACACTTCAAGACGAAGCATATTGAGATTCGGTATCATTTCATCCGGGATCACATTAGGCAAGGGGAGATCAAGCTCAAGTATGTCAACACTCATGATAACCTTGCAGATATTTTCACGAAGCCCTTGGATGAAGCAAGATTTCGCGAGTTAAGGCATGAGCTAAATATCATTGATTCGAGCAATGTGACTTGAACCCTTGCACAACCCTACCTCACTCAACTTTTTGTCTATAGATGTAGGCATGGACATAGGGGGAGTGTTGTTCTCTCAATGAACTCTCCCTCCCCCCATTATGCATAAAACGATCAACTCTTTCACATTAGCCATTTTTGATGGCACTTGTGCTTCAAAGACGAGTTTTGGTCATGGGCCCAGGGATAATTCTTCACGGTGCCATACCAATTGACTCAAACATAGGTGGCTCTGGCCACCGCTCTCCTCACGGAGAAGTTGTGTCTTGTGGTTGATCTCGTTCGTCGTGTGTGTTCTTCTCTTGGTTGTTTGGTGTCTCTTCCGGAGTAGTTTGTTTTACCTTTTCTCTCTTTTCTCTTGTGTATTCTTCACTTTCTTGGATTTATGATACTACCGTGGTGAGCCACGGTACTACCGCAGGAGTTGGTGGCTCTGCGTTTTGAGCGTGGCCCTGCAGGGGCATGGTACTACCGCTACCTCCGCGGAAGTAATTTTTTACTACCGCTGAACGAGCGGTACTACTGCCCAGCGTGCGGTACTTCCGCCAGGGCGGTACTACCGCAATGACCCGCGGTACTTCCGCGCCCCCGCAAGCGGGTGGGGGTTAAGAGCGGGACAGGGGGAGTTCTAACTCCCCCATACCCATTCATCTCTATTCCCCACCCCGTCTCTCTCTCTCCTGACCAAGAACGGCGCCGGAGGCCTTTGCCGGATCTCCGTGTCCGGCCGCTCTCTACGGATTCCGACCGGTGGGATCGTTCCCCACCTCGCCCTCTTGCCATGGACCTAGGTTTTTCCCCAAGTGCCATTTCTTTTTGTTCTTCCTTGTGCTTCTAGGTTTTGGGGAGATGCATGTGGTGTTCATGAGATTTTTGGCTAAATCTGTGCAAATGGGATTCGTTGTAGAGTGGTAGTGTTGTCCCATGCTCTTTGGATAGTCAAAAATAGTTCCGTTTGATCAACGGTAGTACCGAAGTTGTCATGCGGAGGTTCTAGATCCAGATCCGCGTCCTCCATGGCGGTTTCTCATTCCGTGTGGTACTACCGCTCCGCCTGGAGCGGTACTACCGCAGCCACTTTTGGATCTGATGCTCCGCGGTACTTCCGCACCGTGGTGCGGTACTACCGCTGGGCGTCCGGAAGTAAAAAATTACTTCCGCCCCACGCACGGTACTACCGTGCTTCCCTGGCACGGTACTTCCGCGGTTGGCGCGGATGTAATTTTTTACATCCGTAACCCCGCCCGGTACTACCGTAAATCATCCTGCGCCTTTTTGTCTTTTGTCCAAGTCGCATGTGTTTGTGTTTTTTTTCGTGTTTTTGATTCGTTTTGTTCCCGTGCGTGTCTTTGTGTCCTTTTGTCTAGGTGGTGGCTCCGGTTTTGCTCGTCGCTCGAATCCCAGCCGAGACACAGGGTCAAAGCGTCTGCGCAACCCAGATGATGTTCCTGAGGGGTCCTCTGCTGCTCCCCAACGCCGGACCAAGACCTCCGCCAACAAACAGAAGGAGCCCGTCATGGGCATGGATGTTATGCCCCAGGCCGAGTTTATCATTCGAAGGAAGCTCAATCCCTATGTGAATCCCAGGGCTAGCACGCGAGGCAATGAACTATTCTGGAACAAGCAGCAGAATCTGATATACATGGATGTAATCAAGGCCAAGCAGAATCACTATGTTGAAGTTCACTACATTGACATGCATCATATGAGGCAGGACAAGCATCGTGAGTACTTTGGAGAGGCCTTGGACCTTGTTGAGCATTTCGGCATTGAGCACTTGCTCACCTTCCACAAGGATTTTGATCCCGAGATCATCACTCAGTTCTTTTCTTCCGTCCATTTCGGCACTGATGTTGCAAGGACCATGACTTGGATGACTAATGGTCGCCGTCTGTCTGCTACTTGGAAGGAATTCATGGAGTTGCTCAACATTCCAGATGAAGGGCTCGACACGCCAGTTGGAGTTCGCCCTCATGCCAACTCTGACTCTGCCAACAAGAACAAGTTCATGCCATTCCTTGTTCCGAAGTCTCTCTCCAACAAGAAGACTGTGTGGGTGCTCAATCCCTTCCTTGACATCATGCATCGGCTCTTTCAGAACACCCTCTTCCCACACATTGGGGACATGGGTCAAGTACATGCTTACCTCGTTGACATGATGCTTATTTGCGAGGATGCCCGGAAGGCTCAGACTCAACCACTTGATGTCTCACATATCATGTGGTGTGAGCTTCAGTTCGCCGTGTTCAACCGTAAGGTCCCCATCTATGGGCCTTACCTGTTCCACTTGATCTCCACGACTTGGGAAAAGTTGTTTCCCCAGGATGAGTTTGAAGCTCCAGGGTCGATTCGTCATGAGTCCGTCGGGCTCCACATCAAGCCTCAATGGGCTAACACCACCACTTCTGCTGAGGCTGCCAGGCAGGCTGTGGATGAGGAGGAACTTGAGAGGGATGAAGCTGCTGCTGACCGTTCTGCTTTCTTGCCTCCCTCTGATGATCCCTCTTGGTCAAAGAAGCTGAAGAACAAGATGAAGAGGCTGTTCTGCATGCAGGTTCAGGGTCAGTACAAGGCCCATGTTGCTCAGAAGGAGAGTCGCCATCGTGACATCAGGATCTTGAGGGCTTGCGGGGAGGATGTGGCCAGCGGTTCTGAGAAGCACATCACCCCAGAGACTGACTGGATGGAGAAGTAGGGCTACAAGTGGACCGATTCAGAGGAGGAGTCCGTTCCTGCTGCAGAGTCTGAAGACGAGGAGTCCTTTTCCCCTTGAGCCACCACCGTTGCTGTAGGTGACCTCTCTGCCTTTTTGGTGTCTCGATGCCAAAGGGGGAGAGAGTGTAGGATTTGCGTGAGTGTTGTGAGTGTCGTGTGTTTCGTCATTTGCCTTGCTTTCCGTCGTTGAACTTGCTTTCCGTCGTTGAACTTGCTTGCTTTGATTTGGTTGTGCTTGTGAGACTATGTTTATCATATGGTGTAAGACATATGCACTCTATCGTACCTTATCATCTTATTGAGCTTGTGCTTTATCATGCTATTCATGTTATGCTCATATCTATTATCTTGCTTAGTGTCAGTCTTTCCATTGCAAGATATGCATTGTTTCTAAAATATAGGGGGAGTGGTGATCCTAGTATTCGTGCCATGCAGTCCAAAGCACCTTACTCTCTATCATGAATCTAGGGGGAGCTCATCTATATTTTAGAGTTGTGGGGTTTGCTTGTGCCATATTCATCTCCTATGTGCAAATCTCGTATTGTCATCAATCCACCAAAAAGGGGGAGATTGTAAGGGCACTTTTGTCCCTAAGTAGTTTTGGTGATTGATGACAATGCCTTTGCGGACTAATCGTGTGTATTGAGCTTCTCAGATTCATCACGACTAAACACAAGACGATTTGATGCCCCTCAAAGAGTATTGAAGACGGCGTTTGTCTACGGTTTGGTTAGGTGGAGTTGAGTCGTAGGAGAGCCGTACTATTAAGAGGGGGTCCGCTTTGGAAAGGTTAGGGTGGAATCTCACGTACACATCCCTGTTGCACCTCCTTTCTTTGAGCACCTTGGAGTGTTCCTCTGTCCCGCGTGTCTCTGCGAAATGAAGGCCTCGGTCTTGCTCTTCTCAGGCTGGCGGTAGTACTGCTCTTTTGAGCGGTACTACCGTAGGAGACAGCGGTAGTACCGTGCTCCGGCACGGTAGTACCGTAGGCTCCCACAGTAGTACCGCTCATCCGAGCGGTAGTACCGCGAGCTCTGGTCTGGCACTGCTCGCAAGCGGTGGTAGGTGCGGATGTAATTTTTTACATCCGCGCTCCCCGCGGTAGTACTATGCTGCGGCGCGGTAGTACCATGGCACCAGTCCAGGTTCCGTAGCAGGAGCGAAGGTAGGGGCGGATGTAATTTTTACATCCGCACCCTTCACGGTAGTACCGCACCCTCGGTCGCGGTAGTTCCGTGTCGGATTTTTGCACGACTTTTTCTCAGTGGACGTAGTCATGGATGTAATTTTTTACCTCCGTGCCTACCAGGCCTGGCCCATGTCTGCCTTGCGGATGTACCGGACGGGGCCGCGGTAGTACCGCGTGTGCGGATCTACCGCGCCCTGTCGGTGCTACTTTTGCCTGGCCTGGCCCCTGCCGTGCTCACGGTAGTACCACAGTCCAACGCGGTAGTACCGCACGCCAGTGCGGTAGTACCGCGCCTATGGAGCGGTAGTTCCATGGGTCGCGGGCTGAGTAGTGGGTAACGGTTGGAATTGTCCCCCCACTATAAAAGGGGGTCTTCTTCTCCAAGAAGATCTACCTCTTCCAACCCTAAACTCCATTGTTGCTCCAAGCTCCATTTTCGCCCGATCTCTCTCCCTAGCCAATCAAACTTGTTCATTTGCTCGGGATTGGGTGACAAGGGCCCGATCTACACTTCCACCAAGAGATATTCGATTCCCTCCACTTATCCCTAGCTGATCTTGTTACTCTTGGGTGTTTGAGCACCCTAGACGGTTGAGGTCACCTCGAAGCCATACTCCATTGTGGTGAAGCTTTGTGGTGTTGTTGGGAGCCTCCAATTGTTGTGGAGATTGCCCCAACCTTGTTTGTAAAGGTTCGGTCGCCCCTTCAAGGGCACCAATAGTGGAATCACGGCATCTCGCATTGTGTGAGGGCGTGAGGAGAATACGGTGGCTCTAGTGGCTTCTTGGGGAGCATTGTGCCTCCACACCGCTCTAACGGAGACATACTTCCCCTTAAAAGGAAGGAACTTTGGTAACACATCCTCGTCTCCACTGGCTCCACTCTTGGTTATTTCGTGCCTTTACTTTTGCAAGCCTACTTGTGTTGTATCCCTTGCTTTCTTATGTGCTAGTTGTTATTGCATCATATAGGTTGCTCACTTAGTTGCATATCTAGACAACCTGTTTTATTGCAAAGTTTAATTTGGTAAAGAAAAGCTTAAAAATTGTTAGTTGCCTATTCACCCCCCCTCTAGTCAACCATATCGATCCTTTCACTAGTTGATGTGAGACTATCTTCCCTCTTTTTGTCTTCTCCACAACCACCATTCTATTCCACATAGTGCTATATCCATGGCTCATGCTCATGTATTGCGTGAAGATTGAAAAAGTTTTGAGAAGGTCATAAGTATGAAACAATTGCTTGGCTTGTCATCGGGGTTGTGCATGATTTAAATATTTTATGTGGGGAAGATGGAGCATAGCCAGACTATATGATTTTGTAGGGATAGCTTTCTTTGGCCATGTTATTTTGAGAAGACATGATTGCTTTGATTAGTAAGCTTGAATTATTATTATTTTTATATCAATATGAACTTTTGTCTTGAATCTTTTGGATCTGAATATTCATATCACAATTAAGAAGATTTACATTGAAATTATGCCAAAGTATCACTCCGCATCAAAAATTATTTTTTATCATTTACCTACTCGAGGACGAGCAGGAATTAAGCTTGGGGATGCCTGATACGTCTCCAACGTATCTATAATTTTTGATTACTCCATGCTACTTTATCTACTGTTTTGGACTATATTGGGCTTTATTTTCCACTTTTATATTATTTTTGGGACTAACCTATTAACCGGAGGCCCAGCCCAGAATTGCTGTTTTTTGCCTATTTCAGTGTTTCGAAGAATGGAATATCAAACGGAGTCCAAATGGAATAAAACCTTCGGGAACGTGATTTTCTCACCGAACGTGATCCAGGAGACTTGGACCCTACTCCAAGAAGTGCTAGAGGCGGTCACGAGGGTGGAGGGCGCCCCCCCTGGGCGTGCCCCCTACCTCGTGGGCCCTCTGTTGCTCCACCGACGTACTCCTTCCTCCTATATATACCTACGTACCCCGAACGATCAGAACAGGAGTCAAAAAACCTAATTCCACCGCCGCAACTGAGCGAGTCCTGGACTAGGGGGTGTCCGGACAGCCGGACTATCATCGTCAGCCGGACTCCAAGACTATGAAGATACAAGATTGAAGACTTCGTCCCGTGTCCGGATGGGACTTTCCTTGGCGTGGAAGGCAAGCTTGGCAATACGGATATGTAGATCTCCTACCATTGTAACCGACTCTGTGTAACCCTAGCCCTCCCTGGTGTCTATATAAACCGGAGGGTTTTAGTCCGTAGGACAACACAACCATTACAACAATCATACCATAGGCTAGCTTCTAGGGTTTAGCCTCCTTGATATCGTGGTAGATCCACTCTTGTACTACCCATATCATCAATATCAATCAAGCAGGAGTAGGGTTTTACCTCCATCGAGAGGGCCCGAACCTGGGTAAAAACATCGTGTCCCTTGTCTCCTGTTACCATCCGCCTAGACGCACAGTTCGGGACCCCCTACCTGAGATCCGCCGGTTTTGACACTGACATTGGTGCTTTCATTGAGAGTTCCTCTGTGTCGTCGCCGATACGCTCGATGGCTTCTTCAATCAACAACAACTCAGTCCAGGGTGAGACTTTTCTCCCCGGACAGATTTTCGTATTCGGCGGCTTCGCACTGCGGGCCAATTTACTTGGCCATCTGGAGCAGATCGAAAGCTACGCCCCTGGCCATCAGGTCAGGTTTGGAAGCCTCTACTTCACGGCAGACATCCGCGGAGACTTGATCTTCGATGGATCCAAGCCACAGCCGAGCGCGCCGCACTGTCACGATGGGCATGATCTAACTCTGCCGCCGGACAGTACTTTGGAGGCCGCACACGAATCCGCTCCGACCCATAGTTCGGAGCCGATCGTGCAGACCGAGGACGGGTGGCTGGACGCCGCCTCGGGGGCAACAACCGCTACGGCGATAGAGCCGAATACTGACCTTGTCCCTTATAAAGCTCATGACTCCGAGGCGCCGAACTCCTTACCGGACTCCGAACCTCCTGCGCCCCGGCCAATCGAATCCGATTGGGCGCCGATCATGGAGTTCACTGCCGCGGACATCTTTCAGCACTCACCCTTTGGCGACATCCTAAATTCACTAAAGCATCTCTCGCTATCCGGAGAGCCCTGGCCGGACTACGGCCAGGATGGTTGGGATGCGGACGATGAAGAAATTCAAAGCCCACCCACCACCCACTTTGTAGCCACTATCGACGACCTAACCGACATGCTAGACTACGACTCCGAAGACATCGATGGTATGGACGACGATGCCAGAGACGATCAAGAACCAGCGCCTACAGGGCACTGGAAGACCACCTCGTCATACGACATATACATGGTGGACACCTCAAAAGATGGGGACGGCGAAGAAGCAGCGGAGGTAGATTCCTTAAAGAAATAGCCCAAGCGCCGACGTCAGCGGCGCCGCTCTAAATCCCGCCACAGCAAGAATGGAGATTCCGGCACAGGAGATAATAATACCCCAGAAAGTGCCGAAGACAATCCCCTCCAGCAAGATTCAGCGCAGGAGGATGCAGAAGCAAGCCCTCACGAGAAAGCGGCAGCCGAAGAGGTCGAGGATGATAATTACATACCTCCCTCCGGAGACGAGGCAAGCCTCAACGACGACGAATTCGTCGTGCCTGAGGATCCCGTCGAACAAGAGCATTTCAAACGCAGGCTAATGGCCATAGCAAATAGCCTAAAGAAAAAGCAGCAGCAGCTTCAAGCTGATCAAGACCTGCTGGCCGACAGATGGACCGAGGTCCTCGCGGCCGAAGAGTATGAACTCGAACGCCCCTCCAAGAGCTACCCAAAATGCAAGCTGCTCCCCCGACTAGAGGAGGAAGCATACATACCTTCATCACCAGCGCACAATACGGCCGATCGACCACCCCGTGGTCGCGACAGAGAGGCATCCAGGCCCTCCATCAAGACCGTACCCCGGCACCGCTCGAAAAGTACGAAGCCACGAGGGAATGCGCCGGACTTGCGGGTTATATTGGAGGACAAGGCAAGACAATCCAGATCTATCTATGGATCACGTGGGCGCCCCACGACCCATGACGAATACCGTCGCGCCGGATACCACAACTCCGGCCGGGCCGAACACAGCAAACAACGCTCTGTTGAGCTACGTCATGATATTGCTCAATATAGAGGCGCCGCACACCCACTATGCTTCACAGACGAAATAATGGATCATCAAATCCCTGAAGGGTTTAAACCCGTCAACACTGAATCCTACGATGGCACAACAGACCCCGCGGTTTGGATCGAGGATTATCTCCTTCATATCCATATGGCCCGCGGCGACGATCTCCACGCCATCAAATATCTCCCGCTCAAGCTTAAAGGACCAGCTCGGCATTGCCTTAACAGCCTGCCCGCAGAGTCAATTGGGTGTTGGGAGGACCTGGAAGCCGCATTCCTTGACAACTTCCAGGGCACATATGTGCGACCACAAGACACCGATGACCTAAGCCACATAATTCAGCAGCCAGACGAATCGGCCAGACAATTCTGGACACGGTTCTTAACAAAGAAAAATCAAATCGTCAACTGTCCGGATGCAGAGGCCCTCGCAGCCTTCAAACATAACATCCGCGACGAGTGGTTGGCCCGGCACCTAGGACAGGAAAAGCCAAAATCCATGGCAGCCCTCACATCACTCATGACCCGCTTCTGCGCGGGAGAGGATAGCTGGCTAGCTCGCAGCAACAACCTCAGCAAAAATGCTGGCAGTCCGGATATTAAGGACCACAATGGCAGGTCGCGTCGAAACAAAAACAAACGCTGCATTAACGGCGACAACAATGAGGATACGGCAGTCAACGCCGGATTCCGAGGCTCTAAACCCGGTCAGCGGAAGAAGCCATTCAAAAGAACCACTCTGGGTCCGTCTAACTTGGATCGAATACTCGACCGCTCTTGCCAAATACATGGCACCCTTGAAAAGCCAGCTAACCACACCAACAGAGATTGTTGGGTATTCAAGCAGGCAGGCAAGTTAATCGCCGAAAACAAGGCTGCACAGCGATGACGAGGAAGAGACCCGGCCGCCAAACAGTAGAGGACAGAAGGGCTTCCCCCCACAAGTGCGGATGGGAAACATGATATACGCAACCCATATACCCAAGAGGGAGCGGAAGCGTGCACTAAGGGACGTTTATGCGATGGAGCCAGTCACCCTGAAGTTCAATCCATGGTCCTCTTGCCCGATCACTTTCGATCGAAGAGACCATCCGCATTGGTTTTAGACCCAATCGTTGATGGATTTCACCTCACGCGAGTCCTGATGGACGGCGGCAGTAGCCTGAACCTGCTTTATCAGGATACAGTGCGCAAGATGGGCATAGACCCCTCAAGGATTAAACCTACAAAGACGACCTTCAAAGGCGTCATACCAGGTGTTGAGGCCAATTGTACAGGCTCAGTCACACTGGAAGTGGTCTTCGGATCCCCGGATAATTTCCGAAGTGAGGAGTTAATCTTCGACATAGTCCCGTTCCGCATCGGCTATCATGCTCTGCTCGGACGAACCGCGTTCGCAAAGTTCAATGCGGTGCCACATTATGCATACCTCAAGCTCAAGATGCCAGGCCCTCGCGGAGTCATCACGGTCAACGGAAATACGGAACGCTCCCTCCGAACGGAGGAACATACAGCGGCTCTCGCGGCAGAAGTGCAGAGCAGCCTTCTAAGGCAATTTTCGAGTCCGGCCGTTAAACGACCGGACACAGCCAAACGTGCCCGGAGCAACATCAATCAAGACCACCTGGCATGTTCTGAGCATGCGTAGCAATGCGGCCCCAACCCCAGCCCTCGCATGACTGCAAGACCAGCTCTCCGCGTACATCATTACGCTCTGGAGATACCATGGGCATAGGGGGAGGGGCACGACCACAATAGGCCCAGGGCGCGGCTCGACCACATCAGGGGCTCCAAAGTGTGTCGCTTTTTTCATTTTTATTTTCCTTCTTTTTATACACAGGACTCCGTTCACCAGAGGCCTTGTCCGGCGGCGCACCCGCCGAACTCACGATGCAACAGCCAGGGAGGGACAAAGGCTGCGACGAACACTCAGGTGGTCTCCATTATGAGCATTAAATTTGTTAAATACACCAGTCCGCAGCCTACCCCTGGAGGGGGACATATTTAAATTGTCCAATCCCTTGCTTACCGCACTATTTGTATCGTTCTGCACTCATGGCAGAATTCTTTGAATAAACAATGCATTATTTTTTGCCTACAATTGC
>NC_041381.1:361099918-361140026 GCF_002162155.2 Triticum dicoccoides | reverse complement strand
GCTTATTCTTGACATCTTGCACCCGTACATTTTGGTACGACCAAATACACCAGGGGCTTATGTTCCCCGCTTATGGTGTGATAAGTCCGAACACTTTCACAAGTGTGGCACCCCGAACTTATAGCATTATATGCATCGGCTCCGAATCATGTCTTGGGTCAATAGTTGGGTTTGCCCGGCTCCCATGTTTTGGTACCTTACATTCCGTTCTGTCGGCTAAGGTAGCACTGGGAGAACCACTGCGATTGCGCCCCGGTTGAGCTGGGCGAGCGCCTCAGTGGAGAAAGCTAAAACTGACTGTCATGATAAGGCGAGAGATTGGTCGCTGTTCGAGAGGTTTTTTCGAGTCCCTAAAGACTTATGCCGCTTCGAGCGAAGAACCGGATAATGTCCGGCCAAGGCGTGGATAGCGCCCCGAACTCAGTCTTCCGAATACTAGGGGCTTTGCCGAAATTTAAAATTATAGAATTCTATGGCTAAGTGAGAGTGTTCAAGCATTATAAGTCCGGTTGCCTTGTTCGTTGTGTTGAGCGCCTCCCTAGATGGACCCAAAAATGGGAACAAGAGTGCTCAAGTTTATCCCGAACACCCCAGCACTATTGGCATGGGGGCTGAAGCCAACGACTTGCCATCTCTCAGATTTAATAAACAGCCGCACAGAAGGTAATATTTTAAATCAATAAGCGTTGCTTAGCGCATATGAACAAAGTTTTCAGCGCACAGGATAACACATAGCGAGTTTACTCAATAATTACATCTCTAGGGCACTCATCCGCAATCTTGCAGGCACCCTTCAGGACAGTCTTATAGTACATCTCGGGCGTGCGATACTCCTTGCCCGCTGGCGGCGCGTCAGTGATAAGCCTCTCCGCATCCAGCCTGCCCCAATGCACCTTTGCGCGGGCAAGGGCCCGACGAGCACCTTCAATACAGGCGGAGCGCTTGATGACCTCTACCCAGGGGCACGCATCCACCAGCCGCCGCATGAGGCCGAAGTAGCTCCCAGGCATGGCCTCTCCAGGCCACAGCCAGACTATGAGGCCCTTCATGGCCTGCTCGGCTACCTTGTGGAGCTTGACCAGCTGCTTCAGCTGGTCGCTAGGGGGCATCGGATGGCCGGCCTTAGCGTACTGAGACCAGAAGACCTTCTCCGTTGAGCTCCCCCCTCGGCTCGGTAGAATGCGGCGGCATCAGATACACTGCGAGGCAGATCTGCAAACGCCCCTAGAGAGCTCCGAATTCGGGTAAGTAACAGGTAATTTACATTAACATGCTTGCTTTGCATGAAAAATGCCTTACCCGCCGCTATTTTCTTCACCGCCTCAATCTCCTGGAGGGCCTTATGGGCCTCGGCCTTAGCGGCTTTGGCACTTTCAAGAGCTGAGGCAAGCTCGGACTCTCGAGTCTTCGAGTCACGCTCCAAACTCTCATGCTTTTCCATGAGAGCTTGGAGCTCTTGCCGCACCTCCGCCACCCGCGCCTCCTGTTTCTCTCGCTCTGTCCGTTCCGTGGCCGCATTGCGTTCGGCCGCGGACACGGCCTCCTTCAGGGTGGCCACCTCGTTCGTGGCCCCTGTAGTACCCATGTTATCCTTGTTATTTTTCATTACAACCAAAATCCTTTTCTGTAAGGTACAAATTTAAAGAGGGTATTACTCACCTTCTTTGTCCTCGAGCTGCTTCTTGGCAAGGCCGAGCTCTTGCTCGGACCGCTTGAGGTCCTGCTTCAACGCACCGACCTCCGCAGTCAGTGCGGCAGAGGTTAGCAGCGCAGCCTGCAAACCCATATTGACACAATTTTTAGCACTCCTGCGTATATCTTTTTTAGATCCTCAATCCGGTTTTTCTTTCCGAACACCGAACCGAGCATCAGGGGCTACTGTATATGTGGTATTACATTACATATTTTTAACTTCTTACCTCAAAGCCTGTTAGAAGGCTACTGCAGGCTTCGGTCAGCCCGCTTTTGGCAAGCTGAACCTTCTGAATCACCGTACTCATGATAGTGCGGTGTTCTTCCTCGATGGAAGCGCCTTTGAGCGCCTCCAACAAGTTGTCCGGCGCCTTCGGTTGGACGAAGGCCGCTGGTGTCATGGTCTTGCCCTTCTTGCAAAGGGGCCACCTGCCGGACTCCGGAACCACTGCGGGTTCCGGCGTGGAGTCCGGCGCAAAGTCCGGGAGGCTGCCTTGTGGCGCCTCCGGAGCCTCCTCTTGATGGGTCCCTTCCTGGGATCCCACCTCGGCGTCCTCAGCGTCGCGAGGGGTGGAGGCAGTCGGGATGGAATCTACATCCGACGGAGCCAATGACCCGCTCGATGAAGCGGGGAGATCATCATCGGCCGGACTGCAGGCAGTGTGCGGCATTAGAAGGACACTATGTGACACAAAAGAGAAATTATAAATCATTCAGGAATCCGGATACTTACGATCTTGCCGGAGGCCTGGCCCTTGAGGGCCACTCTTCGTCGCCAACGTTGGCGTTGGCGGAGCTGTCCGGGGGAATAGTCCTTCCCCTCTTGGACCCTTCGACCTCCCCTGTTGGCGAAGCCTTCCTTTTCCTCTCTCCTTCCTCTGGGAGAGAGTCCTCTTTCTCCTCCTCGTCTTCGGGGGAGGAGTCCGCCTCGGAGCCATCGGACGATGAGTCCGATATCACCTGGCGCCGGGAACTTCTTCGAGTTCCCGTGGCCTTCTTCTTGGCCTTCTTCTCCGGCACCACATAGAGTGCCGGGACCAGCAGCCCCATTAAGCGGGCGTCCGCTGGGTCTTCGGGGAGGGGAGCCGGACAGTCTACCTGTCCAGACGTCCTCTGCCAGTCCTGTCAAAGGCATTGGGAGTTTTAGATCCCACATAGAGTCAAACTATGAAAGAAAACAACTGTCCCATAGAGGATAACGAAGCTTACCTCACTGGCCGGGCGCTTGGTGCTGAATCCGCGATCTTCAGTCGCGGACGCGGGGGCTTCTCCGCCCTTGAACAACACCCTCCACACGGCTTCATACGTCATGTCGAAGAGCCCGCTCAGAGTCCGGTGCTGTGCCGGATCGAACTCCCATAGGTTGAAGGCCCGTTGTTGGCAGGGGAGAATCCGGTGGATGAGCATGACCTGGATCACATTGACAAGTCTAAGCTTCTTGTTCACCAGGGTCTGGAGACAGGACTGGAGTCCTGTCAGCTCCTCCGAACTGCCCCATAGCAAGCCCTTCTCTTTCCAGGAGGTGAGCTGCATCGGGATACCAGATCTAAACTCGAGGGCCGCCGCCCATTTAGGGTCGCGCGGCTCGGTGATGTAGAACCACCCCGATTGCCACCCCTTGACGGACTCCACGAAGGCCCCTTCGAGCGAAATGACGTTGGGCATCTTGCCCAACATGGCGCCTCCGCACTCCGCTTGAGTGCCCTTCACCACCTTCGGCTTGACATTGAAGATCTTGAGCCACAAGCCGAAGTGGGGTTGGATGCAGAGGAAGGCCTCGCACACGACAATGAACGCCGAGATGTTGAGGATGAAGTTTGGCGCCAGGTCATGGAAATCCAGGCCGTAATAGTACATGAACCCCCAGACAAAGGGATGCAATGGGAAGCCCAGTCCGCGGAGGAAGTGGGGAAGGAATACGACCCTCTCATGGGGCCTGGGGGTGGGGATGAGCTGCCCCTTGTCGGGCAGCCGGTGCGCGATGTCGCCGGAAAGGTATCCGGCGCTGCGCAGCTTTGCGATGTGCTCCTCCGTAATGGAGGAGGCCAACCATTTGCCTCCCGCTCCAGACATGGTCGGAGAAGGTCGAGACGAGATGCGAGAACTTGGGCGCTGGAGCTCGAGTGCGCGGAGATGGATAAGCAGAGGAGGAAGAAGGCATAGGTAAAAAAGGTGGATCCTTGTCCCATTATATATGGGCGGATGAAAACTATGCGTCCCCACCGGCCTGGTAAAACTCGCTTATCTCCCAAGCGCCACCATCAATGGCGCGGGTGGGTTACCCACGTCCGTGTTGATGAGAATCCCGGAATAAGGGGAACACGGTCTCTGCTTCGACAAGACGTGCCAAGGAAATCGCTTCGCTAAACGCGCTAAGGTGGTATAATAAAAAACGATTCCAGTAAAGGCTTGGTGGTGGTGTAATGTCATGCCACAAAATACGTCAGCAGATTGAACTTGTGTACATAATATTCTCTCTACGGGGGAATGTGGAAATTATTTTGCAGAGCCGGACACTATCCTGGTGTTCACAATCTTCTATGAATTATTCGGAGGAGGAACCCGCCTTGCAATGCCGAACAATATGCGCGCCGGACACATCGTCATTGAAGCCTGGTTCAGGGGCTACTGAGGGAGTCCTGGACTAGGGGGTGTCCGGACAGCCGGACTATCATCGTCAGCCGGACTCCAAGACTATGAAGATACAAGATTGAAGACTTCGTCCCGTGTCCGGATGGGACTTTCCTTGGCGTGGAAGGCAAGCTTGGCAATACGGATATGTAGATCTCCTACCATTGTAACCGACTCTATGTAACCCTAGCCCTCCCCGGTGTCTATATAAACCAGAGGGTTTTAGTCCGTAGGACAACACAACCATTACAACAATCATACCATAGGCTAGCTTCTAGGGTTTAGCCTCCTTGATCTCGTGGTAGATCCACTCTTGTACTACCCATATCGTCAATATCAATCAAGCAGGAGTAGGGTTTTACCTCCATCGAGAGGGCCCGAACCTGGGTAAAAACATCGTGTCCCTTGTCTCCTGTTACCATCCGCCTAGACGCATAGTTCAGAACCCCCTACCCGAGATCCGCCGGTTTTGACACCGACAGCAACCTTCTGTATCCACGAGATCCCATCTTGGGGCCTGTTCCGGAGCTCCGCCGGAGGGGGCATCCACCATGGAGGGCTTCTACATCAACACCATAGCCCCTCCAATGAAGGTTGAGTAGTTTACTTCAGACCTTCGGGTCCATAGCTAGTAGCTAGATGGCTTCTTCTCTCTTTTTGGATCTCAATACAATGTTCTCCCCCTCTCTCATGGAGAACTATTCGATGTAATCTTCTTTTTGCGGTGTGTTTGTTGAGACCGATGAATTGTGGGTTTTTGATCCAGTATTATCTATGGAAAATATTTGATTCTTCTCTGCATTCTTTTATGTATGATTGAGTTATCTTTGCAAGTCTCTTCGAATTATCCTTTTTGGTTTGGCCAACTAGATTGGTAGTTCTTGCAATGGGAGAAGTGCTTAGCTTTGGGTTCAATCTTGCGGTGTCCTTACCCAGTGACAGAAAGGGTTGCAAGGCACTTATTGTATTGTTGCCATCAAGGATAACAAGATGGTTTTTTTAATCATATTGCATGAATTTATCCCTCTACATCATGTCATCTTGCTTAAGGTGTTACTCTGTTTTTACTTAATACTCTAGATGCATGTTGGATAGCGGTCGATGAGTGGAGTAATAGTAGTAGATGCAGAATCGCTTCGATCTACTTGTCTTGGACGTGATGCCTATATACATGATCATTGCCTAGATATACTCATAACTATGCTCAATTCTGTCAATTGCTCAACAGTAATTTGTTCACCCACCGTAGAATACTTATGCTCTTGAGAGAAGCCACTAGTGAAACCTATGGCCCCCGGGTCTATTCTCATCATATCAATCTCTATCGCTTTATTTACTTACTTTGCTTTTTACTTTTTACTTTGCATCTATCTATCAAAAATACCAAAAATATTATTTATCATCTCTATCAGATCTCACCCTCGTAAGTGACCGTGAAGGGATTGACAACCCCTAATCGCGTTGGTTGCGAGTAGCTATCGTTTTGTGTAGGTACGAGGGACTTGTGCGTGGTCTCCTACTGGATTGATACCTTGGTTCTCAAAAACTGAGGGAAATACTTACGCTACTTTGCTGCACCATCCTCTCCTCTTCGGGGAAATCCAACGCAGTGCTCAAGAGGTAGCAACAGGCCGCGTGGCGGCACGTATATTGTTTTTCTATTTGGATGATTAATGATGCCGCTTTATTTATTGCTTAACCGAAGCATGGCACGTACCCATTGTTGGTCTAACGCTCATGGTTCGAATAAATAGTTTGTTTAGGATATTGGTTCACAATTATTAATAATCTCCCCTTTGTAATTAGATAAAGATTACACCAAAACTGGTCTCAGATTTGACCAAAAAAAGTACAATGCAACTTTGTATTGGTGTCCATATAACAACACGATAAGTTTCATGAACTTCAAATAAGTTTTGGATGTACTAGAATTTAAAAATCAAGATTCTCATTGTTTGAAATTTGTTGCACGGGGAGTAAACATGCACCCAGTGAGATACATTTGTTTTTGCAATCCATTTAGGTGCACTGTCACATGTGCATGTAGCTCGAATTTGATTTTTGCACATTATACCCATAGAAAATCAATCAATTAATATACTAAAACGTCTTAATGATCTCTGTTTTTTTTCAAAATTAAAACGTCCCTCCTTTGGTAACATATATATGTTCACCGCGGGATAATTAATTTAACATGCATCATAGTTGCGGTGGATTCGCGGTGTGTGTGTGTGTGGTGTGTGCGTCTGGGGGTGGCAAGTGGCTCGCAGCACACTACGAGTTATGAGCCGCCGTGTGGGTTGGCCGTTTTGTTAGGCAAGCCGGTGCCACATCAGAGTCGTGAATTCGTAATTTAAAACATTACACAACCCTTTCATACATACATGTTTTGGCCACGTGCAGTCGATGGTTGTCCTACACGACACTCGATACTCGCGTATGACGCTTTCTGTGGGCCCGTGAGGTCGTCATCCATCACTTTGATGAACAGCCGATAGTGAGGTTAATTTGACCAGCAAGGTAGAATTTTTTTGTTTGTGTTATGGTGGTATATATATATATATATATATTATACGTACGTGTTTGTGAACAACTACACCTCACTCAGTGTCGGGACTTTTCAGTTTCCGAGGCACGTGCCACATCAAAAATGTGAAAATGACTATTCAAACATCACACAACACCTCTTTGCGCCACATGCATGCAGGCACTGGTTATCATAGCTAGGACACTAACGTGTGACACTTCCATCCGTGGGCCCACGAGACCATCATCGATGCATGTGCATCACTTTGACCTACATCGGGAGAGGTTAATTAATTTCACCATCAATGAGGATTCTTTTCGGGTTGTATTACGGTAGGGGCATATAGTATTCGTTGAAGAGGGGGAAGGGGACCATCATATATGTAGTACGCTTCATGAACCTCGCTCTGTGTGGGTGCATGGTTTACGGTTTTTGAGGCATGTGTGGCACATCAAACTTGTGCATTTTAGTTATTATATTTGTCGGTGTCAAAACCGGCGGATCTCGGGTAGGGGGTCCCGAACTGTGCGTCTAGGCGGATGGTAACATGAGACAAGGGACACGATGTTTTTACCCAGGTTCGGGCCCTCTCGATGGAGGTAAAACCCTACTCCTGCTTGATTGATATTGATGATATGGGTAGTACAAGAGTGGATCTACCACGAGATCAAGGAGGCTAAACCCTAGAAGCTAGCCTATGGTATGATTGTTGTAATGGTTGTCTTGTCCTACGGACTAAAACCCTCCGGTTTATATAGACACCGGAGAGGGCTAGGGTTTCATAGAGTCGGTTACAATGGTAGGAGATCTACATATCCGTATCGCCAAGCTTGCCTTCCACACCAAGGAAAGTCCCATCCGGACACGGGACGAAGTCTTCAATATTGTATCTTCATAGTCTTGGAGTCCGGCCGTTGATGATAGTCCGGCTATCGATGATAGTTCGGCTCTCCGGACACCCCCTAGTCCAGGACTCCCTCAGTAGCCCCCGAACCAGGCTTCAATGACGATAAGTCCAGCGCATATGTAATCTTCGGCGTTGCAAGGCGGGTTCTCCTTTAAGTTCCATGTACCTGCCAAACAGTGTCCGGCTTCCTCATCAATGTTGCGCTTCTTGGCTTCCACGCCCAATAATGGCCTTCTTCCACGCGTCGCACGAATGCGAAAAGCCAGGGTATCTTTTGTGTTTTACCCCCTAGCTGCGCAAATAATCTGCCTATAAGAGAGGCAAGAATCCAGATCCAAATCACACCGTCTTCCTTCCGCGAGTACTCATCGGAGCGCCTCTGACCAAAAATCCATTCCATCATGGACCGTCGACGCGGCTCCTCCTCTCGCGCTCCCAGCCCTCTGCCGGGAGATTGGCGGAGATGTTCTGTCCCGCACAACGAGCCGGTGACGCTCCAAGCGGAGCGATATCTCCCTCCGGCCTTCATGGTCCCGGTTCGAGCCGGGCTGGCCACCTACCGAGGTGGGAAGCAAGCGGAGGCTACCCCGAGTCCCAACAAAGGGGAGCGGGTATGCTTCGTCCCCTATCTGATAAGGGGGCTCGGATTTCCTATACATCCGTTCCTCCGCGGGCTCCTGGAGTTCTACGGACTCCAGCTCCATCACCTCACGCCCGCCTCTATCCTGCATATCACGGGTTACGTAGCTCTTTGCGAGCTATTTCTGGGCGTCGAGCCCCATTTCGCGCTGTGGAAGAGGTTATTCTGCCTTGTACCCCGCTCTCACGAGGGGTCCATATATCAAGTGGGCGGTGCCGAAATATGGCGCATCGCCGGGACCGAATATCCATCCGGAACCCCTAAGAAGGCGTCCGAAGACTGGCCTTCAGAATGGTTTTACATAGAAGACGCTCCGCTGCCGGACCCTGTTCGGATCGGCCTCCCGGAGTTCAGTAATGCTCCTTTGAAGAAACGCCTTAGCGGGCGCCCACGGAGCCCCCAACTGGAGGAAGACAAGAGCGTCCATTATTTGATGGGCCGGATAAGGTTACTGGCCCATTCTGGGTTGACCATGATTGGAGTCATGGCAACATGCATTATGCGGGGGGTGCAACCGCTGCAATACAGGGGCCACCCTATGTGGGATTTCAACGGGGAGGACGATGCCACCCGTCATGGCCGCAAAGGGCCGGGATCGGCCGAAGACCTAGCGAAGATCCTGTCCGGCCTGTACAAGGGGGAGAAGGAGGATTTCCTCCAGACGAGCCCGTTGAACGGGTTCTCCATGAATAACCCTCGGCGTTGGGTAAGCGAACAATTTGTGTGCCCGACCCGTGCTTTCAAAGTTTAAGTTTCTTATATTATGCTTTCGACGCAGGAGCTGCGTCCGGTTGTGGAGGGCATGCTTAGTCCAGCTCCGCAACCTGAGGATCCAGAGGGATCCCAGGATCCGACCTTCGAAGAGGACCCGAACATAAAGGTGGAGCTGATCGACGGGGTGTTCCACCAGCTCAGCATGGATAATGCTTTAGTCGCCATTACGGCTGACTACCCCGGACTATATCCAGCTTCCCAGGTGATTGTGACCGAAGTCCTGACACCATTATTTCTTCCTTGCTCATTTCTGACCACCGTATACGATGGTGTTTTGCAGGAGGCGCCTTCAAGGCGGGAAGCCGAGCCCACGGCGGCTGACCAACAAGGGTCAGTCCGGCCCAGTAGGCGGAAGAGGAGCGCGGCGCGGGTTGAAATGTCGCCGCAAAGGTATAGCTCACGGCTCGTTATTTTAGAGCAACGTTCCTAGGAAGTGTTTAAATGCTCATGACTTTTGTAGGAGGAAAAGCGCCCGCCGGACTGCGGACGTAGAGGTTGCCAACCCAGCCTCTACCAGCCAAGCTCCAGCACCTAGTCTGTAGGGGGAGGCGAGCGCAAGGCGCGAGCCGGATACTTCTCCAACGGAGGATGCCGACCGACTGTCCACCACCAAATCTGAGGTGGAGAGCGCCATGAACCACAGGCGCCGCCGGACAGTTTTTCGTGACGCGTGCTTCTCCCCTGAGGCGTTGGATGCCTTTAACACGGGGGACGCGCACCTCCGTGCTGCTCAAGATGGTTTAACCAGAGCCACGGAGCAGTATGTAAAGGACATACGGGTAAGAGATTTTAATACTTGTATATGCCAGTAGCCCCGAGACTTAAAGTAGTTATACTAACTGATTTAAGGATCAATTGAAATGCAGGATATTACGAAGAAGAATATCCAACTGTCTCAGGAGCTGCAAGAGTGTAAGGCCCAACTTGAGGCCGCACTACCTGCCGCAGGAGGAGACGCAGGGACCCCTCCTGGTAACACATTGTTATATATTTTTTTGTTAAAAAGATAAGTGGTGTGCGGCGTGCGTGCAAGGCTAATAATGACTTTGCAGGTGCTGCCGGATAGGATCCGGACAGGCAAGAACTACTGCGCCAGCTGAAGGCTGGCGAGAGAGTGCTGACAAGGGTGCAGCGGGAAAGGAACAAGCTCCAGGATGCCCACGCCCAGCTTGGAGAGGAGCTGAAAGGCGTTCGGGCCGAGCTGTCTGGCTCTGTTAAGGAGAATCAGCGGCTTCGCTGTGGCATCTATGGTAAGTGCTTGAGCGAACTCCTTTGAAAAGAAGAGTTCGGCGAGGAAGTCAATTGACAAAATATGTCTGCAGCTATACTCACAGGTCGCCCTACAGAGGAGATGCCCGTATCAACGGGTGATCAGCTTCCCGAGCTGGTGCAACTGCTCGAACGAGTTCGGCAGGCAATGAGCGGTGTCGTCCAGGCTTTATGGCCATCCCTCTCCCTACCCGAGGGCCTTGGAGAGCTTGCGGAGAAGCTTCAGGGAGTGCGGCAGCGCTTCCGTTTATGGAAGATTTTGGCTTGCCGCCAAGGTGCCAGGGAGGCCTGGGCCATGGTGAAGACGCGATACAAGAAGGCGGATCCCAACCACATGGCCGAGGTCAGACCTGTGGGGCCCGATGGGAAGGAGATCCCTGTGAGTTTAGTATACGGCCAAGTAGAATTGGCCGCTAAATTTTCCCAACGGGACTGTAAATTAGACAGCGTGTTAGACGGGATTGAGGAAGAATACAGTCAGTCGATTTGACAATGTATTTTAAAATGACATGTAAAATGCCTTCTAGCCGGATTGTAGATCGTTTGTCTTTGCCGACCTTTTCGCTTCAACCTCGGGACCCTAGAGTCCGGAGTGTGTCCGAATACCTTCTTGGTTAAGAAACAACCAGGGTATGCATGGAGACCAGGCGTAGGGGTCATTAGTGCTTTATCAGACAAGTGCCCAACTAGTTATGTTATATTACATGGTTAGTAAGAAACATCTTCCAGGGAGAATAGTTCCCTTCGGGGTTCCTTTCCCTGGGAGGCATGCCCTAAAGTGCATGTCCGGACTGCGAAAAGAGCAGGAAAACATCTGGGGGCAGATAAATAAATAGGTAAAAAATCATCTTTCAAATCACCGACCGAGTATTCCCTTTAGAACGCTAGCTTTCGGCTTCACCCAGTCTGAGGTACACATCCGGCTGACCCTGCAGTAACAATCGCAGAGGTGCTCCCTTTACCTCCTAGCCGAACAATCGGGAACGTAGGGGTAAGCACAGGAGCCAGGCAACCCAGCTTGGCCAAAACTTAAGTAATATCGATGCATATAATGGTGAATAAAAGGTACACGTGGAAGTGTGACACATGTGCTGGGCATGAAGCCCTGATAATTAAGCTTCTGGTAAAGAAGCCCCTAGGTATAGTGAGTGCGGCTAGCGCATCAATTGTGTGCGAACAATGCGCAAGTAGGCCTTTTAAGGCTTTTATGAAAAGGGTCGAGAGAAAAAAGAGAAACAAAAGGCAGCCAAAGTGTAAAAAATTTGGGCGGGGGAAGGGGACGAACTCTTAGTCTGGCGCTAGGCGTAGAATCTTCGGAGGCGGGCTGCGTTCCATGGGTTCGGCTCGAGTCGGTTGTCCGACGCATTTCACAGACGGTACGCCCCGCCGGTCAAGACTTGATCGATAATGAAGGGGCCTTCCCATTTGGGCTTGAGCTTGTCCTTCTTCTTGTTCGGCAGGCGTAGAACTAGTTCGCCGACATTGTAGGTCTTAGCCCGTACTTCTCTGCTTTGGTATCTTCGAGCCTGCTGCTGATAAAACGCGGAACGAGCCTTAGCAACATCACGTTCTTCCTCCAATGCGTCCAAGCTGTCCTGCCGATCCAACTCGGCTTCTCTTTCTTCGTACATGCGCACTCGAGGTGAGTCATGAATGATGTTGCAGGGCAGAACTGCCTCTGCGCCGTATACCATAAAGAATGGTGTGAATCTGGTAGTATGGTTTGGCGTTGTCCGCAGCCCCCAGAGTACGGAGTCGAGCTCCTCCACCCAGTGCGTGTCTGATTTCATCAGGGACCGCACTAGCCTGGGTTTGATGCTGTTCATTATTAGACCATTTGCTCGTTCCACTTGACCGTTGGTTTGAGGATGATAGACTGAAGCGTAATCGAGCTTAATGCCCATATTTTTGCACCATGCTTTAACCTCGTCCGCCGTGAAGTTCGTGCCGTTATCGGTAATGATGCTATGGGGGACACCATAACGGTGTACTACCCTGGATATGAAGTCTATCACTGGTCCGGACTCTGCCGTTTTAACTGGCTTGGCCTCTATCCATTTGGTGAATTTATCCACCATGACCAATAGGTACCGTTGCTTGTGGGTTCCCCCTTTAAGGGGTCCAACCATGTCAAGCCCCCAGACCGCGAACAGCCAGGTAATGGGTATAGTTTTGAGGGCGGTGGGTGGCATATGGCTCTGATTAGCAAAGAGCTGACAACCGACGCATCTTTGGACTAAGTCCTGAGCGTCTGCCCGGGCCGTCGGCCAATA
Source organism: Triticum dicoccoides (assembly GCF_002162155.2). Taxonomy (NCBI): domain Eukaryota; kingdom Viridiplantae; phylum Streptophyta; class Magnoliopsida; order Poales; family Poaceae; genus Triticum; species Triticum dicoccoides. The sequence continues at coordinate 361,127,313 of NC_041381.1, read as the reverse complement.
AAATCATGTACGGAATGCCTTTCCTACAAGGGCCCGAGCTGCGGCGTGGTGTCCGCCTAGTCCGGCATGAATTTCCGCCAGAAGGTCTCGCCCTTCCTCTTCGGAGATACACCTTTGAAGGACTCCGGTTGTGCTTTTCTTATAAAGTTCTCCCTCATGGACCTTGTAGGCTTTAGATCGCCGAACTATGCAGCGGGCCTCATTTTGGTCATCGGGGAGTTCCTGCCTAAGCAAGTAGGCTAGGAATGGTTCTGTCCATGGGGCGATTACTGCCATTATTTCGTGGGCTGAAGGTGTTATCTCATCGGCTGAGTCGCCGATTATGTCAGGTTGTTTTGTCTCGGTTGGTGCGGCTGCTTCTGGTTTGTTATTTCCGGACTCCTCTTCCCATAGTACGGATGGCTTAAAGAGCCGTTCCAGGAAGATGTTTGGAGCGACAGCGTCATGTTTTGCTCCAATGCGTGCCAATATGTCGGCTGCTTGGTTATTATCCCAGGCTACGTGGTGGAATTCAAGTCCTTCAAACCGAGCTGACATTTTTAGGACAGCGTTACGATAGGCTGCCATTTTCGGATCCTTGGCATCAAAGTCTCCATTTACTTGGGATATTGCAAGGTTGGAATCCCCGCGCACCTCTAGGCGTTGAATGCCCATGGAGATTGCCATCCGGAGGCCATGTAAAAGGGCCTCGTATTCGGCTGCGTTGTTGGAGTCCGTGTACATTATCTGAAGTACGTATTGGACTGTGTCCCCGGTTGGGGACGTCAATACGACGCCAGCCCCCAATCCGGCCAACATTTTGGAGCCGTCGAAGTGCATAATCCAATTGGAGCATGCGCCGTACTCTTTAGGGAGTTCGGCTTCGGTCCATTCAGCGACAAAGTCAGCCAAAACTTGCGACTTTATAGCTCGCCGAGGTTTGTAAGTTATATCGAATGGTAAGAGCTCAATGGCCCATTTTGCAATCCTGCCCGTCGCGTCGCGGTTGTTTATAATGTCGTTGAGGGGTACTTCGGAGGCCACTGTTATCGAACACTCTTGGAAGTAGTGTCGGAGCTTCCGGGATGCCATGAACATCGCATACGCTATCTTTTGATAGTGCGGGTAATGGGACTTGCAGGGGGTTAAGACAGTGGATATGTAGTACACTGGTTTTTGTAGAGGGAATTTATGCCCTTCTGTCTCTCGTTCGACGACGAGTACCGCGCTTACAACTTGATGTGTTGCCGCGATGTATAACAACATTGGTTCGCCCAGGTTAGGCGCGGCCAGGACCGGATTTGTTGCCAATATGGCTTTTATTTCTTCGAGTCCGGCAGTGGTAGCATCCGTCCACTCGAAGTGTTCGGTGCGCCTGAGGAGGCGATAGAGGGGAAATGCCTTTTCTCCTAGATGGGAGATAAAGCGGCTTAGAGCCATCATGCATCTAGTCAATTTTTGTATTTGTTTGAGGTCCTTTGGGATATCCAGCTGTGACAGAGCTCGGATCTTGGCTGGGTTCGCTTCGATTCCTCTGCCGGATACAATGAAGCCCAGGAGCTTTCCGGCTGGTACGCCGAAGACGCATTTTTCCGGATTCAGCTTGATGTCATATGCTCTGAGGTTGTCGAATGTAAGTCTCAAGTCGTCTACTAGAGTTTCGACGTGTTTGGTTTTGACGACTACGTCGTCTATGTATGCCTCTACTGTTTTGCCGATCTGGGTGGCCAGACATGTTTGAATCATGCGCTGATATGTTGCGCCGGCGTTTTTAAGTCCGAAGGGCATCGTGTTGAAGCAGAATGGTCCATATGGAGTGAAGAATGCCGTTGCGGCTTGGTCCGCCTCCGCCATCTTGATTTGATGGTAGCCGGAGTATGCGTCAAGGAAGCACAATGAATCGTGTCCTGTGGTAGCGTCGATTATCTGGTCGATGCGGGGGAGGGGGAAGGGATCCTATGGGCAGGCCTTGTTGAGGTCTTTAAAATCGACACATAGGCGCCAGGATTTGTCCTTCTTTGGTACCATTACCAGGTTTGCTAGCCAATTCGGATGTTTGATGTCTTTGATGAATCCGACTTCCAATAGTTTGGCTAGCTCTTCTCCCATTGCCTGTCTTTTGGGTTCGGAAAATCGTCGAAGAGCCTGTTTGACTGGCTTGAATCCTTTTAGGATGTTTAGGCTGTGTTCTGCCAATCTGCGTGGGATTCCGGGCATATCCGAAGGGTGCCAGGCGAAAATGTCCCAATTTTCCCGAAGGAATTCTCGCAGTGCGGCGTCTACATCAGGGTTCAACTGTGCCCCGATGGAGGCCGTCTTTGTCGGGTCCGTTGGATGGACCTGGAATTTTACTATTTCGTCCGCTGGTTTAAAGGAGGTGGACTTGGATCTCTTATCGAGTATCACATCATCCCTATTCACAGTAGAGCGTAGCGCGGTGAGTTCTTCTGCCGCTAGGGCTTCGGATAGTGCCTCCAGGGCTAATGCGGCTGTCTTGTTTTCGGCGCGGAGTGCTATGTCCGGATCACTAATGAGAGTGATTATTCCGCCGGGCCCAGGCATTTTAAGCTTCATGTACCCGTAATGGGGTACGGCTTGAAAAATTGTGAATGCCTCTCGTCCTAATATAGCGTGATATCCGCTGTTGAACGAGGCCACTTGGAACATGACTTGTTCGGATCTGTAATTGTCCGACGAGCCGAACACCACATCGAGTGTGATTTTTCCGGTGCAGCGCACTTCCCGGCTAGGGATTATTCCTCTGAAGGTTGTGCTGCTCCGCTCAATGCGGCTCCAGTCTATTTCCATTTTTTGAAGAGTTTCCTCGTAGATGAGGTTTAATCCGCTGCCGCCATCCATGAGTACCTTGGTAAGTCGAAAGCCGTCCACTATTGGACTAAGGACCAATGCGGCTTGTACTTGGGCTTTTCGGAATTTAGGTTCGTCACTGGCATTGAAGGTGACGGCTGTGTCGCTCCATGGGTTTGTTGTTGCTACTTGGTAGACTTCGGCGAGGCTGCGGATTGTTCGTTTCCGGGGCTAGAAGTCTGTTGATACTGTACCGGTATTGTTGGAGTGGTTTTCCGGGGCTAGAAGCTCCTCGCCACTTTTGGCAACCTGCCGTAATATCCAACATGCTCGAAGGCTATGTGTTGGGATGGCGCCCTCTGTACTGTGAATTTTACAGGGTCCGCTAAGCCATCCCTCCAGTACGGTTCCGTGCCCTTTATGGGGTTTTTGCTTTTTGGTTTTTGTACCTGGTGCCTGAGTGTAATGCACCCTTTTGTTGCGGACTAGGGTTGTATTTGGGGCCGGATTATCCCAAAACTTATTTTCGGTTTTCCGGAAACTCTCCATCGCACAGTACTTTCGTACTATGGACGCCAAGTCGGCGAAGCGTGTAATTTCACGACGGCTGACGGCGTTCAAGATTCCCTCATCCGTGCAATTATTGCAAAAGATTGAGATTGCGTTTTCCTCTCGGCAGTCCTTTATCCTGTCCTTAACCAGGAGGAATCTGGCCCAGTAGTGATGTACTGTTTCAGCGGGCTCTTGCCGGATTAGAGATAGATCCATATGTCTGGGCGGGTGGGTGGAATTAAGTCCGGAACCCTACCCATCTCGAGGCTCAAGGGCTGAGGAGTTTCCAAATTTGGAAGCTTGGATTGCTGGGTGTTGTCCAGCGAGTCCGGTCCGGTGCCTGACTTTAGGTTCAGTGCTTGATCGAAGTCCGTCCCTCCGCGGGAATCCGGCATGGAGGGTTCGGGAGCCCGGACATGACTAGTTTTCAATACAGGAGAAGAGTCGCCGTGTTGTTCCTCTACCACTGCAACGTGGTGGGTGACCTGGGGAGAGTTAATCTCTCTCAGATCGGTTTTAGGCCCAATCTGATTGTAGTCTGTAGCGACTCCCAGGGCGGCGATGCGATCCAAGAGCTCGTTTATGGATGAGAGCTCTATTGGATCCAGCCGCTCGGCGAATTCCGAGCTGACGCGAAGATTGCTTTTAACGACCTGAGAGGTCATCGTCGAAGCGGTGGCCAAACAGGCGGTCATGAGGAAACCACCCAGCCGGATAGTTTGGCCGGCGGCCAGGGCTCCTTTGACAAAGATACCGTCCTTGAAGACGGGTAGAGGCATCCTTCCTATCGGTGACAGCACAGAGGAACTCTCAATGAAAGCACCAATGTCGGTGTCAAAACCGGCGGATCTCGGGTAGGGGGTCCCGAACTGTGCGTCTAGGCGGATGGTAACAGGAGACAAGGGACACGATGTTTTTACCCAGGTTCGGGCCCTCTCGATGGAGGTAAAACCCTACTCCTGCTTGATTGATATTGATGATATGGGTAGTACAAGAGTGGATCTACCACGATATCAAGGAGGCTAAACCCTAGAAGCTAGCCTATGGTATGATTGTTGTAATGGTTGTCTTGTCCTACGGACTAAAACCCTCCAGTTTATATAGACACCGGAGAGGGCTAGGGTTACACAGAGTCGGTTACACATATCCGTATCGCCAAGCTTGCCTTCCACGCCAAGGAAAGTCCCATCCGGACACGAGACGAAGTCTTCAATCTTGTATATTCATAGTCTTGGAGTCCGACCATCGATGATAGTCCGGCTATCGATGATAGTCCGGCTCTTCGGACACCCCCTAGTCCAGGACTCCCTCAATATTCAACATATGTTTGGCCCACTTGCAAAGTGATGGTGGTTGTCCTCTGCGCCCACTTAAGCGGTTACCGGCGATATCAATGCTTTCCATTTGTGGGCCCGCTTGGTCCATCACTACTTTTTGCCTGACAACGAGAGTGCTTAATTTGACTTAGGAGGGGGTTATTTTTTTGCTCGTAAATACGGTATATATGAGCACACTCGCATGCATGTGTACGCATGAATCCCTCCCATCAAGTCGAAGTGGCTAGTACAATGACACGTCATGAACTGGTCTCACTCTATGTGGGGAGAGTGTACGATTTCGACGCACATGGTATTCAAACATGCATGCACGCATCACCTCCAAACATATGCATGTAGTGGTTGTCTTTGAACGATACACTCCCTCGTGTGGTTATCGGCGACAAGCCTATATATTCGTGGGCCCGCATGGACATCCATGATCACCTTGACCGACAACAAGATAGGTTACCATGGCGGATTCTTCATTTAGTTCATGTTATCGTAGTATAGGTCATGGTGAGATTCAGACCTAATTAAAGTTTGAGCGCATATGCAATGCACGCATGCATGCATGAATCCCCGTCATCGGCTTGAAGTGTGGTGTAACATACATATGCATCATCAACCTAACCCTCACTTGGTGTGGGGATTTCTAGTTTGAAATCACGGTGCCACATCAAGGTTGTTCCATTGTGTACTAAAAAACACACCTGATCCATACATATGTTTGGGCAACACGCATGCAGTGGTTGTCTTCGGGGACTAGCTACTTGCGTGATTATTGGCGAGCTAGCCTATCTAGGGTCGCATGGACGACCATCACTTTGACCAGCAACAAGAAAGAGGTTGTACGACCAAGGTGGATTATTCTTGGTCCGTTTTATGATCAATCTTGGTGAGATGCCTCTCTGGCCCGCCGACTAAAAGTGTGTGTGTAGGGGGGGTATGGGGGCTGCTACTTTACACTTTGCTAGGTGAACCTCGGTTGGGGGCGCGCATTCATAGCTTAGGATTCCCTTTGTGCCGACACGAGGGGGGGAGCTGCTAGCTACTTTGCACTTTGCTAGGTAAACCATGGTTGGGGGGCATCCATTCATAGCTTAGGATTCCCTTCGTGCTGAAGTGCTTTCGTCAAGGGTGACCGACACGTGGCATCCACCGTAACGGAATGTCGTTAAGCTATTGGGTCCGGTTTTGGATCCAATAACCCGTTAACAACCCGGACCAATGGGGATTTTCCACGTGTAAAATCGTCATTGGCTGGAGGAAACACGTGTCAGCTCCGTGTTGGCACAGTGTCACTCAGCCAATGGGCGAGATGCTCCTATGATATGTTGACACGTGGACCGGCCCAAAAGTGGCCCATAAAGTTTAAATGGGCCGGGCCAACTAAAGGCCCACAAGATTTTGCGGACCATAATGGGACGGCCCAGCTAAACACCCACGAGATTTTGTGGACCATAATGGGCTGGCCTAGCTAAAGGCCCACAAGATTTTGCGGGCCATAATGGGCCGGCACAGGTAAAGGCCCACAAGATTTTTATGGGCCATAATGGGCCGGCCCAGGTAAAGGCCACATGATTTTTGTGGATCATAATGGGCCGGCCCAGCTAAAGGCCCACGAGATTTCACCGACATTAATGGGCCGGCCCAGTTGTAGGCCCACAAGATTCTGAGGACCCTAGTAGGCCGGCCCATTAACTGGCTGCCATGTTTTGGGCCAAATGTCGGCCCATATTTGATCCGGTCCATTAATGGCCTACCATGTTCCGGGCCTAATAATGGCCCATATGAGATCCGGCCCGTTAAAAGCCTACCACGTTCTGGGCCAAATTACGGCCCGGATCAGGTCCGGCCCTTTAAGAGGCTTTGGGCTAAATTATGGCCCATATCAGATTCGGCCCATCAACTGGACGCTATGCTTTTGGGCCCACCTTCTAAAGGCCCATTTAGTAATTCGGCCTGATATTAGTTTCGGCCTGTTAAGGGCCCGTTTAACATTTCGGCCCTATATTAATTTCGGCCTGTTAAAAGCCCGTCATATAGTTGGGCTTAACTATAGCCCGGTTTGCATCCGGCCTGCTCGCAGCCGATAATCTGATTGGGCCAAACAAGGACCGAGACAATTTTGACCTATTAAAAGCCCGGGATTTGATTCGCACAATCATAGGCCGGGGTCCATTTCGGGCTGCTGCCGGCTGATACGTCTCCAACGTATCTATAATTTTTGATTGCTCCATGCTATTATATTACCCCTTTTGGATGTTTATGGGCTTTATTTTACACATTTATATCATTTTTGGGACTAACCTACTAACCGGAGGCCCATCCCATATTGCTGTTTTTTTTGCCTATTTCAGTATTTCGAAGAAAAGGAATATCAAACGGAGTCCAAACGGAATGAAACCTTCGGGAGCGTGATTTTTGGAACGAACGTGATCCGGAGAACTTGGAGTGCAAGTCAAGAAGCAGAGGAGGCCTCCAGGAGATAGGAGGGCGCGCCCACCCCTCCTGGGCGCGCCCCCTGTCTCCTGGGCCCCACAGGCAGCCACCAATGTACTCCTTCCTCCTATATATACCTACGTACCCCGAAAACATCCAGGGAGCCAACGAAAAACAATTTCCACCACCGTAACCTTCTGTATCCGCGAGATCCCATCTTGGAGCCTTCGTCGGCGCTTCGCCGGTGGGGGAATCAACCACGGAGGGCTTCTACATCAACACCATAGCCCCTCCGATGAGTTGTGAGTAGTTTACCACAGACCTTCGGGTCCATAGTTATTAGCTAGATGGCTTCTTCTCTCTTTCTGGATCTCAATACAATGTTCTCCCCCTCTCTTGTGGAGATCTATTCGATGTAAACTCTTTTTGCGGTGTGTTTGTCGAGATCCGATGAATTGTGGGTCTATGATCAAGTTTATCTATGAGAAATATTTGAATCTTCTCTGAATTCTTTTATGTATGATTGAGTTATCTTTCCAAGTCTCTTCGAATTATCAGTTTGGTTTGGCCTACTAGATTGATCTTTCTTGCCATGGGAGAAGTGCTTAGCTTTGGGTTCAATCTTGCGGTGTCCTTTCCCAGCGACAGCAGGGGCAGCAAGGCACGTATTATATTGTTGCCATCGAGGATAAAAAGATGGGGTTTATATCATATTGCTTGAGTTTATCCTTCTACATCATGTCATCTTGCTTAATGCGTTACTCTGTTCTTTATGAACTTAATACTCTAGATGCAGGAAGGAGTCGGCCGATGTGTGGAGTAATAGTAGTAGATGCAAGCAGGAGTCGGTCTACTTGTCACGGACGTGACGCCTATATACATGATCATGCCTAGATAATCTCATAATTATTCGCTTTTCTATCAATTGCTCGACAGTAATTTGTTCACCCACCGTAATACTTATGCTATCTTGAGAGAAGCCTCTAGTGAAACCTATGGCCCCCATGTCTATCTTTTATCATATAAGCTTTCAATCTACTTTTATTTGCATCTTTACTTTTTGCATCTATATCATAAAATACCAAAAATATATTTATCTTATCATATTATCTCTATCAGATCTCACTTTCACAAATGGCCGTGAAGGGATTGACAACCCCTTTATTGCGTTGGTTGCGAGGTTCTTGTTTGTTTGTGTAGGTGCGTGGGACTTCCAAGGAGCCTCCTACTAGATTGATACCTTGGTTCTCAAAAACTGAGGGAAATACTTATGCTACTTTGCTGCATCACCCTTTCCTCTTCAAGGGAAAACCAACACGGTGCCCAAGATGTAGCAAGAAGGATTTCTGGCACCGTTGCCGGGGAGGTCTTCGCTCAAGTCAAGACATACCAAGTACCCATCACAAACTCATCTCCCTCGCATTTACATTATTTTCCATTTGCCTCTCATTTTCCTCTCCCCCACTTCATCCTTGCCGTTTTATTTGCCCTCTCTTTCCCAATCTCTTCTCTCTTTTGCTTCCCCTTTCGTTTGCTCGTTTGGTTGGAATAGATGCTTATTTATTGCTAAACAGAAACTAAGTTCTATGGATCCTCATCCGCTTGCTAATCTTTTTAAGAGATCCAATTATGATGAACCAATTGCTAGTGAGTTTTGTGCACTAGATTATCTTTATAAAGCTTTGCTTGAAATTTGTGAATCTGAAATTTATGATGAAGAAATTTATGAATAACTCTTTGAATAAAAAGCATGATTGCAATGATTTTACTATAAATTCTCTTGATGTCAATTGTGCTAATAATATGCAAAACCCTAAGCTTGGGGATGCTAGTTTTGCTATGTCTACTACTTGTTGCAATGATCATAGCCTAACTATATGATTTTGTAGGGATGAACTTTCTTTAGCCATGTTATTTTGAGAAGACATGATTGCTTTGATTAGTATGCTTGAAGTGTTACTATTTCTTTTATCAGTATGAACTTTTATTTTGAATCATTTGGATCTGAACATTCATGCCACAATAAAGAAAATTACATTATGCTATGTAGCATTGCACATCTAAAATTCTGTTTTTATCATTTACCTACTCGAGGATGAGCAGGAATTAAGCTTGGGGATGCTTGATACGTCTCCAACGTATCTATAATTTTTGATTGCTCCATGCTATTATATTACCCCTTTTGGATGTTTATGGGCTTTATTTTACACATTTATATCATTTTTGGGACTAACCTACTAACCGGAGGCCCAACCCGTACTGCTGTTTTTTTGCCTATTTTAGTATTTAGAAGAAAAGAAATATCAAACGGAGTCCAAACTGAATGAAACCTTCGGGAGCGTGATTTTTGGAACGAACATGATCCGGAGAATTTGGAGTGCAAGTCAAGAAGCAGAGGAGGCCTCTAGGAGATAGGAGTGCGTGCCCCCTGTCTCCTGGGCCCCACAGGCGGCCATCGATGTACTCCTTCCTCCTATATATACCTACGTACCCCGAAAACATCCAGGGAGCCAACGAAAAACAATTCCACCGCCGCAACCTTTTGTATCCGCGAGATCCCATCTTGGAGCCTTCGCCGGCGCTCCGCCGGAGGGGGAATCAACCACGGAGGGCTCCTACATCAACACCATAGCCCCTCCGATGAGTTGTGAGTAGTTTACCACAGACCTTCGGGTCCATAGTTATTAGCTAGATGGCTTCTTCTCTCTTTTTGGATCTCAATACAATGTTCTCCCCCTCTCTTGTGGAGATCTATTCGATGTAAACTCTTTTTGTGGTGCGTTTGTCGAGATCCGATGAATTGTGGGTTTATGATCAAGTTTATCTATGAGAAATATTTGAATCTTCTTTGAATTCTTTTATGTATGATTGAGTTATCTTTGCAAGTCTCTTCGAAGTATCAGTTTGGTTTGGCCTACTAGATTGATCTTTCTTGCCATGGGAGAAGTGCTTAGCTTTGGGTTCAATCTTGCGGTGTCCTTTCCCAGTGGCAGCAGGGGCAGCAAGGCACGTATTGTATTGTTTCCATCGAGGATAAAAAGATGGGGTTTATATCATATTGCTTGAGTTTATCCTTCTACATTATGTCATCTTGCTTAATGCATTACTCTGTTTGTTATGAACTTAATACTCTAGATGCAGGAAGGAGTCGGCCGATGTGTGGAGTAATAGTAGTAGATGCAGGCAGGAGTCGGTCTACTTGTCACGGACGTGATGCCTATATACATGTCATGCCTAGATAATCTCATAATTATTCGCTTTTCTATCAATTGCTCAACAGTAATTTGTTCACCCACCGTAATACCTATGCTATCTTGAGAGAAGCCTCTAGTGAAACCTATGGCCCCCGGGTCTATCTTTTATCATATAAGCTTTCAATCTACTTTTATTTGCATCTTTAATTTTTGCATCTATATTATAAAATACCAAAAATATATTTATCTTATCATACTATCTCTATCAGATCTCACTTTTGCAAGTGGCCGTGAAGAGATTGACTACCCAGCCCTTTATTGCGTTGGTTGCGAGTTCTTTATTTGTTTGTGTAGGTGCACGGGACTTTTGAGGAGCCTCCTACTAGATTGATACCTTGGTTCTCAAAAACTAAGGGAAATACTTACGCTACTATTGCTGCATCACCCTTTCCTCTTCAAGGAAAACCAACACAAGCTCAAGACGTAGCACCGGCCCGTGAGCTGTTCGGCACGTTTCAGGCCCAACCTACTTCTCAGCCTCCTAAAAGCCCATTGAGTTTTCTTGCGAAAAGAGGGCCGGTAGTTTACTCGGCCAATTAAAGGCCCGAATCTACTAGTGCGCCAATTTACATTTAGGCCTTTTAACGGACCAAAATGACGGGGCCCATGATGCGGATCATACATCGTGATTGCATGAAGGCCCGATTATGTACCATAATTTTACGGTTTGGCCGGTTTACTGCGAAGACAGGATATATATATATATATAGTAAAATAACTGCAGCATCGTGAATAAGAAAAAACCTAGACTATACAATAAAGAAATTATGACATATTACATCCACTGGGCATCAAAGTTCGCCACTATGATAATAAATCACAAGCAGACAACAGATTACATACACTGGGCATCAAAGATTGCCACCAGTGCAAATAAACACGCTGACAAAATAATATACAAAACCGACAGCACTTCAATAGAGTTCAAGAAAGGTTAGCCCTGCTGGGGAGCTATAGCGCAAGCAGCTGAGCAAGCTGATGAGACTGCGCTTGTTTAACACTTATATCCTCCTCACTCTAAAAGATAAACAAGCAGACAGATGACAGGTTTTGCACATAAAAGTATCAGTGCTGACAATTCATCACATTTCTTACTGACGAATAAAGTGACACAGTTTAAAATTGCATTAACACAATATGGTATTGTTCAGGTCAAGACATGGCAGGAAATGACATTTTGAAGGAGTTGGCAGCTTCACGACACCACTGGATTACAGATCAAGAACTCATAAGTATCAATGGTTAGTGTGCTGTCAATTTATCCCATTTCAGATTGGCAAATAAAGAGACGGTTTAAATAATAGTAGAATGATATGACATTGTTCATAGTTAAGACATTGCGGAATATGACATTGTGTTGTAGTGGGTAGGTTCACCACACCACTGGATTACGGATCAAGAACAGAAGCATACATGCAGTGCAAAAGAAGATCACTTGCTCTATATAGTTTAATTTACATGGTATGAAGAAGGAACTTGGTTGTACAACTGAAAACTTAAATTGAGAAGAACAAACTTTTGTTTATGAACTACATAATAAACTTTAAACATACAATTTGATGCAAATACCAAAAATAAACAGTTGTTGCAGTCATGTCTAACCAAATATACACAAAAAAGTTTGAAGGCTTGAGAAGGACAAACTTACATTATTGGTGAAGACAGGCTCTATAAAGCCCTTGTCCATGCTGATGGGTGTCAATTTAAGAAGTTTACCACAGAATCGTCTTCATAAGCATTGCCTTTATTCTACATTTTGTTAAGAGTAAATATAGATGTGGTAATATAAGAAAAAATGGAGAATATTTAAGATAAGATGAAGACTGATGCTACATAACCAAGTAGCTATAAATGTAAGTACAGTGATACATGCAAAAGGTACAACCAAGAGCAATGCACAGCTAAACTTTTTCAGTACCATCGGTGTTATCCAACCTTATGGTAAGAGTAAATATAGATCTGATGTGTAGAAAATGGAGAGCAAAGGAAAATAAGCTACAGAGTGATGGTACATGAACAACTACCTGTTAATATAAGTACACTGATAAAGGACGGCATGTACTTACAAGAACAATGCAGAGCTAAAAAAATTCATTGGCATTGGATATATTCTACACTAATGTAACCATTCATACAGATCAGATAATTTGGAGCGAACAATTGATAAGCAAGCTATCATGCATACTACTGTCACATAATGAACCATGTATGTATGCAAGTACAGTGATACAAGACAACAGGTACTAACAAGAGCAAAGCAGCAGGCAGCATATTTACGATATCCTGTCGTTCTTTTCAAACCGGAATTCTTCTTCAAGCAGATTTCCTGCAAAAAAGATCCGTAAGGCACATGCGGAAAAGTAGAAGTTCAAATTGTCATGTGATTTCATAGACAGTACCTCATACTGGGAACGAGACCAGTGCATAACAAGGTTTTCCCATTCAATGTCTTCTAAATTTAGCACAGGAGACTTCACCGGAAATTCATTTATAGACTTGCCATCAAAGTGTGATTTCCTCAGGTAACACCGATACTGCTGCTATGCTTCCTTGAAAAGCACAAGCAAGATTTGCTCGTCATGACTATCCAGATTGACCCTCGCCTACTTACAACAATGTAATGTAAATCATTGATGTGTTCAATCAGCAGAAAACAAGAAAATAATAACCATGAAAATAGCACTTACACGTAAGTTGGACAGGAAGATGTGAAAATGGTGTTTGTCTTCACTATAATGTTCCCATGATGGGAATATATGCACGTAGTCCCTAACAACATTGAAAGCATTGTCTTTTAAATTGGGAATAACTGGAGTGGGGTTCCAATCTGCAGAAATTGGCTGTCTTTGCAGTTGGGATAGGTCTTCGGCCGGTGGACTTGCTGTACTTTTTGCTGGAGTGGGATTTTTTGTGGTACAACTGGTGCTATGGCAACTGAAATCGGTATACCTTTTGCTGGAGTGCATGTCATGTGTGGTGGGGCTAGTGGTGTGGCTAGTGAAGTATGGGTACAGTCTGCTGGAGTCGGTCCTATGTTTTGTGTCACTGGTTGTACAGCCAATATAAGTGGGGTGTTCTCTGATTTCTCTGGCACCACCACATTTTTCAAGGACTTTGTTGGTGCTCCTTCAGGTTCGGCAATCACCCTCTTCCTTTTTGATGTCTGATGCACAAGAACAACATTTGAGTGAAAAAACATGGTATGATGACAGATGGAATATGTATTGATAATGGATGGGCATGGCATCTCGACATATATGATGAGTAAACTAAGCAGATGGCGGTGCAACAAAGTAGAAGAAATGCAAGACAACATATGCAAGATACGCGCAATCAATAAAACCTTGCCAAATTAGAATAGGCACCTTGACGGGTGAACAGGACAGGCCATCTGCCTTTGACTCCTCGAGGTTAGAATAGTCATTAGTATCATATTCTGAACAATAATCAACAGGTGGGGAGCGTATGAGTTTCATTGCATCCAGAATGGCACTCAATGCCTTGGTGCCAATTTTGTAAGTCATTGTAGTGTTTAGCCTCAAGAGTGGACTGCTGCTAGTGTGACACAAAGCATCTACACAGATCATAGTGTAGATATAATGGGAAAACCGTAAGCATCATAGTAAAATCAGCAAAGTGGAACTTGCTGGAATATATGTGCTAGTATTGCCGGTACGGCTAGAAAGGCTTCGGATACCAGTTCTCTTCAACTTAAGGTGCGATACTGTTAATATCAGTGTAACTCTCAAAGGCGACACAGCCCCCCGCATTTCCTTGCTATTCTTATAAGATTCAAGTGGGCAGGCCACTACAAATCCTATTCCAATGTTTACAAAATCCTACGAATCAAAGAGGCCCGAAGAGTTCAAAGTGTCCATCACAACCGACCGTATAGACCTCTACACTGCAAATGTCCCTGCTCATCTTCACTACAAGGAACATACTATACTACTATCATACTCCCTCTGTTCCAAAATATAAGTCTTGGTAGAGATTTCCACTATGGATCACATACAGATGTATCCAGATACATTTTAGAGTGTAGATTCACTCATTTTGCTCCATATGTAGTCCATGGTGGAATCTATACAAGTGCCCACACATGATGAACTAGAGCGCATTAAGAATGCAACTCCCCGCTATCTCTCGACCATTTCAGGCGGTTGGATGAAGATCCTACGTCTCCTAACCCTTCTTCTTCCTCGTCTCTGATTCTTCCCATACAGAACATCGCACGGGTCGCCGACCAGACCACCGGCCCCCACCGCCTGTGTTCCTCCGCCACCCCCACCCCACACCCCTGCCCCCACCCGCGTCGAGTTTTCTTTGTTCGGCAAGTCCCCACCACCGCCCCCTCACAACCACCGTCCCCACCCGAGCCCATTCGTTCGCACCAGCGAACTCCGGCGAGCTCTGAAAAATCGACTGACCCAATTTTGAAATTTAGTCTACTGTGATTTAACTAGTGTAGAATATAAAAGGGGAAAACCATAAGCATTGGGAGTATAGTGTTGAGCGTGCCATGGCGGATCTGAAGGTGCAAACCGGACAAAGGCAACTTTGCAACCAATGTTTGCTTTCAACTAGCAAGTAAGTGATGGACAAGAAATCAGAGTAAAGCAATGGCGATCTATTTTCTTGTTGCGATAAATAAGTTGAGCGGATACAAAAGAGTACCGCCTCTGGTGCGGTGCCGTGTATGCATCTTCTGAAAATTTGACGGTGCTGCGGTAGCGATGGCTGTCGGTGGCGTGGAAGCAGATCTAGGAGGGTAGACGGTGGCGGCGGGGCACGATGGACGAGACGGTCGTAGGAGCGGCGCCGTCAAGGTGGACGACGGTAGGGATGAAGCGAGAGGACGGGATGCAAGGATCCCAGTCCGAAGCCGTGGATGAGAGAGGTTGATCTCTTGTAATGGACGACGGCGTCGGGGTATCAGCTCCGGCATGGTGGAGGAGGACGGCGGTGGATGGGGTGGCGGACGGAGGAGGCTGGGGTGGACAGGGTGTTTTGGCGCCCGCGAAGTACGAATGGGGAAATGGAGGTAGAGAGGAAGGGGGTAACCATGTCTTTAGGGCGCGCTTGTCTCAAATGCGAGGAAATTTACAAACTTAGCCCCCGTTTCAAATTTCCTACATCACATCAATATTAGTCGGTTGGGGATAGGACGGTAATCTCACATACACCGAATATTTGCCGATGAGAGTTTGTTTTTGGCGCCCACCGTGTATGAATCGGGGAGGGAGTCGATTTTGGCCGAGGACACACTGTGTTTTGGTGCCCATCGTGTATGAATCCGGGTGAGAGGCGGTTATGTCACGTTTGAGTGAAATTACAAACCAACCCCTATCGAAACCTATAGAAGTCGAGCAGATAGGCTTTGCATGGCAGGGATATGCAGTAGTAATTTCCATCTCGCAGATTTTGGTTTCGGGCGGTTACTGCGACTTTCCCCGCTTCGTTCAAATTTTGGAGAGTGCACGTTTACCGTGCCAACTCAATTCGAATCCCGTTTGTATTTTTTTTCCGGGCGGGATCCATTTTCGATTGGAATAAAATTCTATATACATCATTTTTTATATATACTTTCAAAAGTGCAACAAAGAATTCTGCTCCTTTATATGTATAATATGATTTACAAATACAATGATCTCAAAATCATAAGGTTGAATTCAAAAAATTTAAACCAAATTATGTTCTACTAAAATGTATGGATCAGTAATATCTACATATTAAATAACATAGATGCGCGTGAATTCATATGAGTATGCATGTTTGATAGATCAATTTTGGTTCGAGTATGGATTACATGTATCATCATCTCGAATTCAAATATTTGAATCCCTTTTATGTTCACTCCTTTCACGCCCATCTCTCTCGCATGCATGCTCCTTCATGTAGCTATCACTCTCTTTTCTCCAGCTCACCCGCACGCTCACTTCATGTTTCTCCTATCCTCGCAAACATGGTCTCTCGACATCTCCCTTGAGAAGTGTCACACTCTCCCTATCATTATACATTACACAGTTTTCATTATCTCTCACGTCTCTACAGTTCTCTGGTATCACTAGGTACCTAAGCTTTCTTTTTCACCGCCACACACACAGTCTCCACTCGTCTTTCACTTTGTCTTTCTCTCTATGGGATTCTCTCACACACCATATATGTCTCTAGATATGACTCATACCACTAAAATTACTCTCTCTCTCTCTCTCCTGTAGACACAACATTTGTTGTGGTCTCCTTTTTATCTCCATCCCAGACTGACATTATTCATTTGTTTACTGATCAGACAAACTCCCCCCCCTCTCTCTCTCTCACACACACACAACTCCTGCTTCCACTCCCCTTCTCGACTACCGTATCTCTCTCTCACACACAAAACTCTCGCTTTCGCACCCCCGACTCGTATTTCTCTCACAAATATTTATCGACTAGCCTCTAGATAGGTTTATACACCCGCACACTCGTTCTTCCACTATCGCATACATGTCTCTCTCCCGCTCCTTGTATCTATGTAGATTTTTTCCCTTCTTGAGACACGCCCTCTCGATCGTGCACACACACACTATCGCCTCATTTTAAGCTGATACCTCTCGCACACACACTCTTTGTGTCTTTGTCACACATGCACTCCGTCCTCCTCCTCTCTCCCTCTCTCTCTCTCTCACACACACATGGGCTTTTTGCAACAACTAGCAAGATGCCCATCCGTTGCATGAAACATCAAGATGCATTTGTATGAGTAGTTTATCTTGTGGGAGAAAAGGATGAACGAGGGAAGGCCTTGTTTGCAAATGTGGAGAGGGGTGTGGGTATCTTTTTGCAAAATTGCCATAGTTTCCTTCCTATCCGTCAGATATAGATCGGACAACCTATATTGCAGGATGGCAGGCACACAATCATCACCGACTATGCTTTTTATAAGAGTAGGGATAAAAAACAGAGTTGGTGATGATGGTGGGCCTGCCATCCTACAATGTAGGTCGTCCGATTTATATCTGACGGATATGAAGGAAACTATGACAATTTACCCACAATCCTCTCCACATTGCAGATAAGGCCTTCCCTCGTTCATCCTTTTCTCCCACAAGATCTTGATGTTCCGTGCAACGCACGGGAATCTTGCTAGTAAGAGTAGAAATTAGACATATAACACTTCTCGAATCTTCAAACCAACAACATTCCTCCCTTATCTCATCAAAACCGCCAAAGGAATATATTTTGAGTGAAACATAACATATTTTTAGTGATATACGTATTTCAATACTAGACTTTTTTCTATTAAATCGGTGAATATGTATTAATCTACTTTGATTGTGTGGCAACATATTGGCACATTTCTAGTAGTTATTATAATTTTTTGGACACCAGACAAACGGTGGAGTACATATACGAAGAGAAGAGGCGCACACACGCACTCGGTCTCTCGCTGTCTCGCACACATGAGTGTTATGTAAAGGCAACATTAACAAATAAACCCTAAAACCCTAGGTGCACGATTGCTACATTCGCGGGTACCTTTGCAGGAATAGTCAGCTCGCGTGATAATTTGATCCGTAGGAGTTGATGGTCGGGACCACAGGTGAACGACTTGGAGGAGGTGGCTCGCCAGTTGCCACAGATCAAGTAGCCACGTTTAAAATGTCATTTTTAGCGGGGTTAAGAGTTCCGATTTTCAATGGCGCGTTATAAGTACTAAGTAGTTTTTAGAACAATTCGTATGGAGCGAAAATGGAATTCATAGTACCAAGTACCTCCTTGGCGTATGGTTGTATGGGTTTATGTTGCGAGATGTTGAACCTGGTAGTTCTAGGGCAAATACTATGGTTTAGATTTAGATGCTGGTTTTCAGTAATGAAAATCGGAAGGGGGAAACCCTTCTTTGATTGAAAAAAACTACTACCTCCGTTCTGGTTTACTAGTCCCCATCGTATTTTGGGTCAAAGTTTTTCCACGAATTTTACTTGTAAAATGTGAATGGAAAACGAGATTTTGTTATACCCAAACAAAAAAGGACCGGAGGGAGTGATTGCTCTGACACGGACGCGACCTCTCATACCGCAGGCATTGAACCGGCGCGCCGGCCAAGAAGGCCCCACTCGCTGCAGGCCCGGCTGAACATGCCTCCTCACTGCATGCAACCGGCTTCAGACTGCCCCGCCTGCCTTCATTGAATCCGCGCATGTGCTAGCAACACGTCCTTTAGCGAGCCGGCCGGCATTCTAGAACACAAAAAATGACCAAAATATAATTAATTACGCATGGTCTTGACTTGTTGTGCTTGCACTGGTAGCAGGAACTAGAGGTTTTTCTTTATTTATAACTCTCCTCACATTTTTTTGGCTTTGAGTGAATCATGGTTGTGGACATTATGTATGAATGTGCAGATATCTGTGAACATATGAGTTTGATGTGGAAGTTGAACTTGGAATGTCGGGCTTGCGCGTGAACTATACCATGTCCAATGCTTCGTCTGTTATTGTTTGGAAAGTAATTGCTGTTATTACACGACCCGAAAAAATATATTTTGTGCCACATCAGTAGATGCACGGATATCACAACAGGCATGCTGACTGGATAAACATTTGAACCTAGCTATTATGAAGGAAATTTTGTATTGACAACAGTTTTAGATAGCAGGAGACGCCTAGCCTTCTCTGCCTCTGCTAGCTTATTTCTGGCTTCTTCCATCTCTTCTTTGGCTTTGGTGAAGAGAGTATCTGATTGCTCTTTTCGCTTCTTCAGGAACTCAGCTACATTCTCAAGGGCTGCTGCACGCTTTCTTTCAGCCTTTACTAGAGCCACGAGGACACGAACAGCTGACGACTCCACCTGGCTTGTGTGTAATCCAGCATCTGGGAATTTGCACCTTGTGTCTAATCCAGCATCATTAGGGAACTGGCAGCTTGTGTGTAATCCAGCCTCATTTTGGAAACAAGATCTCGAGGTTGACCATACTTCCCTCCTCGCAGGAACTGCATCCTGACATGAAGTTACTTCTTTTTTAGATTAATACTCAGAGCAACCCAGATCCATTTAGTAGAAGCCAGATAAACAGAACTCGGAGAAGTGAATTCAAAAGGAAAAATAATATAAAAACAGACTACAAGGTGAGAGCACCCACTTCCTACATCAAGCTAAAAACGAAAGCATTAGCACGATTAAGACTTTTCTTATTACACATCGAAGAACACGAGGCTTAAGAGAAACAGAAACTACAACATATACACATCGAAGAACGCGAGGCTAAACGAAAGTAATTGAAAGGTTGTTACTTACCAAAGCTCGTTTTACAGGTTCGGTGCAGCTCCTCTTTAACTTGCCATGCTCCTTGAAGATGTCCCCAATATCCCGTGTTTGGTCTTCATTGCTCCTCTGCATGTTCGCACTTGTGGTTTTAAAATCTCAACATGGCAAGAAAAATATACTACTAGTAACACTCGCGCATCTTGTGGGCAACATTAGAGCACTCGTCTGCCACGTTAGAGCATCTCCAACAGAATCGCAACGCGTGGCGCTTTAGAAAAGCGTTTACATTGCTTAGATTGAGAAGTAGAGAGACTAGAGAGTAGAGGATAGTTCTCAGCATAGATAGATAAAAAAAGATAATTCAACTACTCCTCGTCATCCGACTCCTCCTCGGCGATGTCCACCTCTGACGTCTGACTGTAGGTGTGAAGATACCGATTGTCGTCGAATTCCCAGGGCGACGCTGCTCCTAGTCTCATGTTGAATTGAGCGTCCGCTCTTCGCCTACGCTTGTCCTCGCGATAGGCGGCTCGCTCCGCCCTCCTCTTATCCCTCTCCGCCCTCCTTTGCGCGTAGAACTCGCGCTCGTTGATGATGTCCTGCGGGAAGCGTTGGCGCCACAGCGCCATGGCTCCCTCGTCCATCTCGGCGATGCCGAGACGGTGCTCCCGCCTCCGGTTGTCGCGATGATCCTCGTTGGTAATAAGCCGCGGCAGAGGTGTGAGCTCCTCCGCCCGCTCCCGCGTTGGCACGTTGGGGAAGTTCAATGTTCTATGAGGCCACCGGAGGTGCCACGCCACCGCGTTGTACGCGCGGGCGGCCTCGTTGGTGGTGTCGAAATTGCCGAGGCCGAGGCGCATCCCGTGGAACCGGATCTCAATGGAGAAGCCGCCGGAGGGGCGCGCAGACGCCGCGGTATCCCCAAGTTTCCCGATGATGCGGCGGCATGGTGGCGTGGCGGCGGCGAGGCGAGAAAGAGCGGGGAGAGAGCGGTGGCGAGGCACAGAGCAAGGAGAGAGTGGTGGCAAGGCACACAGCGGTGGGAGGGCGTTGGATTTTATAAAGCGCGCCAAAACTAGCGCACGTCCGGCCACTTTTCCCCCACGCGCGCGATCCTTTCCCGACGTCTCTGCTATCTCTACTCTCTTCTCTATTGTTAAATTTATTTTATATTTTATATTTATCTCTACTTCTCTATTGTCTACTTTTTTTCTCTATACTTCTTATAAAAAAACAAAGTTGGTGATGATGGTGTGCCTGCCATCCTGCAATATAGGCCGTCCGATTTATATCTAACAGATAGGAAGGAAACAATGGGAATTTTGCAAAAAGATACCCACACCCTTCTCCAGATTTGCAAATAAGGCCTTCCCTCATTCATCCTTTTCTCCCACAAGATAAACTACTCATACAAATGCATCTTGATGCGTGCAACGCATGGGCATCTTGCTAGTTCTAAAAAACTTTCCATCATTTGCCACACTACTGGTTGCAGATGAAAAACCTACCCAAGTAGAGCGCGATATAGGAGCGACACACAATTACAAGCTGATATTTTGTTGGACAATGGAGGCTATAACCAATTACTTTTATGGGAACAATAGCACCCAGGAAATTTGAAGGGTAGGTATGAACAAAATTGGAACTGCACATGTACTGCTAAGTGATTCAATACATGCATTACCAATCGAGGAGGAGAACGATGGTCGCGACGGCCTCTGTGAGTCATGGTCGGCAACGGGAGTCAGTTCAATGTCCACGATGGTAGTGCTTCTGCGCTTGGCGTCGGCTTTCGGGAAGCATATCCAAGACCATGGAAGACGGTGCCGGGGAAGAGGCTCCGTGTATGACGACGACGGTGGACCAGCTCTAGTGAGGCGTACGAGGTCGTTGATGAGGCAGATGCACTGCGGTGGACGAGTGCACCGATGTAGAAGGGGAGGAGCACGAAGGCTGCGGTGCCGTGGGGAAGTCTATTTTGCGTTGGGGATAGAAAATGGGGAGTATTCAGGTGTACTACTTTGGGTGCCGCGGTGGGGTTGGCTGGGTAGGGTGAACCTGAAGTTACGAAAATAACCCCCTACCAAGCGTCATCCATAGGCCTATTCCGAAGGCTATGATGGTAACTTCCCACTACTCGAATCAGGGTTGCCGGAGATTTTCCCGCCGACCTCAAAATTTTGTGACACTGAACTCCCCGTGTGGCGTGTTGGGTGATTCGGCTAAGCAACTGGCAAGTAGGACTAGTAAACTCTGCATATTAGGTTTGACCGAAGTCAAACTTCCTAAAGTTTGACCAAGTTTATGGAAAAATATAAACATTTACCATAACAAATATGTATGATGTGAAATTACATTCAATAATGAATCTAATGGTATTTATTTGTTATTGTATATGTTAATATTTTTTGTTATAAACTTTCTGAGAGTTTACAAAACTTGACTTTGACCAATGCTAATGCGCGGACTTAAATAAAAACGGAGGGAGTACACATTTGTTTTCTTAGTTTGTAGTGAACTAATCATTTGTTGAAATTGTGAAATAAATATATTAGGCTACTGACTTCGAATGTAATGGTCTATACAATTCAATAGTTACAATCATTGTCGAATTCCAAGATGCATACGAGGTCTATAGTACTTCACAACATGCTCAAACTCACATAATCCCAGTCAAATGAGAATCTAAATGCATTTCATAGTTATTACTTTGTAGGATGCAGCAAAACCAACCATAACTCTACACCAGCCATTATAAAAGCAATATTTTGAACATATCCCAATGTGTGAATGAAACGTGCAGAGAGAGCTTGCGAAGATGGAGCAGATAGGGCAGGAAAGATTGTATGTATGTGGACGAGAGAGTAGGAGACAAACCTACCGAGATAGAGAGAGATAGAGAGAGAAAGAGAGAGAGGAAGAAGTTAGGTCTGTGAGAAAGATGGAGACATGTAATATACGTGAGATGCGTGTGCATCCGGATACTGTACACTCGAAGGAGAAGAGACAACAGGTTTGATGAGAGAGCTGGAAAAACATGGACGAGAGGGGAAGGATCTCGTGGGTTGAGGGATTGATAATTTTGTGCGGGGAGAGAGGGATTGGTAATTTTATGCGAGAGAGAGAGAGAGAGAGAGGATGGGGGAGGAGTCAGTCAGCCGTCGTCACATCATCCTGCTTCCAAATGGCCCCGCATTCTCTAGCGTAGTGTGGTCGCCGTCTTCGATCTCCTTGATGCCCTCTTTGAAGATTGAGGTGTTGTGCATGCTGGGATGCAGAGAAGCACAAGCGAGAGTGGTCGCCATATAACCTTGGATGGGGATGACTTGTGTGCTCGAGGGAGGGTGTGTGTGTGTTGTGTTGTGCTGTGTGTGTGTTTGTGTGTGTGTGTGTGTTTGTGTGTGTGTGTGTGTGTTAAATATTGAGAGGAAACAAACCTAAGGAGAGAAATGTGTGTGTATGTGACGGAAAGCTACATGCTAAATAGGGTATTCACGAAGAGATTGTCCGGGCCTTGAGGTGGGCAGGGGCTGGGTGAGGGTGTCAAAATGTGCGCGTTGATGCATGTGTTACATGCGATCGACAGAGATGGTTGTTGTGTTACGGATGCTCCTCTCTCTCTCTCTCTCTCTCTCTCTCTCTCTCACACACACACACACACACACACACACAAGTAAAATAGAAGACCGTTCTCTCATGTATACACAATGTATAGGCATTTGTCTATGTCTCACTCATGCATGATCATTTGCACATTCACACCTCTCTATGTCTCTATCACACGCACACCGTCTCCACATTGCCCTTCCGCCACAACACACATATGGACACATACACACATTCTCTCTCAGTCACACACACACAAAATCAGTATTAAAAAAAACTAGGGCGCACCTAAATGTCCAAATCCAAATGAACACGAACTGGAGCTAAATTCAAATATATGAAAATATTGTAGCGTCAAGAACTTTTCCAGGAAGAAAAGTTGAGTAATATTCGGGGATTGTTTTCACACACACAAAAAGGTTCGGTGGATGTCCTTCGATCGCGACAGGATGACGCACTGTTCGATCGACCGCGCGGCCGCGGTTCACGCGCTTGCACAGGATTCCGTATCGTGGTTGTGGTAACTAATAAAAGCGTTGCCTAAGTCTATTGTTTACGTGTACTAGTACGGTTTTATTTTAAGTTTGACCAACCCTATATAAAACTAAAGTAAGCTCCCATACGCGCACTCATCAATATGCCGCCGCGGCCATTGCGCATGCCGACGCCCGCCTGCTCCGGCCAACAGTTTCTCACCCATCACCGCCATGTCGCCGCCATCCCTATGCCATGAAGCCAAAGGCTCGCCCGCTCACGTCGTCTGCAGTCCCTCCTCGCGATGCTGACGCGCTGCCAAGCACGTGAGCAGCTGGTGGAGCCGCGTCTATGCACGCATCATACGAAGAGGAGGACGAGCGCGTGCTCCAGCAAGCTGACGAGGATGAACTAGCGTGTGATTGTCGTCTCCGCCGCGCGGAGGCGTGCATGGTGGCTGTCGTGGCGGAAGCCGGTCACGCGCGCGTTGAGCCTGCAAACCGAGTGCGGACGCAGAATCTACCTTCAAGACCTTGAATGCCACGTGTATCCTGCAATCTGAAGGAGCAATTTGGGTCAGTCGACACTTGTGAGCTGTTTGATGCAAGATGGATGGCTAGAAGAGCTTCTTCAACCTCCGAAATTGATGCACGGTTCATCTTCTCAGCCCGCCACATGCCTAACCGCATGCTGCCACCGCCCCGCCCTTCCCTGAACCGCCTGCCACCGCCATGCTCCCCCCACCCCCGCCATCCATTTAACCCCGGGCATGATATTTTTTTTTCTGGCGAACTGCATTCCACACCCAACACTCATAAGACAAATCATGGCCACCCTGCCACCCAAATATAGATACTGGGGTAGCTTCTCTGCCGTCTTCTTCCTTCGCTCCGTCAACCTTCTTTCACAAATCGACTGACCCAAATTATACTACTAGTACGAACGTATTAATTAAGTACAGTAGGAACACGAAGATACGAGCAGTAGTACCAACTGCAAGAAGAACAGTAGTAAGACATAGTACTAGTACTACTGTACGTACTAAAGAGTTCAAATAACGAGAAAGAACATAAACATAGTTCTGGTGGGGCCTCAGCACAACACACCCTTGAAAATAAACTAAGCAACTAGTCCGCTTGACACTGCAGTAGAACCAGCATGAGCGACAGCACTGCCACCTACTCGGAGTCCGAGTCCATGTCCTCGACTTCGTCCTCGTCCCTCTTCCTCTTCCTCTTTGCCGACGCTTCTTTGGTTGAACCGGACACTGGGCTCTGCTTCTTCATCCAACCCTTGTAGATATTTGAACAAAGGTAGGCGACCATTGCTGCGTACAGGATGTGATCTTCATCTAATGTCTTCGACTCCCATGCATGATGAAACTCGTGATGAGGTTTCTTCAGTTTAGCGTACGAAGGATCAATCATGGCTGCTGCCAGGGTCAGCACTGAAGGCTGAGAGGAGGACACCAGGCATGCCTTCTGGAGATCGAAGGGTTGGCCTACAATGAGGCATATCCGACGCAGGACATCCCTGTCATTCCTAAAGTCTACAATAAGGAATTTCACTCTTTTGTCCTTGAGGAAGTTCTTAAAATCCTGGCACTCAACATCAGCATGGCATATGTGGTAGACCAAGCACACGTTATGTACGCAAACCTGGATCATGGCGGGCTTCTTCTTCTCTGCCTCCTTTAGAATCTTCTCTCTTTCCAGGACTGTGGTGTACTCAACATCTAGCCCAGCGACCCACTCATCCGTTGAACTGTTGATGCGTAGGAAGCGAGCAAGGCATGCTTTCACCGTCGCGGATCCACATGTGTAGATGACGATGAACTCATCACCGGTGATGGCTCTACCCTGGTACTCAGCAGCGACCATGGAGATTTGGGAGGCCATGGATTTTGGAGGAGGGTTAGGAGAAGTTGAACTGGTGTACCCCACAAAAAAGTTGAACTAGTGTAATGTGAAAGGACTGGACGACTGGAGCGAACTATTGTAAGGTAGAAGACAGGGACGAGTAGGGCATGCGAACGGCGTGGGTTGTTGGCTTGCCTGGTGGATAAACGGCTGCAAGCCCCCAAAGAGTTCTTGAGAACTATGCGGGACCCACTAGATGTCATGTCTACTAGACCCATATTGTAGGCCTGACGGTATAGCTTCTACCTGTTCGCACGCCATGCCGGCGCGTGGATGTAACTTTACTTAATTTTGTCAACCGTCGCGCCTCCCACGACCTTAGCCTCCCTCGCACAGTCGCGCCCTTTGAGACTTCGACCGGCTATAAATGAGCAATTTTTTTGCCAACTCCGCATGCATGATACTCCCTCTGGTCCTTTTTACTTCTGTCAACCGTTTGCAAAGTGTTTGACCAAATTTATACTAAAATATCAATATCTACAATACTGATTAAAATGAGTATAAGAACTACGTTTTATAATGAGTATAATTCTTTTGATTTGACATTGTGAATGTTGATACATATTTCTATAAGTTTGGTCAAAGTAGAGGTACATTGACTTCAGACAAAACTTAAATGCACAATGCAGACTAGTTCCTCTGTCCAGGTGCGTGTCATGTCCTATCTTGTCATCACAACAAGGTTAGCTATTAGAGTACTACTACCTCCCTTGTAGTTTAAAGGGCTCGATTCAAAATTTTCACCTACTCTTAGCAAGATAGAGGCAGTGGAATAGTTTTTGTAGTCTGCAAAAGTACTCAACCAATGATGTCGTTCTTCACAAAAAAATGTGTTTACCAATGCATGCATGGACACTAGTTACTCTAACCCCCCCTCTCTTCTTTAATTATTTGCCACATCCGCATGTTTGCTATTCCCGTGTGCATGATACCAGCTAAGATACCACCATTATGGCCAGCCTTAATCATCGCATGCAATAATTTAGTGCACCTTGAAATATGAACATGTGTGGGGCATGTATGTTTTTAATGACTTGAGACTATACCTAGCCCAGCATACAAGATGACTTATTATGCACCGTTCCCCATACATGCAGGAAACCCGTTCGTCTCCAAATCTTCTCCTCTCCATGTGTGGAAACAATATGCCTGCCAGACTCTACTTCTCCCTCCGGCAGTCCCACCACTCCACCCCGTGTGGAAAAAATCTGCATGCATGACTCTCCTCCCCCCACGCTCGTCCAATCCGTTGTGACCAGCAATATTTCCACCCCTTCCCTCCCCCGTAATTTACTACAACAAATATGCCCACGTAGCTGTTACGTTAATCACGCAACATATCTTCCCGGACGCTGCTTCGGTTACTTAACTACATGTGCATTGGGTCACTGACATATGGGCCCAACAGGGGTCTGGCCCACATGTTAGTGATGCAACTGGACCTGCAGTTAAGTCAGTGCAGCTCAGTCCATATCTTACGTAGGTGTGCCATTGCTCGCTATAAATACTGCGCCTCCCACGACATTCGGAAGAATGCTCATGTTCATCGCTATCTCCTCCCCCTCCCTATCACGTCGACCACCATGGCATCGCCCCTCCCAAGCCCTAGGCGCCCCTCGCTGCACCGCCCGGACGGTCACGCGTCGCTCCGTTCCTCACCGCCACTAGTCAAGGAGGATGCGTCGGTGTTCCACTCCTCGCCGCGACGCGTCGAGGTGGACGTGTCGGCGTTCCCAATCTCGCCAGTATGCGCGTCGAAGAACGCGTCGGCTCCCTGCTACAAGGAGAAT
>NC_041381.1:361031289-361099609 GCF_002162155.2 Triticum dicoccoides | reverse complement strand
GAGGAGCTTTGGAAAGAAATGGATGTCGCCATGTGGGAGGCTTTGCCACCGGTAGAGCATGCAAAAATAGAGGCGGAGAAGAAGGCCGAGGAAGAGAAGCGCGCCGCGGGGCAAGCTGCCTGGCTGGTCTATGTCGCGTCCGAGAGAGTCAGGCAATTGGCTCTTTGGTAGAAGGCTCGTGCAAGGGCCGTGAGGGTGGCGGAGGATGCCCGTGCCAAAGCCCTAAGTGTAGTCGGGCCCAAGCGCCTCATCTACGCTTGGCGGTACGTGGACCGGGTGCATGCTTCCAGCGAGGAGGAGTACTTGCTGGCACCGGATCACCACACCGGTGAGATCGCGCTCACCCACCGGCAAGCTGCCAATCAGCACCTCGTGAGTTGCAAGGCTGAGGAAGAGGCGTTGTGTCGGCGTGCTGGGAAACGGCCGCGCACCAGGGCACTCGTGGCGCACCGCAAGCGCTCCTGCGAGCGTCGTGGCTTTTACTAGGAGTATAATTTAGTTTCGTAAGGTGATCTCATTAGTTTTGGGACGAAATGATAAATCCCGAATGTTCAGGAATTATTAGCATCCTTAATTAAGTATGTAAGAGGGAAAGTTTGGAAACCTTGTGTATCCGTACGCATTTTGTAAGTAGGTGCATATAGCACAAACTTTACTACTATATACTATCGCACTACACGTCTCTCTCTCTATATATGCTTGCATACTGTAATACTCCCTCCGTCTAGGTGAATAAGTCATCTTTGGTTATGCACCGTGACCAAGAAGGAGGGAGGACTTTATACACCTAGACGGAGGGAGTACTACTATTACTTATGTACGTGCAAATGCACATTTTAACATTATGATGCGGTTTTTGTAAAAGTAAAAAAACAACACTAGTCAAGCTTGTGAAACGATTCAATGCAAAACAAATGCAAAAATGCTCGTTTGATTGTTTACTTTTAGCTTCCTTCTCTGTGGTTATTTCTCTGTCGTACTTTGTACGGAGTAGCTCACTGGTCGGAAAGGCATGCAAATTCCCAAACCACTTCCTACACCCTGTATCAATTTTTTTGCCTAACAAGTCGTGCCGTGCAATTGGAATTCCAACTTACTAGTACTACTAGTAGGAGTACCAGTGGCCAGTTCGTTTAGGCTTCTAGATTAGTAGTAATCCCATTACTACTAGCTCAGTCCTGGTTTATTGGTCCCCATTGTAATCTCTGTCAAATTTTGATCATAAATTTAACTAAGATTTGTGCATGTTTGTGCATGTCACATGCACTAAGATTTTATCAGTTAAATCTTTGGTCAAAATTTACCACAAATTACATTAGTGACGAATAAACCAGGACGGAGGTACTAGTAGTAGTTTAGAAGCCCAAATAAATGAGTGAGGCGCCTTAATGGTACTCTCCACTATGACTAGTCTTATGGGAAAAGCTGGGGAAGAGACGGCTTATTTTTTAAGCCGCCAAAAGAACTGGCCCTAGGAGTAGTAGCTAGGGATACTAGGAGTAGTAGCTAGGGATCGAGTGTGCGAGATGAACCGGAGAAACTAAATGCAGAGAGATGAAATGCAAAAAATACGGAGGGATGTGATGGTTGCTTGTCCGTTTATTTTACCAGGCCACTTATTACTGGCAGTGGTTGGGTTGTGTGATATGACGGCTTTACTACCACGCCACGAGCGGGGTGAGACTCCCGTGCAGCGCTGCCCTCTACATTTGTACTACATTGGTCGTGGTTTAGTAGTCCCTCATTGAATTTGACTGAAGATTTAACTGACAAAATGTTAGTGCATGTCAACAAAAACTATATCATTGCATTCGTATTTGAACATAGTTTTCAATGATATAATTTTAGGTGACATGCATCAACATTTATCGTACTATATATAATTTTAGTTCAATTTTTGGTCGTACTAATCTATAGTAGTAAGGTGCCCGTGCATTGCACGGAAGAGTGAAATGCATTGATCGGGGAGTTGTTTATTTTGACAAAGGATGTGGGGGTCATCTCATGTGTAACAGGTATCGATAGGTTTCTTCGGATATTATTTCATCTCTAGAGCTCACAAACATCCGAGTGAAATAGATAAAAAGGTATCTTTTGCAAACAAAAGCGTTCAACTGTTCAACCTGCATCCAAAATTTGTGAAGAAATAACACTTATTGTGCTTTGCAAGAAATGATCTTTAAGAATTTGTTTTTGAGTATCGATTGTTATACATGTTGGCTACAGATGACATGGCACTTTCTTGTAGTCAACAGTTGGCTATACTATTAAGTATTAACCATGCCCTTATACACCTAGACGGAGGGATTAGATTGGGATGACTTGGAAGGGGAAGAGGAGATGTAAGAAATGGTTCATAGTAAGTCTTTCACCAGTACTATAGTAAAAGTTCATACATGGAAGATTCTAGACTAAACCATAAACGGATACACTTTTATTCATGCGCGATACTCCAATAGAGCAAGATCATGCCTGGAAGTCTCCACATGCTTAAATAGCGGATTACATTGAGTGAAGACGAATGATCAACATTTAAATTGATAATGCGTATGTCCAGGTGAACCTCCTTGGAGTCCCCGTGCACCGCATTGGGGGGTAAATAATACCATGCGTTTTCCATGTCCACATCGGCGGGAAGGTCCTAGGTCAGCAGAGTCCAAGTTAGTTTGATGTAGCCGGTGTCGCCGCCCACGTAACTCGGAGGGGTAGTAACAGTGAGTACGCACCCGTACATCGTCCTCGTGTCAGTGTCAGCGTCAGTGGCGTCGCCCCTAACACACACTACAGAGACGGGGCGGCGGCCTGCGCGGGCCTCACCAGTGCCCACGATCAAGAGGAAGATGTTGCGGTCCTCCTCCGACACTAGCAGGCGGCGGTGATCCTCAAGTGACTCCGGCATGGTGAACGGGTAGCACGTATCGTACTTGATGTTCACCGCCAAGGGCCAGTAGTGATCGCTACACGCATCCGTGAGGGTGATGCATGATGTCCGCCGGCGAGCCCCAAATCGGCATCGAGCACTCATAACAGTAGACGAAGGGCTCCTTGGAGGAATCGACCAGGCCGTCCATGAAACGGGAGTGGCTGTAGGGGACGTTGCGCCATTTGAATATATGAGCAAGTTACTACGAGATTTAATCCAAATAAGCACAAAATAAATCATGACGGCTATAACAGAGATTAAACTAATCATGTGGACTAGCATAGTAGTAGGATACAGAGTAGAAACATGAATTCTACCACAATTTCAAACAGGAAGGACAGAAACACATACGGTGCAACGGGAGCAGCACCAATGGCGTTGAGGTTGTCGCCCATGTCGTTGAGGAAGAGGTTGCCGAGGTCAGGAAGAAGTCGTCGTCGGTGAAGTCGTGGCTGCCAGCAGTCGCGAGAGTGCGCTCCCCAAATTTCAACAGCGCCCGCCGAATGGAGCGCAGGAGGGAGTGGCTGTAGGGGACGTTGCGGCCGCCGAATGGAGCGCAGGAGTAGCACACGAAGCAGTAGATGGTGCTCCTCCCTAAGTCTCTTTCTCTACTCTTATCTCTATCTCTACTACTCTTCTTTGTTTTTTATAACAAATTGAATAGTACTACGCTGTCCGCTGCACGCCCGGCTGAACACGCCTTCTCGCCTCCATCATCACCAACTGAGTCTTTTATAGGAGTAGGAGTAGAGAAAAACCCGAGTTGGTGATGATGGTGTGCCGTGCAATGCACGGGCATCTTCCTAATTTTTTTGCATATAATTCCAAACACCACGTAGACACGTTCTTTGGCCATTTTACAACTATGTTAGTATCATTGTTAGTGGTCAGCCGGTGCAAGTTATAGCCCCGGGTGTTTTAACCTTTTTTAGTAATGATATCTGGCGATTGTTCGGCACGAGCTCAATCCTGGCGAATCCCACGTAACCGTCAGATTTCCATCCGACGGTGGCCTGTTTTTAAGCCATAGTATTTTACAAAACCGCCACCTTACACACGTACTGTAACTGCATTGCGGGCGTTTGCAACTGCCATGTCTCCCAGCGAACGTTTGCTGGGGATTGGAGTTAGCACCGATGGCGGTTTGTAGTCGTTCCATGCTCGGGCATTGAAGTTTGTAACTATTTTAGATTAGAATATACTACTCCTCCGGTGCTAGTAGTAGAGCAGGGTCCTACTCCACTACTACTCTACTCAAGCAAGTTAGGGCATAGTAGTAGGTACTGTAGGGAGTACCAGTACTGTGATCACTCAAGCAAGTTGTCTGGCATCGATATGACCCTACGCTGCTGGTATGTGTCTCGTAAGTCAAGCGGCGTGCTGTGGTCATCATCACCTATCCACTTCCCGCAGCACATATTCGCTTCTCCATCTTTGTCCGCACATAATCTTGTCCAATCTCCCATCCCCGCTAAGGCACCTCCCCCCTTGTCCGAAACCCAAGCACTAACAATGGCAGAACCGAGTAGCGTCCACCGAAAGAGTGGATGGAATTCGCTCCCCACAGAGGTAATCAAGCTCATTGTTTCGCGTGTGGACAATCTCAGTACCATGCCGCTCGCCGCGTGCTCGTCGGGGATGTACCGTTTACTCAAAGCCCTCGGGCTGGAGCTTTTTGAGCCAGCTCCTTGCTTGCTGATGCCGCCTGATCTTCAGAAACGGTGTGTCACGCAACATAACGATCATAGGGTGGCGAGCATCATCCCCCTTGACTGCAATTTGATCCCCGTCACCCTCAACTACATTAACGGTATGTACTGGGTCGACATGAACACGTCTTGGATGGTGCTCGTCGACGGTCGCGGCAGCTGGATGCTCGTGGAGGTCTACACCCGGCGATTGATCCCCCTTCCTTCGATTAACACTACACTGCTTTGGCACCGTGGCCCAGAATACTCGGAATCTTACAGTAGCCAACATGATACCAAGTTTGATTTGCTCAAGGTTGTAATCTGCCAAGTGCCCACAAGATCTGCGAATTATAAAGACTTCAGGCTAATTGCGTTCTTCAACCGTGGTCTCGCCTATCTGATAGGTCACTGCGGTAAGTGGATAAATATGCACGTCCATCGCAGGATCATACATCCTCCATGGTTCTCTGATGCCATTGAACACAAGGGCTTCATTTACGCTGTTGACTCCTTCTATGGCTGGACGTATTGCTGGCCTACTCCAGTCATCGCTACAAACGGCTGTTACAGCAGTATGTTACTCTCCTATGATATCATGATGGCTTGCTTATATTACTGACAACATTTACTAAAAAGTATTCATGCTCATAACATGCTGTTCTTAAGATTGACTACATCAAGAGCCCTTTTTTATTTGACTCCAACTTGATATGATGTTGTAGGCCGCCTGGTGTGCCTACCCTTCCTAATCCTAGAACCTTTCAAAGAAAAGCGGCATGGCAGTTGCAGGTGGTTCCTGGCTCGATCAGACGACGTCAAACAATTGATGATCGTTCGCACGTACCGGACGTGTTGTTTCACGAAATACAATCACAGTCACTACAAGGTCTTTGAGTAGGATCCCAGCTTCTCTGGGCCTTTAGGAATTTTTAACTGGAGGTTGGTAAGTAGCCTTGGTACATGCTCTCTGTTTGTTGGACTAAATTATCCGATTAACCAGGAGATAACCAACAGCAAGTATCATGATGGCAGCGCGGTTTCGTTCATCAGGCAAAACTGTGTGTACACATCGTACCATGCGTCTCTGCATGCACCATACCCTGATATCTGCCGCCACGCTCTGCAGCCCAAAGTAGGAGAGAGGGTCGCAAGTATCAGACTTCGACCTGCTGGCTGGAGTTTCCTCCGTCAGGCACCCATCTGGTTCAAGCCGCCAGCCAATCTCCACAGCTTAATAAATAGTAACGTCTAACTGAGCCAGTTAGTTAGACGTGTACACTTGGTGTAGTAGGATCTTTATTTAGTTTGATGCATACACTTGTCCTTTTTGGTAGCCCTTTTGTAATAATGCTAATGTTTGCTTTGGAAGAGAGAGCTGCGTCTTCACTCTTCTGGCTTGCTTACTGCTTCTGTTGCACCCCCAGCCCTGGTTGTTGCTGCTGTTGTTTTCAATGTACAATTAGTAGTATATTTCGTCTCTTGGTTGAATAAGTGTGTTGTTAGAATGACAAACACAATGTTTTGGAAGTCGTTGCACGGTTCGATCCTTAGTGCCCCTACCGTACGTAGCGCATACTATTTTTCGTACGGAACACATTTTCCACTTGTTGATAACATGTAGCCCACTGATGAAGGCCCAATAGAGGAGCCCATAATTAACTGGAAGGGAGGCTCTCACATGAATCCGGCCCAGGTACATGCTCATGGTCCCCTAAACATAAATAAGTAAATAAATAGATAAAGCTAAATGCTCATGCACTAGTTCTTTAAATTCATGATTTAACAAGAGGATATTATTTCCTATGATAGTGTCGTTACATTCAGTCGATATTATTATTAGGCAAAGATAGCGACCAGTCTTCTTTCTCCCAGCATTTTCTTCCTGCAACCAGCGGACCCATGCAAATCATAGTCAACGTCGTAAATAGTTCTGGTCCATTTTTATTTTTCAATAAGAATGTCCAACCCAGCCCGGCACATTGGCGACAGCACTTTATCCTCTGCCTTGGTTCGCTCGCCGCGGCACCGCCGTCCGGCCCTGTCAACATAGTTTTTTTCGAAACGGTCCCTGTCAATATAATCAATCGGGAGAGAACTGTAGTTCTGAGTATGACAGTACGGACCCACCAGGTCCACTCCCGAACACAAGCAAGCGCCTCTTTTACTACTCAGATGCACCCCTCTTTTTTTACTCTAATCCACCCTGTTGATATCTGGGACCCACATCATTTTCAACGTATAGTCAATTAACGATAGAATTGCACAACTTTTTTTTGAGTAGTAATTCAGAGGAGCAGGCTATAAACTGGGTTGTGCGGTCTCTATGGCCCGTCTAACAACATGACCAACCCAGCAGGTTTTTCTTTGGGAAAATAGGTTACCCAGTATTTTTTTTTGAAGAATACCCAAGCTAGGCTTATTTGTTTTCTCCGACTTACTGGGCTGCAAATCTTTCAAGACGAGGAGGGATGCATTCCGGCCTTGCCAAAGAGTATGGCCAGTGTCTGTTAAAGTAATATCAAAGGGGTTGAAAATTCCAAAAAAATTATAGCAAATGGGATATTAGTTTCTTTTTTTGTTTTTGTTCTTCACTGATATTGTATAGTATTTCATTGGATTTAACATGACAAAGTACTAATTTATTTTTAAATTTGTTTTAGTATGGCTACTAATTTTTTGATTAAGAATAATTTGTTCCCCTGCAAAAATTTGCGAATTTTCAAAATTACGCACATATTTAGTTAATTTTTTTAACCCTGGTACTGATCAAAAAATGGGCAGCAATTCTAAAAATGGAAAACGGGCTGCAATAAATTTCATATGAATTAGAAAATGAGTAAAAATTATAAAATTAATAGCAAATGGGTCGTACACGCCACAGATTTCGAGGCTGACTTGTTTACGCAAGGCTTTGGCAGTCAACACACGATTCTAGCAGTAGTGACTGTTGGATGTCCATCCAACAGCCCACGTGCTTCTTCAATATCTGATCTTCCTACTCCAGCCGCCTAAACTAGCGTCAGCGGGACTGCCTGCTTCCTCCTCTTGTGGCCCGCTGTGATGCCGTGCAGGATTCCCCAGCCCACCCTACTCCCTCCGCTGGCCTGGCCGCACGCAATCAACTACCTCCTTATTACACGAAAAAATGATTCCTCCCACTGACATCTGGGGCGCACCGGTTGGGAGGCTGACCTGTGGGCCTACTAAGTTGACGCGTACGCAGGGCTTGTCAACTTAGTCAACAAATGATTCTAGCAGTAGTAACCGTTGAATTTGAATCGAACGGTCCTACTGCTTCTTCAATCGCTGCTCTTCTTGCACCAGCCGCCCAAACCAGCGCCAGCGAGACCGCGTGCTCCTGCCTCAGTGGCCGGCTGTGCTGCCGTTGAGGCCTCACCGCCCCTACTACTCCCACCACTAGCCAGGCCCTGCGCAGACGGCAGCCTCACACCACAGCCGAACCAGTGAACCCTCATACTCCTCCCCGCGTGGGCATCCACTGTCGTGTCTTCCCTGGCTCCGCGTCGTCCCCTTCCTAGGCCTTGCCGTTGCCCATCGCCCTGGCGCTCTCGGTGCGGCGTGGTCAACGTGGTCATGGAACGACTTCCATCGGACGTGGACTGTATGTGGAGAGGTTGACAGCTGGGTCCACGGCCGCACACAAGGAAATGCCTCCTTATTACGCGCAAAATAATGATTCCTCCAGCTGACATCTGGGACCAACCGAAAGGGCCTCTGTATTTCACGAAAAAAACGTTCCCCCACTGACAGGTCGGACCCACCAGCTATATCTTGGCACGCAAGGAAGTGCCTCCTTATTACGCACAAAAAAATGAATACTCCCCCTGCTAACTGGGACCCAGCATAGTGGGATGCTGATTTGTGGGCCTACTAAGTTGACGGGGATGGAGGGCTTTGTCAACTTAGTGAATATGAACGATTCTAGCTCTAGTTACCGTATGATGTTCATCCAACGGCCGTAGTGCTTCTTCAACCTCTGGTCTTCTTGCTCCAGCCGCCCAAAGCAGCGCCGGTCGTGCCGCCTGCTCCTGCCTCCCGTGGCCGGCTGTGCTGCCGCGGAGGCCTCACCGCCCCCTACTACTCCCACCGCTAGCCAGGCCCTGCGGCGACGGCAGCCTCACACCGTAGTCGAACCAGTGAATCCTCATACTCCTCTCCGTGCGGGCTTCCACTGCCGCGTCTTCCCCGGCTCCGCATCGTCCCCTTCCTAGGCCTCGCCGTCGTCCACCGCCCTGGTGCTCTCGGCCGGCCTGGTCAACATGGTCAAGGAACGACTTCCATCGGACGTGGATTGTATGTGGAGAGGCTGACAGCTGGGTCCACGGCCGCAGCAAGGAAATGCCTCTTTATTATGCGAAAAATAATGATTCCTCCACCTGACAGCAGAGACCCACCGGACGGGCCACCGTATTTCATGAAAAAAAACGTTTCCCTCCTGACTGCTGGGACCTACCAGCTACATCTTCGCACACAAGGAAGTGCGTCCATATTACGGGCAAAAAAAAATGATTCACCCCTGACTGCTGGGACCCACCAGCTACATCTTCGCATGCAAGGAAGTGCCTAACAGTCGGGACCCACCTGGTCGAAGCGTACGTAGCATTGTTATTCTGGTCGCGAACGTGTACGTACATACTGGTCGATGTAGAGGCACGCACGTATCGTAGCAGAGGCAAGCACATAGCATATACACGTACGTACAGCGGCTAGGGTGCAAGAAAGTAAATACGGCCACGTACGTACATACGAGCGGGGTCTCGAACGCATACTTGCGCATACGTACGGCCAAGGCTCATGTACATGGCCGGGTCGGAACGAAGAAACTGCGT
Source organism: Triticum dicoccoides (assembly GCF_002162155.2). NCBI lineage: Eukaryota > Viridiplantae > Streptophyta > Magnoliopsida > Poales > Poaceae > Triticum > Triticum dicoccoides. The sequence continues at coordinate 361,090,145 of NC_041381.1, read as the reverse complement.
CGTCGTCGTGTTCATGGGGAGCCAACCGGCTGGGTCGGAATGGAATGCGTCGTTGTGTTCATCAGGAGGGCTTGGACGGAACAGCCGATGGAAATGAGGCCTGGCGTAGCGCACAGCGGAGGAAACGGCCTTGTGTTCGACCGCCACGTTCGAAACGGGATCCTGTTCATCGGGAGGGGTCTGGCGTACCGCAAAACAGAGAAAACGGACTTGTGTTGGACCCCGTACGGTTGAAACGGGGTCCTGTTGATCAGGAAGGGTGTGGCGTACCACAAAACTGAGGAAACAGACTTGTGTTGGAGCGCTACGGTCGAAACGGGGGTCCTGTTCATCGGGAGGGGTGTGGCGTACCGCAAAACGGGACTCCACGGGATACTATTCATCTCCACCGTCGACCTCCTCCAGCCTCCACGGGCTACTGTTCATCCACGGGCTCCTGTTCATCCAGCCTCCACCGCGCGCTACTCCACCGGCTACTGTTCAACCAGCCCTCTCCACGAGTTCGTGTTCAACCATCCCTCCACGGGTTACTGTTCATCCACCCCTCCACCGTCTACTGTTCATCCGGCCCTCCACGGGGTCGTCCTGTTCATCCAGCCCTCCACGTGGTCCTGTTCATCCAGCCCCAACCAGCTCGATCGATCGGGGTCCTGTTCATCCAGAGGCAACACCACGGGGTCATGTTCATCCACCCCCACCGGGAACTGTTCATCCGAACCCCCTGCAACGCTCACTGTTCATCCAGAGGAAGCATCGATCGGCTTCAGTTAGCAGCAGTAGCAAAGGAATCGCTCGATCGGGTTTAGTTAACAGCCACCGATCGATTGCTCGGATTCAGTAACGCGTAGCCTGCAGTGCAATCGCTCGGGTTCAGTAGGCGAATGCCTCGCTCGGGTTCAGTTAGAGCCCAATTCCTCGCACCCACGCGTGTGCATGTATGAGAGAAATGCGCAAACCTCCGTGCATCGCTCGGCCTCGACCACCCACCGTAACCGGGAACGCCGCGATGTTTTCCTCACCCTCGCTTCTACCACGGTTTTTTCTGTCATGGACGGCCCAAAGAATGTCATGCAGCTGCGTCTCCGGCCCGCCCAGGACAAAAATCCCATTTTCTGTCATGATTTTTTGTCATAGAAGTAGGAGCCCACCACATCTATGATGATACCGGGTTTTGTCACAATTATCGTCATAGAAGTGTCATAAGTATGACAGAAAAAAATTTGTTCGTCCCAAAATGTCACGGATGTGTCTTTTTTTGTAGTGACACAGTTGTTATCTCCGGATCATGTGCGATGTTTCTTGTTCCCAATCCCGCCCGCCCCTGGAAAATATCTGCCCGCCTCGAGGGTTTTTCTGTTTCATAACACACGGTTGTTATCTTCAAACCATGTGCGATGTTTCTTGTTCCCAATCCCGCCTCCCCTAGAAAATATCTGCCCACCTCAAAAGTTTTTCTGTTTCATAACACACGGTTGTTATCTCCAGACCATGTGCGATGCACCATCATCAAAATTTTCATTAGCCCCAGCATTTCACTCCCGCGTTTGACTCACGCGTAGTAAATTTTTTAGTACCTGCGTCATTTCCTCAAACACACCTGAGGGAGTCCTGGACTAGGGGGTGTCCGGATAGCCGAACTATCATCATTGGCCGGACTCCAAGACTATGAAGATACAAGATTGAAGACTTCATCTCGTGTCCGGATGGGACTTTCCTTGGAGTGGAAGGCAAGCTTGGCAATACGGATATGTAGATCTCCTACCATTGTAACCGACTCTGTGTAACCCTAGCCCTCTCCGGTGTCTATATAAACCGGAGGGTTTTAGTCTGTAGGACAACAATCACAACAACAATCATACCATAGGCTAGCTTCTAGGGTTTAGCCTCCTTGATCTCGTGGTAGATCCACTCTTGTACTACCCATATCATCAATATCAATCAAGCAGGAGTAGGGTTTTACCTCTATCGAGAGGGCCCGAACCTGGGTAAAAACATCGTGTCCCTTGTCTCCTGTTACCATCCGCCTAGACGCACAGTTTGGGACCCCCTACCCGAGATCCACCGGTTTTGAGACCGGCATTGGTGCTTTCATTGAGAGTTCCTCTGTGTCGTCACTGATAGGCTTGATGGCTCCTTCGATCATCAACAACGACGCAGTCCGGGGTGAGGCTTTCCTCCCCAGACAGATCTTCGTATTCGGCGGCTTTGCACTGCGAGCCAATTCGCTTGGCCATCTGGAGCAGATTGAAAGCTACGCCCCTGGCCATCAGGTCAGATTTGGAATCCTGAACTTCACGGCTGACATCCGCGGAGACTTGATCTTCGACGGATTCGAGCCACAGCCGAGCGCGCCGCGCTGTCACGATGGGCATGATTTAGCTCTGCTGCCGGACAGTGCCCTGGAGGCCGCACATGAGTCCGCTCCGACCCTTAGTTCGGAGCCGACCTCGCAGATCGAGGATGGGTGGCTAGACACCGCCTCGGTGGCTACAACCTCTACGGCGATGGAGCCGAATACTGACTTTGTCCCTTGCGAGGCTCATGACTCCGAGGTGCCGGACTCCTCTCCGGACTCCGAACCTCCCTCGCCCCCTCCAATCGAATCCGATTGGGCACCAATCATGGAGTCCACTGCCGCAGACATCTTTCAACACTCACCTTTTGGCGACATCCTGAATTCGCTAAAATATCTCTCGTTATCAGGAGAGCCCTGGCCAGACTACGGTCAGGACGGTTGGGATGCGGATGACGAAGAAATTCAAAACCCACCCACCACCCACTTTGTAGCCACTGTCGACGATCTAACCGACATGCTAGACTACGACTCCGAAGACATCGACGGTATGGACAACGATGCCGGCGACGACCAAGAACCAGCGCCTACTGGGCACTGGAAAGCCACCCCAACTCATGACATATACATGGTGGATACACCAAAAGGAAGCGATAACGAGGAACAATGGGACGCGGCGAAGGATAATTCCCCCAAAAAACAACCAAAACGGCGACGCAAGCGCCGCCCGAAGTCCCGCCTCGATAACAACAGCACCAACAATGACCCAGCCGTAGAGCAGGGCGAACCAGTGGACGACGAACATGCAACCAAGCAACCATCCGAACAGGATGAATTGGACAAGCAACCCATCCCCGTCAAAAACAACAGCCCAGACGATCTCACGCCGGACACATAATCGGAGCATAAGAACCTTCGCAAGAGGCTCGTCGCCACTGCAAGAAGTTTGAAGAAGCAGAAACGGACGCTCAAAACAGCGGAAGACGCACTCAGAATGAGATGGAGCAAAGTACTCAAGACCGCAGACAAATACGGCAATAGTCACCAAGCAAAGAGCTACCCAAAGTGTAAGCTGCTGCCTGAATTCGACGAAGAGGCCGTAGAGCCACCACAATCAAAAAGCAAAGAGGCCGCCTGGCCGGATAGACGACCAGATGACAGGCTAAGAGCGGCAAGCGGCGCTGCACACAAGCCGGCACATGATACACATAAAGATCATCGCAAAAAGGATGGCCCGGTCAGGTCCATTTATGGGCCAAAAAAGAGGGCTCCAGGAAGCAACACAACACGCCGAGTGTTCGAAGATAACGGCACACCTAAATACAGGGGCGCCGCACACCCACTACGTTTCACCGATGAGGTACTGGATCATGAATTTCCAGCGGGTTTTAAGCCCGTAAACATAGAGGCATACGACGGAACAACAGACCCCGGAGTCTGGATTGAGGATTACATCCTACACATACATATGGCTAGAGGAGTCGATCTCCATGCCATAAAATACCTACCCCTCAAGCTCAAAGGGCCAGCTCGGCATTGGCTCAAAAGCCTCCCAGAAAATACCATTGGAAGTTGGGAAGAGCTCGAGGATGCGTTTAGAGCAAATTTTCAGGGGACTTATGTCCGCCCTCCGGATGCAGACGATTTAAGTCACATAACTCAACAGCCCGGAGAGTCAGCACGCAAATTCTGGAACAGGTTCCTCACCAAAAAGAACCAGATAGTCGACTGTCCGGACGCCGAAGCCTTAGCAGCTTTTAAACATAACGTCTGAGACGAATGGCTCGCAAGACACCTCGGCCAGGAAAAACCAAGAACAATGGCCGCGCTAACGAGCCTCATGACCCGCTTTTGCGCGGGAGAAGATAGCTGGCTGGCAAGATGCAGCACCAGTGCCCAAGTACATCCGAGGTCAGAGATGGAAATGAGAAATCACGACATAGAAAAGATCAGCGCTGGAATAAAGAAAATGGCCCAAAGAACACGGCGGTCAACGCCGGATTCAAAAGCTCTCGGCCGAACAGCAAAACTCTGCCTCTTAAGGACAACAGTGACGAGTTATCCAACCTAAACAAAATTTTGGATAGGATATGTCAAATCCACAGTACCCCCGGGAAGCCTGCAAACCACACCCACCAAGATTGTTGGGTCTTCAAGCAGTCCGGCCGAATCAACGCCGAACACAAGGGGCTCGACACACCAAGCGAAGACGATGACGAACCCCACAAGCAGAGCACCGGAAAACAAAAGACTTTCCCACAAGAGGTCAAAACAGTAAACTCACTTCATGTGATAATACGGGCAATGGTGCGGCACCTGCTAAAATACGCACTGCATGGTCCACCCCAGCGGAATCCTGAGATTGGATGTCAAAACAATTACTTTCGACCATCTGGATTACTCCAGAAGTATTCGAAACGCAGGATGGACTGCTTTGATATTGGATCCTATAATCGACGGACTACAATTTACACAAGTCCTAATGGATGGCGGTAGCGATTTAAACCTGCTATATCCGGACACAATCCGCAGTATGGGGATAGGCCCTACCAAAATTCGCCATAGCATCACTTCCTTCAAAGGAGTGACTCCAGGCCCTTACGCCAATTGCACGTGCTCCTTACTACTAGAAGTTGTGTTCGGTTCATCCGACAACTTCCGTCGCAAAAAGCTAATCTTCCATATTGCCCCATTTAAAAGTAGCCACCAGGCACTATTGGGACGCGAAGCTTTCGCCCTCTTTAACGCAATACCGCATTACGCGTCTCTTACACTTAAAATGCCCGGTCCACGCGGCATCATCTCCTTAAAAGGTCGCTCAAGACCCCGGACACGGCTAGGCGAGTCCGGCATAAATAAACTAGGGGCTTCCTAGCCGCATACCCCTTCACAAGGAGCTATGCGCATGAAACAATGAGAGCCAATAAAAGCTCAACTTTATTCATTTATTCATACTCTGTTTTAAATACATTTTTTGCACGATACCTTTCCAAACTAAGTTCTTCTCTTTTACAGATGAACAACGTGCTACACCTGTCCAGCATACAGCACAACGGAGACACAGGCGCAGACGTGCAGCAAGGACCCGTTGCAAGGATTCTTTTTAGATTAAGACCCTGCGTAAACCTTTCTTACTGTCTCTTGTTGATACACATCCCCCGGTTTCTTATTATAACCGAGGAGGAGGCTGGCGTTTTGGCATCGGCCGCGTCAGAAGTTTTCGCCCGTACCTGGACACTAGGGGCTTAGGGCATTGTTCTGCCCGTTATCATAAAGACCGAATACCTTAGGGAGTGTTCGGCGTCTTGAGTTAGTCCCTATATGCATCAGCTCCGAGTCATGTGTTTGGTCAAATGTTGGGTTTGCCCGGCTCCTGTGTTTTGCTGCCTTACGTTCCGTATCATCGGCTAACGCGGCACCAGGAGAACTACTGCGATTGTGCCCTGGTTCAGCCAGGCGAGCACCTCAGTAGAGAAAGCCAAAAACTGACTGTCATGATATAGCGAGAGACTGGTCAACCACTCGATCGACCACCGGAATGTTTAGAATTCCTCCGCTTTGACGAAGGACCGTTTCTCAGTCAGGCACATACGCGCCCCGAATCCGGAGAGCGCGGTGCCCCTAGGGGCTATATCGTAGCCCCACCTTCAAACTCCTATGGCTAAGTGAAAGTGATAAAGCATTATAGTCCGGTTGCCTAGTTTGCTACGCTACCACCTCCTTCACAGGACCAAGACGTTGGATTAAGTGTGAAAATGCGCTATTTTTGCAAACACCCCCGCACCATGTGCGTGCGGGCTGAAGCCGAAGACTGCCATCTTTCAGGTTATATACACATATACATTAACGACCGCACAGGAGATATTTCAATACTTGAAGGCACAAGTATAAAAAGCACTCATATTATAAATATGGTTTTACAAATCATACATGTCATTTGAACATAACATTTTTCGAGCACTGCGACTCTATTAAACGAGCGCCCCGCAGGACTTCCCCAAAATAGTGCTCGGCGGGTAACCGTTTCCCGTCTGAACCCCGGGATGCAACATCGGTGGCATCCATCTCCGCCCAGTATGTCTTAACACGGGCGAGAGCCATCCGTGCACCCTCTATGCATGCCGGCCGCTTCATCGCCTTGATATGCGGCACCGCCCCAAGGAATTGCTGCAATAAGCCAAAATAACTCTTCGGCTTGGGCCTATCCGGCCACAGATGAGCCACTACATCCGTCATGGCAAATCCGTATAATCTATTCAGCTCAGCCCACTCAGCCAACCGATCGGTTAACGGAAGTGAACGCTCCAGACTGTGGAATTGAGACCAAAACAGCTCTTCCATCTCGTGATCCTTTTGGCTTCGGAAGTGCACAACCGCATCCGCCGCACTCGCCGCCAAATCCAGATAAGGATCCTCCGCACCCCACAGCTGGCCCAACTGAGCATACTTGTGATCTATGAACTTCCTGCGCAGCAGAAAGGGCTTTCCAGCCGCAATGTCTCCGGCCTGACGTAGCTCCTCCTTTATAGCCCTCATTGCAGAACGGGCATCCTTGGCCTCGGCGGTGTCCTTCTTCAGGTCCTCTTGTTCCGCTCGGCGTTCCTTTTCAAGAACCTCATAGCAGTCGGTAACATCCTTCGGCTTCACGGCCATTCCGGCCCTCCTCCCTGCTTCGGCAGTGAGCAGCCTTTTCGGCTTTTAGCTCTTCGGCTGCCTTCGAGGCAGCCGCATCACTCCTTCTGGCCTGCTCCTTGGCTCGAGCAAGCTCTGCCCGAAGGTCCTCCACAGCAGCGGCACCATCTGCATAAAGCACACATGTTGTATGGAGTGGGCGTCAGCTCCCTAACTAGGTGACCACGGAGAAACAACCTACCTTGTGACTCGTCAAGTCGTTTATTGACCAGCGCGATGTCCGCATCCGCAACGTCGAGTTGTCGCTTTAGCTCGGCAACTCTATCAGTCCGGCTGGCCACCGGACGATCCGCCACCTGCATAGGAAAAGCGAGAATTAATAACTGAGATTATGATCCTCGGCACGCTGTCGCTTTCGACAACATACCGAGTCTCAGGGGCTACTATCTATACAGGGCACACTCTATGTGCAAAATTGTCAAAAGGTATGTCATTTTTACGTACCTCAAACCCCGCCAGTAAACTTCTGACGGCATCATGCAACCCGCCCTCAGCGGATGAAATTCTTTCAATCACTGTATTCATTAATGTACGGTGATCTTCTAAGATAGACGCCCTCTCGAGCAGATCAGCTCCCCCGGCCGTACACCAGTTGGTGCCGAACTTTCCGGCCCTGCCAGACTCGGGGATACCCTCCGCGACGACACCTCAGGGTCGTCCGCCCCGCCTGACGGCGTGGTAGATGGAGGCGTCTCGCTCTCCATCATCTCCGGACGAAGGTCCCCCGAAGACGAGCTCAGCTGAGAAGGACGGAGATCCGAACTACAAGGTAGAAACTTCGGTTATCCTCAGAAGCAAAAATAGGGATGTCCCTTATTACCAAACTCCCCCTTTTCTACTTACGGCTCGCTGGAGGGCTGATTCCTTAGGGGATATAGTGCGGCCGGGGCTTCCCCTGGCGCAGGACCCTCTGGTGAAGATTTCTTCCCCCGCTTGGAGGCCTTAGCCTCCGGATCTTCGAAAGCGGTCCTCTTCTCCCCCTGGAAGGAGGGATTCTCGATCCCCCCTTCCTCGAAAGCCTCCTTAGTAGAGGCGGTAGTTTCTCTGTTTTCTCCTTCGCCCTCCTCTGGAGGCGCAACCTCCAGCATCTTGATCAACACGGGATCCGGCGCGGTCTCCGGAGGGGGGCCGGACACCGTATCAGTTTTGCTTGCGCTATCCACTCCTGTTCAAAGGGCGATTGGTTAAAAGGCAAGTCCAAGATATGCAAACAAACGGTATGTCCGGACACAGGGCTACTTACTTGAGTATCCGGGCGATTGCAGCTTAAACCGGCGTCCTCGGTCAATTCCGGATACACCTCTTGTGATCCGAAGAACAATTTGTATGTCTCCACGGGTGTCGTACCCATGAAGTGTTGGAGAGCTCGTCGTCCCTCCGGATTGAATTCCCACAGGCGGAGGGGGCGACGTTTGCAGGGGAGAAGACGCCGAATCAGCATAACCTGCATCACTGCGACCAGATTGATCTCCCTCTCTTGGAGGTCTCAAATCCGGCCCTGCAATAGGGGTACGTCCTTGGACAGTCCCCAGTGAAGCCCCTTGTTGACCCATGACGTCAGCCGTTGTGGAGATCCAGAGCGAAAGACGGGCGGCGGCCTCTGCCTGCTGCCCCTGGGAGCGGTGATATAGAACCACTCCTGTTGCCACAAACCGAGCTCCTCCTGAAAAGAGCCCTCGGGCCATGGAGCATCGGCCCTCCTGCTTATAATCGCCCCGCCGCACTCTGCCTGACGCCCCTCAATCATCTTCGGCTCCATGTTGAAGGTTTTGAGCCACAGACCGAAGTGAGGGGTGGTACGGAGGAAGGCTTCGCAGACGACAATGAATGATGAGACATGGAGGATGGACTCCGGAGCCAAGTCATGGAATTCCAGCCCATAGTAAAACATGAGCCCTCTCACAAAAGGATCCATCGGGAAGCCTAAACCCCGACGGAGGTGAGACACGAACACGACGCTCTCGCCTGGCTCGGGAGTGGGAATGACCTGCCCTTGGGCAGGCAACCTATGCGAAATCTCGTAGGTTAAGTACCTGGCTTCTCTTAGCTTTAGCACGTCCCCTTCCGTGACGGAGGAGGGCATCCACCGGCCCTGTAGGTCAGAACCGGACATTGTCGAAGATCCGAAGCGCTCGAATCTGGAGCCCTGAGTGCTGGAACTTGGGGCGAGGGGTAGATTCGATGGAGGATTGAAGAAAAGAAACGAGCCTTGGTCTCATTATAAAGAGCGAGAATACCAAGAGCCGTCCCCGTGACTGTTTGGAACTCGCCTTCGATGAAGGGGGCGTGGCAACGGGCGCGGTTGGGTTACCCACGTCCGTATTGATGGGAATCCCGGAATAAGGGGAACACGATCTCTGCTTCGACAAGACGTGCCAAGGAAACCTCTTCGCTAAACGCGCCGAGGTGGTATAATAAAAACGATTCAAGTAAAGGCTTGGTAGTGGTGTGACGTCACGCCACAAAATACGTCAGCAGATTGAACTTGTGTAAATATTATTCTCTCTACGGTGGTATGTGGAATTTATTTTGCAGAGCCGGACACTATCCTGGTGTTCACAATCTTCTATGAATTATTCGAAGGAGGAACCCGCCTTGCAATGCCAAAGACAGTATGTGCGCCGGACTCGTCGTCATTGAAGCCTGGTTCAGGGGCTACTGAGGGAGTCCTGGACTTGGGGGTGTCCGGATAGCCGAACTATCATCATCGGCCGGACTCCAAGACTATGAAGATACAAGATTGAAGACTTCGTCCCGTGTCCGGATGGGACTTTCCTTGGCGTGGAAGGCAAGCTTGGCAATACGGATATGTAGATCTCCTACCATTGTAACCGACTCTGTGTAACCCTAGCCCTCTCCGATGTCTATATAAACCGGAGGGTTTTAGTCCGTAGGACAACAATCACAACAACAATCATACCATAGGCTAGCTTCTAGGGTTTAGTCTCCTTGATCTCGTGGTAGATCCACTCTTGTACTACCCATATCATCAATATCAATCAAGCAGGAGTAGGGTTTTACCTCCATCGAGAGGGCCCGAACCTGGGTAAAAACATCGTGTCCCTTGTCTCCTGTTACCATCCGCCTAGACGCACAGTTCGGGACCCCTACCCAAGATCCGCCGGTTTTGACACCGACAACACCCCCGCCCCCCACCACACACACACACACACACACACCAAAACCTCCTCGGGGGCGCCCCCCACACACACCCTCCCTCACTCGAAACCCTAGCAAGGTCCCCGCCGCCGCCTCCGTGAGACCCCCATTATCAACATCTGCCGGTTTGCCCGTGCAGCTTACCCACTGATCTCCATACCAAGGCCGCCCTGAGTTTCTTACATGACGCCCTCCAAACGCCCCTTTTCCCCAGATCCCCATCCCCCACTCCAGAGCGTAGCAGCCTAAGCCTGGCTACGCTTCCCATGGAGCTCGAGGAGCGACTGGCCCAAAAGAGGTGTATCGTGGTCTCTTCGCCCGACGTCGTCAAGGAAGCTAACGACCATTACTGGCGGTAGGCACTCAAGCAGCAGGCTAGAGTATGCAGGCATGTCTAGGCCGCCGGCTACGACATCGAGGTCATCGACAGCGACGGCCTGAGGCGGGATATGTCACAGTTTAAGTGGCCCACCCCCAACCCCTCGGGTTCAACCGCCGTCGATCTCATCCATGGCCCCGCCGCTGATCTCCTCTGGCTCGCTATTAACAACTTGCCATCCTACATCGCCATCGAGCCCCTTTTGTCATTTTTGAAGGGCACGTTCTATGACGCTGGCTTGGGATCCACAGCTTCCAAGTCAGACCTCATCGACAGCGACCACGAGGAAGGCACCCTCTCCGGCTCTTCCAAGGGGAAAGAGCCCATCTGCTCTTCCAAGGGGAAAGAGCCCGTCTGCGACATCAGGGAGGGCACCCTACAGCCGTGCTCTTCCAAGGGGAAGGAGCCCATCTGCGACAACATGGAGCGCATCCAGGTTCCGTGCTCTTCCCAGGGGAACGAGCCCATCCGTGGCAAGTGAGGAAACCCATGATTTGTTTTGCCGTGCCTCTTCACAGGGGAAAACCCATGATTTGTTTTGTCGAGTCCCTTTTGTAGTGTATTGAGAATATGTCCAGTTTTAATTTCTATATCTGGTTGTTTGCAGTATGCCTTGTTTATTTCAGTTGTTCACAATGCGATGCTCTGTATGTGCAATTATTTACTGTGTAATACATTTCATCAATCCAGTTTTAAACATACCGATAGGAATGCATATATTTGCTTGTTGTTAAGCCTGTTATAGCTAGCATATGCCTCTTTTAAAGTTTGTTGTTTGTAGTTAGCATATGTCCAGTTTAAGATGCTATCTTTTGTTGTTCGTAGTATGCCTTGTTTATTCCAGTTATTCACAACGTGATGTTCCATATGTGCAAGTATGAACTGTGCAGTTCAATTTCATCAGTACCAGTTTCAACAATACCATTATGGCCTTGTTTGTTTTGGATTTTGGGACCAGATTCAGCTTTGCCAGTGAAGCCGAATCTGGAATCCGAAACAAACAGCTATTTGGAATCAGCTTTGCCAGTGAAGCTGAATCTGGATTTGGGTCATTTTTAGTGCAATTTCCTAAAGCACCTCAAAGTGTACTTCGGTGGTGAAGCTGATTCACATAAACAGCTTCGCCACTGAAGAGAATCCATAGGTGATTAAAATCCAAGCGAAGCTGAAACAAACAGGGCATGAATGACTACATTTGGTTGTTGCATCTTGTAGTTAAACACGCCTTTCCATTTTTGTTTAACAATAACCAGTGTACTTAGACCGACACAATACCAATTTGAATGACTATGTTTGCTTGTTGTTAAATGTTAGGCCTGTTGCAGTTAACACACCTTTTCACTTGTTTTGATTTACTAGCATGCTTAAACCTGCACACTGAAGCTATCTTTTGGAGATTATTTTGTCTCCCATGGATAATTGGGTTGATGTTTAGCCTGTTGTGCTTAACATGCTTCTCGATGTACCTACACAGGACAATTTTGGGAATGACTACTGTTTTCCATCGAGGTTAGTTTCATCCCATGGCTTATATATGCTCACTGTTCAGGATATTAGTAGCTGGTACCATATAGGTCGGGGGCTGATAAGGAACTAATCGGTGAATCAGACTTTTAACTGAATATATCTGCAACCCATTTATCGTTAGGTTAACTAGGCCCACATGTAATATATCTGAGGCTACATAGCAACATGCATTGTACTTAATGTCTACATGTGCAATCCTAGGCTACATAGCAACAAGGAAGAGTGTTACCTTAATGTTCTGATGATGTCTAGATACACGTAGAAGAGCAGCAGCAACAACAACAACAACAACATAGCCCTGTTTGGATACTCAACTTAGCTTAGAGGTTAGAGTTAGTTTCTAGCTCATGACTAACCCTGAACTAACTCCATCCAAAGAGGTGTTTGGATGATAGGGTTAGATACTTAGATTGACAATAAATGCACTAGGAGAACTAGCTCCAATTAGCACCTCTTAGGTTGGATAGTTTTTTTGGGTGGGTTATAGATGCAACTAGCTCAAACTAGCCCTCATGTTTAGATATACTTTAGGGCTATTTGAGCCCGAACTAGCTCAAACTAACTCTAACCCATGGATACAACAGCAGTTAATCATCCGATAATTTGTAAGAATGCAATAAACTCCTTCTGGCCCATAATATAAGATGTTAATTCATCTAATATGTGAGTATATTGGATGTTATAAGATATTATAAAAGAGTGTTGTACTACATCATTGTGCAATTGCTGTTTAGCTTCTAATATTAACTTGGTGCTTTTAGGTATATATGTCATTGGTAAAGATCCGCGCTTCGACCCTTTCTGCGTATGGGGAAATGAGATATCGGTGAACTAGCATCAAGTGAGGAAGCTGATAAAGATTGTTAGTAAAATGGGTCAAAAGATGGCAATTAAACTACTTGTTTACACTTTATCTAATACAACAGCGAACTGTAGGATGGTAAGTAAGAACTATGCATCCTTCTTTTTACTGCCCATAATGAGTTGTGTTAGATGACAATGTCTGAATCTTTTTTCCTTTGTAGTGGTTCCTAAAGCAGTTTACTAAAGATTACCTCTCAAACTACATGATTGGTAGGCATGCAAAGGTTAAAGTATTTCTACCAGAACACGATGATTATCTAGATGTTTTCATGAAGACCGTGAAGGATGGGCGGTCGGCCATCACAGGGGGTTGGACTAGAGTTGTGCGTGTCTTCTGCATGGAGGAGGGCACAATATGGGCATTCCGCTTCACCTTATTCAGCAACCAGAATGTATTTCGCCTCTTTCTTTACCATCTTTAATAGTACAAGTATACAATTGTGGTTCATCATTCTTTATTTGGTTCTTATGTAATTCTTGATATGTACCTATGAATTGAATAATGCATTGGTTGTCTAAACCTGATGGATATGAATAAAGCTGTATCATACATTCAATTTCAATTTGATGTAGCAACAATTAAATTACGGTGAAATTACGCTCTCCAGGTTGTTACGGCACAAACGGTTGGTAAAACACAAACGTTTGCGATATACACCATAATCCGAGATGGTTCACAGAGAGGAAACACGTGCAAGCGTGCATGCAGTTGCCCTTTTAAAGCGTGTGCGATGTCAGACAATATCACAAACGGTGGTGGCAAACTAACCGTTTGTGATAGTTGCCTTATCGTACACGATTCGCAACCATGAACTGTTTCTGATGAAGTATGCATCGTAAATGTTGCGCCACAGAATAGCGTGTGCGATAGTTGCCTTATCGTACACGATTCGCAACCATGAACTTTTGTTGATGAAGTCATAAACGTTGCACCACAGAATAGCGTGTGCGATAGTTGTCGCGTACGATGATGTTACGGTGGTCCGACGTTTTGTAATCCTATCAGACACTCGTACGATGATTAGCTAATCTTCTTGATTAGTTATCGCATACGGTTTGTGAAAAGCGAATGTGTGTGATTATATGCTTATCATACACGTGCTATAATAATGAACCGTTTTTGATGGGTCGCGCATTGTAAACGTAGCACCACAGAATACCGACTGCGATGGCAATGCGAGCACAAATGAGTAGGAGTACTGTAGGGTCCCTATCCCCGACGGTTTCTGTGTCGTGTGGGAAGGACCCCCCTATCGCTGTCACTCACTAGGCGACGGTTCCAAATGCCGTCGCGGAAAGAGGTTAAAAACTGTTTGTATAAAGGGTGTATTACCATGCCTACTAGGTGTCCTGGCTGGACGACACATCCCGGTTCTTCTACAATGCCCGATATGCAAAGTTGGGTTTGATGATATACAACATCTCCTCTTTAATTTTTCAAGAGCGAAGGAGGTATGGACCAAACTTGGCTTACATGATGTTGTCCAACGTGCACTAGTTCAAGACATATCTGATTCAGTTACTCTAGGAATTTTGTCGAAACCCCGCGAGATGGTTGATGAACTTCCAAAAGCAAAGCTAATCTTGGTGGTTATGTGGTATATATGGTGTCAAAGGTGTCAAATTGGAAAGGAGAGACCTTCCAGGAGCCTAGTCGCTCGACTGCCTCAATCTTGGTTCTGGCAATGAATTCTTTTAGAGCTGCAACACCGAAGCAACCTACCAGGAAAGAAATTCATACCTGGCGGGAACCGTTTGATGGCAATGTTAAGATAAATGTTGATGCATCTTTTCACCTTGAAACTCTTTTTGGAGCTAGTGGCACGAGGGCGAGAGACCACAAGGGGAACTTCATAGTTGTGGCGACTTGAGTTTTACTTCATGTTTGCAATGTTGAATCAGCAGAGATAAATGCTACCCGGAATGGTCTTTATCTGTCAGGAAAAATAGGATGCAACACGCTAGTCATTGAATCTGATTGTATGTCTGTAGTTGAGTCGGTTACCCATGCAAATGATTATATGGGTCCGGATGTGCCTGTGTTAGCTGAATGTACTCATCTCTCTTTGGACTTTACAAGTGTTGGCTACTATTTCTGTTGCAGAGAAGCTAACTCAGTCGCTGATAGTTTAGCCAAACACTCCTTTATGTCTAGCTCGTCTGAATTCTGGGAGACTACTATCTCTGACTTTATTCTTTTTCAAGTTGTAAACGATATGTCTATTATAAGAGGAAATAAAGTTGTTGATGCTCAAAAAAAGATAAACAAATATGAATAATAAATGTGTAAAGGAAAATGAGCTTGATGGGGTGTCCTATGTATCCCCCTGACTCTAACAATGTCTTGCTCCATCCTCGAACATGTCACCAAAGTTCATAGTTGAAAATGTCTTCCTATCATCGGCCATTCTCTCATTTGGGAATTGGCTATATCCCGCGAGCCTTCTTCCGGATTGGGCAGGATGAGTTGACTTTCATTGCCACCCGAGAATGCATGCGTCACCATTTCTTGGTTTTTTATTCCTTTGATAAATCTAACACTATGTTCAGTGCCATGCCTGAGGGGTGAGAGTCCATGGGGTTTAGTGATGTGGTATGTAAAGCTTGTGTTAATGAAGCGGCGTTGATATTTGTAATCTCCACATTAGGATTGTTGGCACCGATTAAAGTTGGAAGGACACTTCCTACAACTATTATTACATTTGACAGAGAGCACGGGTTCAAATTTTTCATCTTCTTCTATGAAAACATAGTGAAAATTATTGGTCAAGCCTATACAATACAAGGCCCCCATAGTTTTCTGTGGGCTTGCATTCAAACCCACACAACGAGAAGGCATGTGCAAAGCACCCATGAATAGCAAAGTGATAGTGTTATTTGTGATACTCGTTGAATGCTCGTGGGTTGCCATGGGAAAAATTATAGATCCAAATGTATGCAATTTTATGATGCATGTGATTTCAATTAATATAGAGGTCGATTCTCTCGTGCTTCTTTCATCATTGGATATCATCATGTCTCCTTAACCACCACCACCATGCAAGAAAAACAAAGTAACATATTTGCTTGAGCCCTACTACCCCTTTACTCCCATTATATTCACCCCATTACTCTAGCATTGTCACTGCTTCAAAAGTCTAACCCATTGTATCTCTAATTTACAAATGAAACGCTTCTAACCTATTGTGAGGGATAATGGCATGTTAATTTTCTTATTTACAAGGTGAACGTAGTGCAACGACATGTTTGTGGCTCCTTATTCTTCGATGACAACAAAGATAATGCTTTTGTGTCCACAAGAAATGTAAAGAAAAGTAACATGGTGTATATCTGAGAAAATCAGACTAAAACAAAGATTTGACTAAAAAATGGACATTTCCTTATACTTCACCCATTCTTCATGCTAAGCACATTGTCCAATGGTGACTTGTGATTTACAAATTTAACTGTAGCACATGGGTAGTACGAAAAAGGGGGTTTGCATAATGAACTTGCCGCTACCAATTGCCTTCCAAAGCAACCTACATAGCTAGATGATGGACTGGCTACGCCAGGCTGGTGTGGCGAAAAATTGATGGTAATTTAGGGGCTCTGCAACCTATGCTTGGCTAGGAATGAAGCGAATGACAGAAAGTGTACTAGTGACCCATGAAAAATTGTTGATCTGGTGGCACACTTGGTAGAGCAGTGGCATAAGTTATACAAAGGTGCGTCAATAATGCCCAAACCCGCGCAGAGGGGCAATTGGCTCCCTCCGCCAATGGTTGGATTAAGGTGATGTGGAAGAACGAGGAATAGGGAAGGAGACAGAGCGGTGCTTAGAGACCATCATGGGTCATTCCTCACTAGAGCAAGTCACCCCTTCCCCTGTCCATCTCTGACCATGAATGGGTAGAACTCATAGAATTTCATCGTGCAATCCAATTGCAATGAATATGGACATTCGGAAGCTCATTGTGGAGATCGACAACAAGGCGATGGGTGGTAAACTCAATGGTCCGATAGAAACATGTCTATATATTGGCATCTTGTTGAAAAAGTGAAGGACTTGCTCCGCTTTAGGGTTTGTTGGGTGCAGCGATCGGCTAAGGCGTCAGACATATCTCAACTAAGGAGAGTTGCGGGAAGAGGATATGTGAAACATGGCTTCAAACCCCTCTGGATTGTATTATGAATGGTGTGCTCTAGGATCTAGCGGAGCATATTTGAATAAAATGGCAACACTTCAAATTCATCAAAAATAAGAAAAACAAAGCAGCCGAGGAATAGCTCGGTTATTAGTGTTGAAACCGAGGAAATAAAATCCAGCGTTGGAACAAGCTAAGGAACCTCTATTTATGCAAATAGATCCAGGACATAACATACTCCTATGGAATCTCTGATGTAGCCATGACTGATTAAGCAAAAATATCCACTTTCCTTGTTTGGCAAAAAAATGGCATCCTTTATGCAGATATGGTACCGCGTAACGATTACAGATGCAGATAAGATACCGCACCCTAGTTTGGGCGCAAAGCTGCAGCCCTTTCTGGTGGTTGGTGGTTGGTCATTTCAGGCCAGTTGCCGGGTGACCGACTCTGTCTGTAGCTGTACACACATCTCCTTGGATAGCCTATCGCTGCCGTTTTCCTGCTTGCAAATTCCCTGCAAATCAACACTAGTAGCGTTGCAGTTTTCCGGTGAAGCCTGCCTTGTGCTTTTTCCAGTGTGCCCATGCTTGGAAAGAACCTGCGAATTACCTAAACTTGCATGTAGACCGGTACTGCACTGGTAGTAGCGAGAGTTGTACGGTTTCCTTCTTCTCGGTACTCTGAAAGAAACGACATAGAAAAAATAAAGGTCACCAGTCGTCGGTCGTAAATCGTGACACCAAGGTAGTACTCGTATTCAGGTAGGGATGCACATGTACGACCGTATGAGTGTCTGACCGGCTCAAGTCGTTATAAAGATATAAACATAATACACCAGCCATCTCACTGGCTTGAACGAAACTGTTGAGAAATAAAAATATGTGATCAATTGTATGGGAGGGATGCCTCCCAGGAGGTGTCTGTTGGGGAAGAGGTGTCTCCCCAACACATTCCTTCACCATGTATATAAGTGAGTCTCCCACCTTGCAATGGAATGAGTGGATCATTTGGACTCTTTATGTGTCTCTTTTACTTTCACTCTATAACACGTTATCAGCACGAAGACTCTGCCTAGAGAGTAATCACATATGGCAAAAACGATGAAATCCGGCCGGCGGTGACACGTCGAGACGGGCCTTAGCACGTACTGCAGGCTTCGACCACGAAGCCGCTGCACCCGGCGGAGGAAGCGCGGTGACGCGCCGCAGCGCGGCTCCCATTGGCACAGCGGAGGAAGCAAAGTTGGCCATCGGCATGCATGCATCCCTACAGGGAAACCGATCAGGGAAGCATTAATTTATTGTCTTCTTGTGATTAAGATCAACAATCGATTGCGTTTTCATGAATGGCCTACCTGAATCTCTTCGTTGAAATTGATCAGAACACAGGAAGAGAAAGAGCCCATCCAAGCGACAGTTGCGCACGCTCGTGAACGAAAGCAACTTGGCCGCAAATAAACAACCGCGGCGATGCCTTCCGGCGCCAAGGCCGGACGCTGCTCTGAAGATCAACAGGAGCATGGCCATCAGCCCCGACGCGATCGTGGCCTACTGGATGGCGCGCGGCGGCACTCAGCCTCGTTGCTCCTGTTCCCAGCGGAGGAGGCGTCCAGCGGACACGGCGTGGCTTAGTCGATTGGAGTGCCACACGGTGTTAGTCCGGCGCCGAGGCAAGCCCGGCCGGCGGCGCGTGGAGCATGCGGCAGCGGGCTGGGCCCTCCGTTCCGACGCCTACGGGCTCTGTACGGCGGCGACAAGGCTAGCACGCGGCCTCGGCTGGCGGTGTGGCGGCGTGCTCCGGCACGGAAGCGGGCGGCCATCCCATGGGGCGGTGCACAGCCGTCGAGACATGCTTGGGACGGCACCGTCACGCGTGCAGCCGCGGTCGATTACGAACTCACCGGAATGGCGGCCTCGAAAGGCCGGCGACGCAGCGAACCTGTGATGGCCGCCGGCGGCAGTTACCAAATTTCTCTACCGGGGAATTGGCAACCGCACCGGAGACGGATGGAAATTCCTATCTCTTAGGCGATTTTACAAATCAGCCATGGATTATTCAATAATCCTGTACAAGTCCCTGTAATTCTGGTTCAGCCCGAAGGTTATCAAAACTTCTGGTTTAGCCTTCAGACTTATGAAAAATTACAGTTGAGTTATTGGACTCGCTGGGCTTAGCAGTTTAGCCACTGGCTTACTGTTTTCAGCATTTTGATAATGAGGTTATTTTTATTTGCTTATGCCAGAGGCTTCTGAGCAAATATAAAAGATATAACCTCAGGTGTTGATGAATTGCATAATAATTCATTATGCATCATTTTACATCATGTAAAATGACCGTCTGAGGCCCCCACAAGTCCTCATATATATTGCACAAGTATGTTTATACTTCTGCATTTATTTGTATTACATGAGTAATACTGTTGCAAAGCAATATATTGCTTCCATTATTCGCATAGAATATGGAATTTGCTTGCAAGTTTGGAAACATGAGGTAGTGAAGTGTATGACACTGCCTGACTATGTCAAATTTACATTTGTCACAAGGAATTGACAAATTGTACCTACTGCTTAATTGCAGGTTATCCAATGTTATTGTGAGGTCTATATTATGTCATTCTGACATAATGACTATCTTCAATTTTCCACACAACTTATGGACTGCATTATGGCAACGAATTAATTTCGTTCACAACTGTGAGGTCTACATCACCATGTGATGACTACCTTCAATGTGTTTTTTAATTAACATAAGGTTGTGAAATGCAACATAAGAGTGAGGTCTACACTACTTAGTAGTGATTATCTTCATTTGTTCAAAGCAAAAGTGAAGGCACAAAATTTATGACATAGCAATTATGAGGCCTACACCGCTGGTGCCTACCTTCATGATATTTTTCCAAATACTTGTCAATTTCACAGCATTTGTCATTGGTTGTGACTATAGTGTCACATACTCCATCAGGAGATGAATCCAAGGCATTGGTGACTATGCTGCATATTATTCTATGAAGAGAATTATGCAAAACACTTGCATATTTTGGTGATTACCTTCCATGCATACACAACTTATGAGACGTCATCATAGCTATGAATTAAGTTTCATGCACAGCTGAGAGGTTTATGCCATTTTTTTGGTGACTACCTTCATGTGTTATAAATAACATATGGTTGTGGAGACTATGATCAATGGAAACTGTCCATAAGAGTGAGGCACCACTAGGTGGTCGGCTATCTCTATGTGTTTTAAGAAAATTAAAGGCTTGTCCCTTTTGAGGTGACTACCTTTAATTTGAAGATCTACACCACATTGTGGTGTTCTTCTGGAAGGCTTGCCCTATGAATCACTAAGAATCACCGTGACCATGATTATGCTTAGCCATAGCATTTTCATTGTAGTTAATTTACTGAAGGTAAATTAATGCATGAGTATTTCATGCATCATATGGCTGACCTTTTCGAAAGGTAATGCGATGCGATGACATTAGGTGGGAATAATTATTTGACAAGGGTCGTGGACATAGTGATCTTGTCGACCCATGGCCTTGTGGCCATAAAGACTCCACCTGTAGAGAATGTTATGGCTATTTATAAATAGCTAAAATATGCATATTTGCATTTATGTGACATCGCTATGACTCGGTTTATAAACTGAGTATGTAATGGATAATGAATATCCATTTTCC
The DNA here is from genome assembly GCF_002162155.2 of Triticum dicoccoides. Taxonomy (NCBI): domain Eukaryota; kingdom Viridiplantae; phylum Streptophyta; class Magnoliopsida; order Poales; family Poaceae; genus Triticum; species Triticum dicoccoides. The sequence continues at coordinate 361,069,419 of NC_041381.1, read as the reverse complement.
CTCGAAGGCTTCATTGAGGCGAGATATATTGTTATAAGCATCACACGAATGATTATTCATTCGTATTAAGGACTTCAAGTCTGCTGAGGCTTATTATTCTGCTGTCTATAAATCAACACTAAGTTGAGATTATGTGATAAGGCGGCTTCAGATACATATCTGACTATAAGTCCTTACTGCACTTTACATTCTCCTAGGATGGTAAACAGAAATATCATCTTTGTTTCAGGTTGCAATGCCTGGAATTCACGCTAGTACTCTTAGTACTAAGCAATAGTGGTTAGAGAACCACGAGGAGTTGAATGTAAAGTGAAGAGAAAAAAATGTCAAGCAGAAATTGAGTGTATATCTCAAAAGGGAATGGATCATTTAATTTAAATGATCATAATGACATCTTTCAAGTTTGTCAAAATGGTGGTTTTACGAAATGCCGTACTGATGATTACCAATCGGTCAAGTATCGGGTTGAATCATACCACCGGCTCACTGGAGGCAAATGATTTTAATGGGATAAGTTTGAAGTTCTACTTCAAAAGGAAACAACCAGAGAACATTCTGGCATGATAAAAGGGGAATAGACTCCTCTATATTGATGATATGCTTGTGGAATGATATTCCAAAGATATTCTGAAGATCTCGTGTAGTCTCCTAGTTATCCTTAAATATCATTGGCCTATAATTGTACTACTACATATAGTATAACTTGCAACATCTTGTCCCTCGGACATGATAGTTGAGATAATTGAGTGTATGAATTAGTTTATACTCAATCTTGTTGCATATATAATAATTTTTCCTCCTTTGTCATTATGATATTGGACGATTAGAGAAATTATTGACAATTCTGTTGGCTCCAACTTGACAAGTTGCAATATTCCCAACAATCATCAGATTGTTTTGTGCACTGCATGTGACATTGGGGAATTAATTTTAAGGCACTCTCACCTTAAAATTTGAAATGAGCCATCCAATATTCTTGATTGCATTCAAGAATATGTTTGGATTATTCAACCATTATCTGGGTTATGTTGGTACTTCATGGTGTTCATAGACGCATCTAGAACATGGTCTTAGATGTGTATCATTCACACAAAACCATGTGTTTACTGAATTAATTGCTCAAATTGACGAATTTAGAGTAAATTATCCTCATGTGGGATAATTCCATTGAATAGAAATGTCGTTGAACTTGATTCACGAGCATATATCTTCATACTAAGGATTACTTTCATACTAATGATTGTTGACGTGTATTCATGAAGAAATCCTGGGTTGGATTGTACATCACCTTAATTTGTGGTGTCGATGATCTTATCATCAAAGTCTATATAAGACATGAAATACACACAATCATGTTAAGACGGATATTTGGGTTAAACCAAATTATGCTAAGCTTATGACTTGAGCATATTCCCCTAAGATATCAGTCTTCATATATCCGAAAGTATTGGAGAGGTCCAATATGGATATATTATATCAAAGACACATATGGTCATATTATACCTAATATGGGATACAAATCCTATAGACATAGGGGAGATGGTGAAGTGATAGTGGGGCATGAATTGCCATATCTAAATACCATCCAAGCTCTCATATATCTTGCAAAATATGTCAGGCCTGGCACTATAATTTTTGGCAATTTATTAAGAGTGCAATTCCCTGAAAGGTATAAGGTTTGTGTAAGGAATATCCTGGGATATATCCAGGGCATGAAGGGTCTTGATCAATTTCATTCGAAAAATCAAGATGGGACCATGGTTTGATATATTGATAGTGGCTAATTATCTGATCCCACAATGCCATATCAAAGACTGGGTTTGCTGGAAGAGTACTTTGAAGGAAGTATTCAGAATAGACTCTAAACGAGTCCTTCCAGTGATCATTCTATTTCATTTGAAGCATCAGAAAATGTGGATGACTTCATAGAATGATTGGCCACATGTGAAATCATGTGGAGATTATCATTATCTACGAAGATAATGTCACTTGTATTGCTTATGGGTTATATTTATCCTTGTGAATTACAGAATGTAAGAGGATAATTTGCAAATAGATTATTGTGATATTCACAATATCTCTATCAATGTTTACATTCCAGACCTAGGTTCGTGGAATTGGTATGAGATATTCTTGAGGTTTGCAAATTTCAGGGGGAGTAAAATCCCAAGTTATAACCCGTTGGTGATCTTGAGATCACTCATATTGTACTCTTTTTCCCTTTATGAGTTTTCCATGATGTTTCTCATATAAGGTTTTTAACGAGACAATAATATAAATACAAGTGCGGATATGTGCCATATTGGTTTCTCCTTATATTTTTCCCACTGGGTTTTAAAGGAGTTTTCGATGGCATATTATTATAAGGTTTCTCCTCAATTTTTCCCACGGGGTTTTTGAAGGAGTTTTCAGTTTGCAATATACATATGACGAATTGATCAAGGGGGAGTGTTGAGAAATAAAAATATGTGATCAATTGTATGGGAGGGATGCCTCCCAGGAGGTGTCTGTTGGGGAAGAGGTGTCTCCCCAACACACCCCTTCACCATGTATATAAGTGGGTCTCCCACGTTGCAATGGAATGAGTGGATCATTTGGACTCTTTATGTGTCTCTTTTACTTTCACTCTATAATAGAAACTACTACTACGACGACGACTCTCAACCACCCTGACGGAACATAAGCAAAACAAGTTGAAGTCTTCCCAGATTGTACTTATTTACTCTTAGTGATGCGTAGGATCTGACCTCCCTGTTTGTAGGCTTTGGAAATGGCTCGACCTCGGAAAACTGGTGACCGGAAGACCAGATAGACTTCGGCAAGGAAGGCAAAGCATCACTTCTCTCAAAGTTAAACAAAGTGCTTTTTTTTCGATAGGGAATTGCACTCGTTTTGGAGATGAAACTTCCGCGTTTCCTTTTCGTCCCGAGAATGAATAATGTTCCAATCGAAGCAGGCCTCCGAAAACGATACCTGACTCCGGCGCACCCCGCGGGAAATGGCGCGTTTCCGGTGAGGGACGACGACGAGCTGATCGGTCGAGGGGCCGACAGAGACTTGTCCACACCGGTCCTGCAGTCAGTCTAGTGTTTTCACAATGAGATGCCGTTTTGTTCTCTTGTGCCGAGTTGAGAAACCCATGCGCCAAACACTCAGATTCTCTTCCATTTATATTCGAAATAATCCAACTGCTTACCGAATTGGACGCTAATTAATCCTGGCCTGACGCCCTTTCCAGACCCCGGGCAGCTAGTTTACGTCTTAAATCCTTCATATATTTGGTCTGGTTCAGGGTTGGATATTTAAAAGGATAACACCCTTATTGTTAATCATCAAACATCACGTCAACCACGCAGGAGTTGGCACTGATTCCCGTTTCAGAAGCAAATGCACGGAACTGTGCTACACAGTACTCCCCGCAGAAAAGAAAAGAAGTAATAATGCGCTGGTAATGTCATCGCTGGTGCCGCGTAACGATCGGTCGGCGACGAATGGCCACCCGCTTTGGATTAGTGCGGACAGGCATCGGCTTTTTTGTATCCGCGACGATCTCTTCCATTTCCCCCACTTAATCCTGCCTCTTTGTCTAAAAAAACTTAATCCTGCCCTGTAATTCGTGGTGGTAGCTTCCATGGAGTGTCACGGTTTTTAACGACCCCGCTCTACTATGCGAATCAAGAAGCAGAAAATCTTCCATGAGCGGGGCTTGTTTAGAATGGTCGCTGCGCGATTCACGTACGGTACGCGTGCCTTGGTCCACGCAGGAAAACGACTCCGGTTAGCAGCGTCTCGAGATCACCCTCACCAATTATGCTCAATAGATATTTCCTCTCTTCACTTGGAGAAGGAAGCTCTTGGGATCATCAGTCGTTTACAAAGTTTCTCCCTGGGAAAGATTAGCAGAATGGCTAAGGTGGCACATAAGATTGCTAAGTTCTTGTTTGGGTTATGTCTGAGAAATTGGCATCACATGCACAAGTGGGGGCACCCTTGATTACTGGTGTGTGTGTGCGTGGAGGGGGGTTGTGTTCATTACGACCAAAACTTTCGAACAAGACCACTCTTGAATACAACTTTTTAAAGATATTAAGTTCTAAATATAAAACTTAATGGTAGTGATATCAAGTTTTTATCAACTTTCATTTGCTTTTAGGGTTTAGGGGTTAGAGCTTCGAATATAGGGTTTTAGTTTTTGAAACTTCAAGAGATTCATAGTAATTCAATAAAAAGCTGATCATAAACCCATAATTCATCGGATCCCAACAAACACACCGCAAAAGATTACATTAGATGGATCTTATAGAAGATCATTGTATTGAAGATCAAAAGAGAGAGAGAATCATCTAGCTACTACTATGGCCCGTTGATCCTACACGAACTACTCACACATCATCATGGAGGCAGCAAGGTTGATGAAGACGGCCTCCCAAATGCCCCCCCCCCCTCGATAGAGTACCGGAACAGGCTCCAGACGGGACCGCTTTGAAACAGAGACTTGTGGCGGCAATAAAATTCTTTTGGATCTCGCTGCAAGGGTTTCTGAATATTTGAGAATATATAGGCCAATAATTAGGGCAAACGGAGCTACAAAGGGCCCACAAGTCAGGGTGACAGGCCCTACCCCCCAAGGCGTGCCTCCTGGCTTGTGGGGTATTAATAACTCGGCTTCACCAGTGTCACGCTCCTCGTTGTTGCTCATCAAGTCCCCATCTTCGCGCCTCGAGTTGCACGCACTTGCATTCTCTCTAAAATCAACTCACACAAGTTCGGAATTCATGCAACTTACAAATAGTTCGTGCTAAAAAAATCTACAAACATAATTTTGATGAAAACCAAATGAAAATTAGCATATGTACTACGCTGCACAACCTCAATAAAAAAATATGAAAATACGCAAGTTGTATTACGCTACAAAATACCAAAGCTGAAGGTTTTTCCTCTTGTCTTGTGCAGACTGGAACCTTAGACGCTGCCAGGAGAGGCCAACCTTCCGGTGTCGTTCTCCGGCAGCTCCCTCCACTGACGACCTATCGGTCGTCGGTGATGAGGGGGTCGTCGGATCCCGGAGTATTTAACAAAAAACTATCACAATTCATGGAACCGTGCATACAAACTACCACTTTACGAATTTACGCGGAAAACTACTATTTTTCACTAATCTTTGACTAAAAACTACCATGTATGAAAAGTGCCCGATTCGACTCGTTTAAATTCGATTATGACAGGGCTGGCCCACACATAAGCATTGACCGTTACATTGACCGTTAGCGGCCGCGCCGCAGGAGCACTGTCGGTCGAGATCCGTCGGGGGCAGGCCCCAGGCCGCCGCTCGGTCGCTCGCCGTGCCTGCAGGTCGCGCCGCAGGGAGGCCCCAAGCCGCCGCCCGGTCGCCATGGACCCATTTGTGCTCGTCGGCGTCCGCGGGCCGTCAGGGCGCTCCATGCGGGGAGCGGCGAGGAGCAGCGGCTGCGGATTCCACCTCCCACCGAGCAGGTGACTCCTCGAGGCGGGGCGGGAGGCGGGGCAGCTCCAGCGGCGAAGGGCGCGGGGCGGGCGGCTCCGGCGGCGAAGGGCGCGGGGCGGGCGGCTCCGGCGGCGACCCGCGGCTCCAGCGGCGAAGGGCAGCGGCGGCGGCTCCAGCGACTGAGCGGCTCCAGGGGTGAAGGGCGGCTCCGGCTGCGCCTGTTGGCCACGCTGGCGCCTGAACTATGGGCCCGGCCTGGCAGAAACATGATTAACCGCGGTGAAGCGGGCGGTTCCACGACTTGGTAGTTTTTTGCCACTGATTAGGTAAAAATTGATAGTTTTCCGCTCAAGATCGTAAAGTGGTAGTTTCTGGACACGTTTTCATGAAATGTGATAGTTTTTGGTTAAATACTCCGGATCCCGTGTGTGCAGATCTTTATGTTTGAAGGCCCCATTAGCTTCGGTCGGCCGTTCGACGTCTTGGCTTCGGTAGCGGCGAGGACGCTGAATAAAGAAGCTTCAATTCTTCCCCCGACGAGGCGATCAACTCTATGGTCAGTGATGTATTTGGGAACTAACCTGTTCAAGCGGGGATGTCGTGGAGGCGCCATCCTTGCAGTGGACTTGTGTCCTCAGCCTCCGCCATTGCGACGACATCTGTTGTCGCACCAACGCGGAGCTTGAGAGGTAGTCAAGGAGAGGATGCAGATAGTGGTCTGCATCAGCGACATCTAGATAACGAATTGTGTGATGGTTTCATGGTTTGTGGCTGACAGGTGTGGTTTCCTCCTCCGACATCTCAGTTGTGCGGGTGTGTCAGATCATGATTTTGATGGCGTGTTCAGGGTGTTGTTCCCGTCTGCTTCGTTCAACGGCAATTGTTCCGCATTTGTTCAGCCATCTTGAAGGTCCATAAAGCTGCATATATTACCATGAAAAAAATCTCAAAGCTGAAAAAGTGTCCATGCAGGTCGGGTTAACACTTACTAGTACATCTTTCTCCCATCTCTATCTCACGATCTGAGCCATCCATTTCCCAAACAAACGTACCTGCCGGAGGCTGACCCCTTTTCCAATCAAGAAGCCTGGAGTCCCGCGACCACACACATGGATCACGAATTCACGACTGACCAGAGCTCACACCCTCGCACCACCCGACCCACCGCGCTGGCCTTGGTCAAGTCAGTCCTCCATCTCCCCCACTGCTCGTCCACACAGAATTATTATTGACGACAAATCATAGTATCTGCCAAAGGAAAAAAGAAGAGAGCGCCAGTAAACTGCTCCCTAATTTCGACCCAGTTGCTCACAAACATATCTCACGGTCGCCGTCACTCTCACTGTGTAGCCGCGCGTGCATATATATGCGTGCCAATGCCACTCTTTCTCCACAAACCTAGCAGCAGCAAACACACCACGCACCATTGACCACCTTCTCACCCTCCTTCTCGAGAATTAGCTGAGAGTCATCCTGAGGCAGTGGTAATGGCGGGCCCAGCGGCGTCGTTGAGGTTCACGGTGAGGAGGAAGGCGGCCGAGCTGGTGACGCCGGCGGGGCCGACGCCCCGGGAGCTGAAGCGGCTCTCGGACATCGATGACCAGGACGGTCTGCGGTTCCACATCCCCGTCATCCAGTTCTACCGGCGCGACGCGTCCATGGGCGGCAGGGACCCAGCGGCAGTGGTCCGGGGCGCCGTGGCCAGGGCGCTCGTGCACTACTACCCGTTCGCCGGCCGGCTGAGGGAGCTCGAAGGGCGCAAGCTCGCCGTCGACTGCACCGGCGAGGGCGTGCTGTTCATCGAGGCCGACGCCGACGTGCGTCTGGAGCACTTCGGCGACGCCCTGCAGCCGCCCTTCCCGGGACTCGAGGAGCTCATCTTCGACGTCCCCGGGTCGTCCGAAGTCCTCGGCACTCCACTCCTCCTCTTCCAGGTAACTTTGCCTTTCTTTCGTGAAACTGAAACACTAACGCATGTTTGTGTGCACGTGCGAGCGTGATCGATGCATGGCTGACCGTTGTTCTTACGTTCAGGTGACACGCCTGGCGTGTGGAGGCTTCATCCTGGCGGTGCGGCTGATGCACACGATGGCGGACGCGCAGGGGCTGGTGCAGTTCCTGGCCGCCGTGGCGGAACTGGCGCGAGGCGCGGCGGCGCCGTCGGTGCGGCCGGTGTGGGAGCGGGAGCTGCTGGAGGCGCGGAACCCGCCGCGCCCTGGCTTCGCGCACCGGGAGTACGACGAGGTGCCGGACACCAAGGGCACCATCGTGCCGCTCGACGACATGGCGCACCGCTCCTTCTTCTTTGGGGCCCGGGAGGTCGCCGCCATCCGGTCCCACCTGGCGCCGGGCCTCCGGAAGCGCGCCACCACGTTCGAGGTCCTCACGGGAAGCCTGTGGAAGTGCCGTACCGTGGCGCTGGCCCCCGACGCCGACGAGGTGATGCGGATGATCTGCATCGTCAACGCCCGCGGCGGCAAGCAGGGCGGCGCGAGCGCTATCCCGGCCGGCTACTACGGGAACGCGTTCGCCTTCCCGGTGGCCGTGTCGGCCTCCGGCGACCTGTGCGCGAACCCCCTGAGCTACGCCGTGAAGCTGGTGAAGGAGGCCAAGTCGGAGGTGGACGTGGAGTACATGCGGTCGGTGGCGGACCTGATGGTGCAGCGCGGGCGGCCGCACTTCACGGTGGTGCGCGCGTACCTGGCGTCGGACGTGACCAAGGCCGGGTTCGGCGACCTGGACTTCGGGTGGGGCAGGCCGGTGTACGGCGGGCCGGCAAAGGGCGGCGTGGGCGCCATCCCCGGGGTGGCCAGCTTCCTGATCCCGTTCAAGAACGGCAAGGGCGAGGACGGCATCGTGATCCCCATGTGCCTGCCTGGGCCCGCCATGGACAAGTTCGTGGAGGAGATGGGCAAGCTGCTGCGCCCGGCCGTCGACGTCCCCGACATGTTCCCCGCCATGATCAAATCTGCGCTCTGAATCAGCGAGCGCGCGTGCGCTGTCCCATCGTCCGTTTCGCTGTCCGTAATTACGTCCCCGGTTATTTGTTGGTGAATAGTACGTAAGTTGTTAGTAAGTACAGTAGAAATTTAATCCGCAGTGGGTGTGTGGTGCTGATGTGATGGAGCGGAGTGAACAAGGCTCGTCGGATGCACTGCGGCTGACGGGCGCGCATGGGTTGTAACTTGTAAGGGTGACTTTGTATGTGTCTGTTTGAATAATTCCAATGTATTGCCATACCATTTTGAACAGAAGTACAGTGCCATGCCATTCTCTGCTGCCTGTTGCTGTATGTATCTGCCTGTCTCCACGAAACAACTCTGCATTTTTTGGGTGTTGGCTGCCTTTCTTTTTGCTAATGGGCCTTCCACTAGCCAGAGATAGCGATAGCCTGGACAGCCCTGAGTCAGTTGCCTGCCGTAGTACATGTTCCTCGACCCTTTTTTTTGTGACATCAATGTGTCCTCCTGTGTGACACCCTGGTTTTGTCCTTTTTCTTTTTCTGGACTTCATTGCCTTTTTTATTTGAATTTTAGTTTTGAATCAACTCAGTTGGTCTAAACCACTTGGGCATTTATGTGATTTTCACCCAAATGACTCACCTCACTCTCAAACACATCTCTTTCTCTCTGATATGTCAAAATATGGCCATGGGAATATTTTTCTTAAATGAAAAATATTCATTTCCTCTCAAAAATACTCCCTCCGTCCCAAAATAAGTGTCTCAACTTTGTACTAGCTCTAGTACAAATTTGTACTAAGCTTAAGACACTTATTTTGGGACGGAGGGGTAGTACTTCGGTCACCTATGCTCCAAAGCAACCCTCATTTTTCTTACTCACAAAAATCTGAGAAAATTCCTGGATATTCGTTGAACCTTGGCACACCTCCCTGTGCAAAAATATTTCATGGTTATTTGAAATATTTTTGCTGCAGAAAATCTTTTCTGTTCTGGCCAGAAAATGCACTTTACAAAGGAAGTGCATTTTTTCTTGATCCAATGAAGCTGAATTTTTTAGGGCTTCATTACCCTGTTAAGAAACCCTTAACCACCAAAAAATAGCTCCTAACTCCCTCTAGATTTTTCTCTATTAAGCTCCCAATTTCTGTCCAGAAACTTGCCAAGAAGCTACACTCTCACCCAGTCGACATGTGCTCAACTCAAGTGCTTGGATCGACCTAACCTTGCAAGGACTACACGCCAGACACAGTTTGCACAGCTTAGGTCGCATGATGCCAGAGTTCACGCGGTGACCACGCGTGGACACGGTGAGAGGCAGCTAATCGACGCGCTCTGGATGCCGCCAACGCCTCTGTTGAGCTCGTGCTCGCTTTGCAGCTCGCCTCAGCATGCCGCACCACGCCACCATCCTCGTCGCCTCGCCATTAACTCTCCCTGACCGCTCGCCGACACTGCAACGAGCACGGGCACGACACGGCCAAGTGCACATTGCAAAGTCTTTAGGCAGGCGCTCATTCCGCGGAGCCGGCACCAGACACGGTACTCCAACCGTCCTGGAAGTCATTCCGGCCTCTACAGACGCCGAAGGGTTCAACTGAATCCGTTAATGAGCCGCTAACTGAGCCGCTAGCTCCGCCTCTTGACGTGCCCTAGCCTGATCCATTAGGGCACGAACATTGTTACCATCACGCGGCAGGTCATGCCCGCGGGGCGGGTTACGACGCCGCTCGCTGCTGGAAATCGCCGACGATTCAATGCGCGGACTATAATTTCGACTGTGGCGTGGAGTTGAATGAATTCGCTCACGGCTATATGAGTAAGCCGCCTGTTGAGCCACCATCGTCTGAAGAAGTTCCACGGTGTTCCGGCTCTCTATCGCAGCTGGGGAATCGCCTTCAACTGGAAGAGCTGCCAGTCGCGAAGCCGCGTCAACCATATTATCCACCGGGTTAGAGTAATGACCCGGAGGTGTGAGCATTCGCTGAGGCGGGGTCAAATTCAAACGAGGCAGGTCTGGTACACGGGGCCGAGCCGCCGCCCCAATTGCGGGCGCCTCTGCAGCTTGGGTCACACAGGGCGGGTTACTCGGCCCTCAAAATGCAGAGGTAGGCGGCTCTCGTGCCTCCTTTAAAGAATAGCATTTGACGCATTCTGATCCAAGTTCAACCGGAAAGCTTCTGCTTGAATCCGTTGTAGCTCGGCCTCCAACACAACTCGCTCCATTGCCATCCTGACATTCTCCGCATTGAGCTCCTCTCTAGCTTGGGCTATCTCACCCCGCAGTTCCGCAACCTCCACATTATGCTGTGCTTGAGTCGCCGGGGTTATCTCTGCGGCCATCAGAGTCGCCAAAGAATCCAAGAGCTCGGATAAGACCTGAGCCGGCGGGCGCGCAGAGCTGCTCGCCCCGGCCGTCGCAGCAGCCGTTGAACCAAAGGTCATAGCTGCGGCGGTTGATGAGTTCAGTATCTGTTGCGTACCGGCCATGAAGATAGTACCCCTGCTTGGTGGCTCATAGGAGTCCGGAATACTGTCACCATCGGAGTAGCCCCCAAGCCCATCGTCTTGTAGTCGATATATTGACTCAGTTTCGCCGGTTGACGACTCATCACCTGAATAGATGGTTGTCTCTCCACCAGATACCGAGCCTTCCTCAAGATCCGCCCCATGAACAAAACCGACAAAAATACGCTTCCGGGCGGGTTGGACCTTAGCGGGTTACGCACGCCGAGCCATCTCAATGGAGTCAGTGCAGGACCATTGCTCCGTTTTGATCATGTCCTATATGAAATTTGCTCAGAATTGCATGTAGTTTCATATTATCTTGTTGCATCCTTGATTTGAGTGCTTGTGGTTGACGTTTGCATGCATTTTGCATCAATGCCATGTTATACTTGTTTCACTCATATCTTTTAGACAACACATCTGAATTAAATGATCTACATATGTAACTTGACTAGAAAACCGTGTGGATTGTCATGCTGCACTTTATTTTGCTGTTTAACAACATTAAAATTGTGTTTAGGCACCAATTTCGAAAATGACATATGGGGAGTTTCCGGAATTGTTATTTGTGTTTTCGGCCTCATTTAAACTTTCTGAAAAAGTCAAAAAGAAGGAAAAGAACAACAACTTGCACTGGGCACTAGGTTGATAGGTTAGTCCCAAAAATGATATAAAGTAGTATGACAATGCATATAAAACATTCAAAACAGATAATATAATAGCATGGAACAATAAAAAGTTATAGATACGTTGGAGACGTATCAAGCATCCCCAAGCTTAATTCCTACTAGTCCTCGAGTAGGTAAATGATCAAAACAGAAGCTTTGATGTGGAATGCTACCTAACATATTTATCCATGTAATCTTCTTTATTGTGGCATGAATATTCAGATACATAAGATTCAAAACAAAAGTTTAGTTACATAAAACAATAATACTTCAAGCATACTAATAAAGCAATCATGTCTTCTAAAAATAACATGGCCAAAGAATGTTATCCCTATAAAATCATATAGTCTGGCTATGCTCCATCTTCATCACACAAAGTATTAAATCATGCACAACCCCAATGACAAGCCAAGCAATTATTTCATACTTTTGATTTTCTCAAACTTTTTCAACTTTCACGCAATACATGAGCGTGAGCCATGGATATAGTACTATAGGTGGAATAGAATATGGTAGTTGTGGAGAAGACAAAAAGAAGGAGAAAATCTCACATCAACTAGGCGTATTAACGGCCTATGGAGATGCCCATCAATAGATATCAAATTGAGTGAGTAGGGATAGCCATGCAATGGATGCACTAGAGCTATAAGTGTATGAAAGCTCGAAAAGAAACTAAGTGGGTGTGCATCCAACTTGCTTGCTCACGAAGACCTAGGGCAATTTGAGGAAGCCCATCATTGGAATATACAAGCCAAGTTTTATAATGAAAAATTCCCACTAGTAAATGAAAGTGATAACATAGGAAGCTCTCTATTATGAAGATCATGGTGCTACTTTGAAGCACAAGTGTGGAAAAAGGATAGTAGCATTGTCCCTTCTCTCTTTTCTCTCATTTTTTTGTTTGGCCTCATTTTTCTTTTTTTATTTGGGCTTCTTTTTGGCCTCTTTTATTTTTTTAAAGTCCGGAGACTCATACCAACTTGTGAGGAAATCATAGCTTCCATCTTCCTTTCCTCACATGGGACAATGCTCTAATAATGATGATCATCACAATTTTATTTACTTACAACTCAAGAATTACAACTCGATACTAGAACAAAGATATGACTCTATGTGAATGCCTTAAGAACATGAGACCAATATGACAATGATGGTGTGTGTCATAATAAACGGAGCGGTGGAAGTTGCATGGCAATATATCTCGGAGTGGCTATGGAAATGCCATAATAGGTAGGTATGGTGGCTGTTTTGAGGAAGATATATGGTGGGTTTAATGCACCGGCAAGAATTGCGCTGTACTAGAGAGGCTAGCAATGGTGGAAAGGTGAGAGTGCGTATAATCCATGGACTCAACATTAGTCATAAAGAACTCACATACTTATTGGAACAATTTATTAGTTATCGAAACAAAGTACTCCACACATGCTCCTAGGGGGTAGATTGGTAGGAAAAGACCATCGCTCCTCCCCGAACGCCACTCATAAGGAAGAAATAATCAATAAATAAATCATGCTCCGACTTCATCACATAACGGTTCACCATGCATGCATGCTACGGGAATCATAAACTTTAACACAAGTATTTCTACCAATCCACAATTACTCACTAGCATGACTCTAATATCACCTTGTTTATATCTCAAAACAATCATACGGAATCAAACTTCACATAGTATTCAATGTACTTTATATGAAAGTTTTTATTATATCCCTCTTGGATGCCCATCATATTAGGACTAAATTTATAACCAAAGCTAATTACCATGCTGTTTAGAGAGACTCTCAAAATAATATAAGTGAAACAAGATAGTTCAACAATTTCTATAAAGTAAAGCCACCATCGTGCTCTAAAAATATATAAGTGAAGCACTGGAGCAAAATTGTCTAGCTCAAAAGATATAAGTGAAGCACATAGAGTATTCTAATAAATTCATGATTCATGCGTGCCCCTCTCAAAAGGTGTGTACAGAAAGGATGATTGTGCAAACTAAAAAGCAAATACTCATATCATACAAGACACTCCAAGCAAAACACATATCATGTGGTGAATAAAAATATAGCCTCAAGTAAATTTACCAATGGATTGAAGACGAAAGAGGGGATGCCATCTGGGTCATCCCCAAGCTTAGATGCTTGGTTGTCCTTGTATATTACCTTGGGGCACCTTGGGAATCCCCAAGCTTAGGCTCTTGCCACTCCTTATTCCATAGTCCATCAAATCTCTACCCAAAACTTGAAAACTTCACAACACAAAACTCAACAGAAAACTCATGAGATCCGTAATTATAAGAAAATAAATCACCACTTTTAGGTACTGTTGTGAACTCATTCTTTATTTATATTGGTATAAAATCTACTGTATTCCAACTTCTCCATGGTCCATACCCCCCCAATACTACCCATAGATTCATCAAAATAAGCAGACAACACATAGAAAACAGAATCTGTCAAAAACAGAACAGCCTGTAGCAATCTGTAAACTTTGTATACTTCTGTAATTCTAAAAATTCTGAACAATTAGGAAAACCTGGGAAATTTATATATCAATCTTCTGTAAAAAAATCAGATCAAAATAACACTTATGTGAATTATGAAAATTGTTTTACTGGGCACAAAAAATTCTGTTTTTCATCAAGATCAAATCAACTATCACCGTAAGCCATCCCAAAGGTCTTACTTGGCTCAAACGCTAATTGAAACACCAAAACACAATTACTACAAAAGTAGTAATGTGTATTTATTAAAAACAGAACAAAAAAACATAAAACATAAAAATAAAATTGGGTTGCCTCCCAACAAGCGCTATTGTTTAACGCATCTAATTAGGCATAAAGCATATATCAAGGTAATGTCATCTTTGGTATTCTTTTCCATAGATGTGTTCTTGTTAGAAGGTTTTGTAAAGATAACTTGGAACACATTATCCATGGAAATTTTGGCATTGTTAAGCTGCCCATCTACATATCCCCTTTGATTTTCGGCTACAATCCAAGAATATTGTTGATTAGCATCGTTGAAAACTTGTTGGTTCAAATCTAAAACGGGGATTTTCTTTTTAAGGTTTTCGTAATTTTTTTATTTCCAAACAAATGTCTCAAAGTATAGTCACTATTGTAAAGAATCTCATCTATCACCGGTGTTTCACGACTTATACAATAATGTCAAAAAAATCCCTACCTTCCCGTACTATGTGATCAAATTCATTCTTAAGAACGTGGGTAGCTATCTTTTTAGCCTTAGGATCTTTTATAACTGGTAACTCATAAAACAATCTTTGCAAGGTAGGATGAGTACAGATAAATCTACTTTCAAATTTCAGAAATAGTGCTGAAATAGCTTCCGCATAAGTTTTAGTTCTTTTAAGTATGGGAGTATCATCGAGAGGCAGATTGCCCACACAATTGAAAAATTCATGTATATGTTCCTTTCCCATAAAATTCCCTTGCCCCAAAAGAACAGTTTTAGCATCCAGATTGTCGGCCTGTCCAATTTTAGGAGTTAGGCCATCATCTGTTTATGCCATACCAAAGTCACTCATGATGATGAGTTCAAGCAAACAAAAGATCGGACGGAAGAAGGGCGAATAAAAAGGCAAATATTTTTGTATTTTTCTGAAAGCGTTTTAGACGTGGGGGAGATGAAAACGAGAGGCAAATGGCAAATATTGTAATGCAAGAGATGAGAGTTTATGATGGGTACTTGGTAGGCTTGATGTAGAACCTCCCCGGCAATGGCGCCAGAAATTCTTCTTGCTACTTCTTGAGCTTGCGTTGGTTTTTCCCTTGAAGAGGAAAGGGTGATGCAACAAAGTAGAGATAAGTATTTCCCTTAGTTTGAGAACCATGGTATCAATCCAGTAGGAGGTATATGCAAGTCCCCAATCTATGCACCTATACAAACAATCAAACACTTACACCCAACGTGATAAAGGGGTTTTCAATCCCTTCATGGTCACTTGCAAGGATGAGATCTGGCAGAGATAGGTGTAGAAGTTACTAAAATTTAAAACTAAATAAAAGTAAATAAATTGCAGCAAGGTATTTTTGGGTTCTTTGGTTTATAGATCTGAAAATATATGATGGAAAATAGACCCGAGGGCCATAGGTTTCACTAGAGGCATCTCTCTTGAAAGAAAACATACGGTGGGTGAACAAATTACCGTCGAGCAATTGATAGAGAAGCGCAAAGTTATAACGATATCCAAGGCAATGATTATGAATATAGGCATCATGTCCATGTCAAGTAGACTGACTCCTGCCTGCATCTACTACTATTACTCCACACATCGACCGCTATCCAGCATGCATCTAGGGTATTAAATTCATAAGAACGGAGTAACACCTTAAGTAAGATGACATGATGTAGAGGGATAAACTCAAGCAATATAATGAAAACCCCATCCTTTTATCCTTGACGGCAACAATACAATATGTGCCTCGCTACCCCTACTATGTCACTGGGTGAGGACACCGCAAGATTGAACCCAAAACTAAGCAAGAACCAATCTAGTTGGACAAACCAAACCAATAGTTCCAAGAGAAGTACACAAATATTTAATCATGCATAAAATAGTTCAGAAAAGACTCAAATAATATTCATAGATAATCTGATCATAAATCCACATTTCGTCGGATCTTGACGAACACACCACAAAAGAATATTACATCGGATAGAACTCCAAGAACATTGAGGAGAACATTGTATTTAAGATTAAAGAGAGAGAACAAGCCATCTAGCTACTAGCTATGGACCCGTAGGTCTGTGGTAAACTACTCACGCTTCATTGGAAGGGCAATAGGGTTGATGTAGAAGCCCTCCGTGATCGAATCCCCCTCCAGCAGACGGCCGCAAAAGGCCCCAAGATGGGATCTCATGAGAACAAAAGGTTACAATGGCGGAAAAGTATTTTGGTGGATGCTTCTGATCGTTTGGGAATATTTGTGAATTTATAGTCCAAAGATTAGGGTTAGAGGACCTCCGAGGGACCCACAAGCCAGGGGGCGCGACCCTGAGGCTTGTCGTCGCCTTGGGACTCCTCTGACTTCATCTCCAAGTCCTACTGGTGTCTTATGGTCCAAGAAAAATCATCGTGAAAGTTTTATTCCATTTGGATTCCGTTTGATATTACTTTTTGAAAAAGTCAAAAACAAGGAAAAAAACAGCAAGTGGCACTGGGCATTAGGTTAATAGGATAGTCCCAAAAAATCATATAAAATAGTATGGTAATGCATATAAAACATTCAAAACAGAAAATATAATAACATGGAACATAAAAAATTATAGATACGTTGGAGGCGTATCAGTCACCTACAGGTGCATCAAGGACATAATTCTTCTGTGCAGCAATGAGGATAATCCTCAAGTTACGGATCTAGTCCGTGTAATTGCTACCATCATCTTTGAACATAGCTTTCTCTAGGAACACATTAAAATTTAACAAAACAGTAGCACGAGCCATTTATCTACAACATAGATTTGCAAAGACTATTAGGACTAAGTTCATGATAAATTAAGTTCAATTAATCAAATTACTAATGAACTCCCACTTAAATTAACATCCCTCAAGTCATCTAAGTGATACATGATCCAAATCAACTAACCCATGACCGATCATCAAGTGAGATGGGGTAGTCATCAATAGTGAACATCTCCACGTTGATCATATCTACTATATGACTCATGTTCGACCTTTCGGTCTCCAGTGTTCCGAGACCATGTCTGTACATGCTAGTCTCGTCAAGTTTAACCCAAGTATTCATCTTGTGCAAGACTGGCTTACACTCGTTGTATGTGAATGTATCTATCACACCTGATCATCACGAGGTGCTTCGAAATGATGAACTTTAGCAACAGTGCATACTCGGGGAGAACACTTTTATCTTGAAATTAAGCGAAGGGATCATCTTACAATGCTACCGTTGTTCTAAGAAAAATAAGATGCATAAAGGATAAACATCACATGCAATCAAAAAATGTGACATGATATGGACATCATCATCTTGGGCTTTTGATCTCCATCTCCAAAGCAATGTCACGATCTCCATCATCACCGGCTCGACACCTTGATCTCCATCATTGCGTCGGGGTTGTCTCGCCAACTATTGCTTCTACAACTATTGCTAATGCCTAGCGATAAAGTAAAGCAATTACATGGCGCTTGCACTTCATACAATAATTAAGAGACAAGCCTACGGCTCCTGCTAGTTGTCGATATCACAATACGATCGTCTCATACAACAACGTATATCACATCACGTCTTGAGTCTTGACCATATCACATCACAACATGCCCTGCAAAAACAAGTTAGACGTCCTCTACTTTGTTGTTTCAAGTTTTACATGGCTGATATGAGCATCAAGCAAGAACTGTTCTTACACTACTAGGGAAAACCTTATACACAGAACTTTAGCAGTAGTGTGGGTCAAAGAAGCACGCTGGTGCTAAATAGCAGCAGCGCGCCTGCCGAAACCGCGCTGCAGATAATGTCGTAGCAGTAGCGCGTCTCGCTGAATACACATTACTACTAAAATTCTCACGGCTTAGCCGATATGGTACACATAGTAGTAGCGATCTATACGGAACCGCGCTACTGCTACTTTCTTTGTAGCAGCACGTTTTGCTTTAAACTCGCTACTACTAAAGGATATAAAATTAAATGAAAAGCAAATGGAAAGGTAATTGAAAATGAAAGAATTAGAAGAAGGTGAAAAGAAAAAAATAAAATGTGAAGAAAAATAAATGAAAAAGGGAAAAAGGAGAAAGTTGTAGCAGTAGCGAGTATGCCAGAACGCGCTATAGCTAATGTAGCAGCAGCGCTCTTTCAGGAACGCGCTACTGCTACTTCTGACTTAACCACCGCGTTCGTCCTTCCCCACGGCCACTTTCCCCAAATCGAACTCCTCCGCTCTCGCCGCCGCCGTCGCCCGTCGGTCGCCGCGCGCTCTCCGCACACCCTCTACGCCGCCCCCGACCCCGGATTCAACGCTGCCCCCGACCCCGGATTCAACGCCGCCCCCGCCCCCGACCTCAACACCACCCTGGACGCCGCCCCGGATGCCGCCCCCGACCTCAACGCCGCCCCGGACGCCGCCCCAAGCCCGACCTCGACGCCGCCTGCCCCTCTCTTGCCGCAGGCACCCGATCGAGGTGAGCACGCCTGCTCCTCCCCCTCCCCTACCTCTGCCTAGATAGGGTTCTTGAAATTTTAGTTGCATCAAATAGTTAGGGTTCATCTATGGGTGGAAATGAATTGGATACAGATGCGGCTGGGATTTTTTCTTAGGTGATGTTTTCTTAGATGATGAATAAACACTAGTGTAATGCATAATAAAACGAGTAAAATTTGACCTTCTTCTATTTAGTTAGTAAGAACTAGTTAGTAAGAACTAGGTACTAATTAGGTGATTTTTTAGTTAAAGCAATTTTTCCCGCCTCGACGTGGATGATGCCTATCCTGCATCCTCATTGTCGAGTCGGCGGAGGACGACACCTGCTTGACCAAATCGGCCATGTCCGGGACTGGGCTCCGCCGGGGTGGTACTGGGAGGCGCTACCTACCGGGGGGCGCAGGTTGGTGAGGAGCCAGCCTCTCATTGACCCGAACCTTCTTTGGTGGCGGTCGCATGGGCCAGTGACGATCCAGAGGCTCGAGGACTCCGCGGAGGTGGTGCGTCACCGTGTCAGTGAGGAGGACGCGCACGTTCGTCGCTACTTGTTTGCGTTGGAGCACAGGCCGTTCTCCAATACCCGGCAGGTTCTCCGGGGATCTCACTGGAGCTATGATCCCGTGATGGTGCCTTCTCTGTGGGTGTCCACCGCCCGCGCCGATACCCGTCGTGTGCTAGAGTTTTAGTTGTATTAGTGATGTTATATGTATGACACTATTCGTGATGTATTAGTGATAATATTCTACGATGTACTGATGCATGAGATGATTTACTTTTGCTTATTGAATGCATGCTAATTTGAGTCCTATAAGATATTTGAAATGTATATCTTGTGTTGCTCAATATCCAAGTGGCCGGTCATGTTTGCAGGTTACACCTTCGAGTGGCCTATGTTTTGCCGGAGTGTTGATTCATTTCCGTTCCGGCAAATTTCAGGCGCTCGATATGTCCTATTTTAGCAAAGGTCATGCCGGATTTTTCCGTGAATTTTTGCATGACTTGTGCTAGAATATGTAGGAAATATCGAGTGCCCCGGATTTGTGTGTTGAGTATCTTGGTAGTTGTCTTCGATCGATTTTCAATTAATGTTTTAACTATGAACATAGGAAATGTCTGACGACGAGAAGGATTTCGGTATTTGCAAATACTGCAAAGATGAGCGCGGCCTGTGCGACGGAATCTTCCTAGATGATGATAGGCGCTTCAGCATCAAGCTGGACGAGAACTTCGAAGTGGATACAGTAAGTCACAACGACAAGTCTTTTTTCGTAATTAAGCATGACATCTGCTTCATTTGCTTCAACTTATATTTTTTTACTATTCTACTAGCGTATCCCCTGCCATGCAAGAGTTTTTGTATTGGATAAGATAGGTTTCAGTCATAGTATGGAGGAAAAGAAAGTTTACTTGAAGACCGAGCATGGTTATATTTTCCATGCAAAGTTATACAATTCAGACGACTACACCTATTTTGGATGCAAAACATGGCGAGCACTATGCAAGACTTATGCATTTGAGCCTGATATGGTTATCACCTTTGATATTCGTCCGGAAGATGATATTGAAGGTAATACCGACATCTGGGTCGATGTGCAAATGCCTCCAGTTATACCATTATTTAAGTTTCTCAACCATATTTATGTCTTTGATATTGTTTATTCAAAAATAGTTGACAACTAATTTGTATTGTCAGCTTATTTCCGTGCAAGCAAACATGTCCAGCACTTGGTAGACAGGACCGTATACTGTCCTGGGGCTGAACTCAACTGCGAGGAGCTTAGTCATTATGTTTCATGGCTTGAGGATCTTGATACTGTCAAGACAAATTTTCTTCCCGCATTTAGAAATGTTAGTACTGAAAATGTGCGACCAATAGTGTTCATAATGAACTACGGTCACATCTATTTAGGAAGGATGGTAAGATTTTTACTATTTGTCATCGGTGCATCTTTTCCATACATTATTTTTGAAGCTAAACTTCATTGCTAAGTATGTTACCGTACGATGTTCTTCAACAGGGACTCCCGATGAATGTTGTGCCTTATGGGATCGAGACTAAAGGTACCATGAGTATTATCAGCTTACGGCCAAGATATCCTACAGATTACTTTAGTGCATTCAAGATTAGAGACGGATGCTTAATAGTGCAATACTGGACCAAATATGTGATGGGGGAGCGCAGAGAAGTACTAGGGGGCAGCAAACAGATGCGCTACCCACGATTAGGAGACAGGTTCATCTGCATGCTCCAGTTTGATCGAGGAGGAGAGCTATATATGTTTTATGTTATTTTACCTAAGTTAGAGCAGCAGGAGTGATTAGCTAGCTAGAAATGAGTTTGAGGATGATGATGTGCTACACTATTACTATGATGATAAAATAGCTAGTGTTGGTGGTAATGACTATGATGATTATTATTAGCTAGTGTTAGTGCTGATTAAATAAATACTGTTGGTGGTAATGACTATGATGATGATTAAATAGCTTGTGCTGGCGGATTAGATTCAAGTGGAGGCAACATGTGGTGCACATCGAAAGTACTACTAGTCCAAACTAGATCAAGTTTGGATTAGTAGTATACTTTTGACATGCACCACATATTGCCTCCACTTGAACCTAATCCACCTTCATTTAATACACTGTTATGGACATAATGATGTAAACCTCATAACAGCTGGTATTGTACCAATATTTGTATGATGGCGCATAAATACACTAAAAAATTACTAGTAGCGATGGAAAGAAAACACGCTGCAAGTAGATACCTTAGCAGTAGCGTGGCGCTAGACAAACGCTGCAGCTATTTGACCTAGCAGTAGCGCATGCTGGCACGCGTTACTGCTAAGCAATAGCTGTAGCACCTTATTAGTAGCGCGGCCACCCGCGCTACTAGTGGGCACAAAACACGCGCTACTGCTAGGGTTTTCCCTAGTAGTGTTACCTACACAAAACCACAACGTTGATTTATCAAGTTTGCTGTTTTAACCTTCTTCAAGGACCGGCCATAGTCAAATTCGATTCAACTAAAGTAGGAGAAACAGACACTCATCAGCCACCTTATGCAAAACAAGTTGCATCAGTCGGTGGAACCGGTCTCATGTACGTGGACATGTAAGGTTGGTCTGGGCCGCTTCATCCCACAATGCCGCAGAATCAAAATAAGATGTTGGTGGTAAGCAGTGTGAACATCACCGCCCACAACTCCTTGTGTTCTACTCGTGCATATCATCTACGCATAAACCTGGCTCTGATACCACTAAAGGGTAACGTTGCATGGAAAACAAAAAAATTCTACGCACACGCAAGATCTACCCATAGAGATGCATAGCTACGAGAGGGAAAAGCATCTTAATACCCTTGAAGATTGCTAAGCGGAAGCGTTTATCAACGCGGTTGATGTAGTCATACACCTTCGTGATCCGTACCAATCCAGTACCGAACGTACGGCACCTCCGCGGTCAGCACACGTTCAGCATGATGATGTCCTCGCCTTCTTGATCCAGCAAAAGGGGCGAAGTAGTAGATGAGTTCTGGCAACACGATGGCGTGGTGATGGTGGTGGTGAAGAACAATCTCCGCAGGGCTTCGCCAAACACAACGGGAAGTATGGCGGAGGATAAACTAGAGGGACGGGGTTGCCGGCACATGTCTTGGTCTATCTTGATGTGTTCTAGGTGCTAGCCCTGCCCCTCTATTTATATGTTTATCCCTGGGGTCGAAACTTGGAGAAAGAGCCTCCTCAAAGTCGGGTTTACCCGCAAGGAAGAGTCCTTCTCAGACTTCCAGGACCAGACACCACAGTCCTTGGCGTTTGGCCCAGACACCAGGTTCTTTGGCGTTTGGTCCCTGACCTCTGTAAAACATCCTTTTGCGCCGACCTGAAGCCCCGTGGGCCTTACCCCTTGGCTTAACCCTATCATCCTATATAGCAATCTTTACCACCAGACCATTCCGAAGCTCCTCTTCATGTCCATGATCTCATAGGGGACTCCGAACAACATTCCGTCACCAACATACGTAACTCATATAATATTGTATCGGCAATGAATGTTAAGCGTGCGGACCCTATGAGTTCGAGAATGATGTAGACATGACCGAGACGCTTCTCCGGTCAATAACCAATAGTGGGACCTGGACGCCCATATTGGTTCCTACATATTCCGTGAAGATCTTTATCGGTCAGACCTAAATGACAACATACTTAGTTCTCTTTGTCTATCGGTATGTTACTTGCCCGAGATTCGATCGTCGGTATCTCCATACCTAGTTCAATATCATTACCGGCAAGTCTCATTACTCGTTCTGTAATACACCATCTCGTAACTAACTCCTTAGTCACTTTGCTTGCGAGCTTCTTGTGATGATGTATTACCGAGAGGGCCCAGAGATACCTCTCCGTCATACGGAGTGACAAATCCCAGTCTTGATCCATGCCAAGTCAACAGACACCTTCAGAGATACCTGTAGAGCACCTTTATGATCACATAGTTACGTTGTGACGTTTGATGGCACACAAGGCATTCCTCCGGAGTCCGAGAGTTGCATGATATCATGGTCGAAGAAACATGTATTTGACATTAAGAAAGTAGTAGCAATAAACTGAACGATCATATGCTATGCTAGCGGTTGGGTCTTGTCCATCACATCATTCTCCTAACGATGTGATCCCATTATCAAATGACAACTCATGTCTATGGTTAGGAAACCTTAACCATGTTTTGATCAATGATCTAGTCTAGTACAGGCTCACCAGGGACACGATATTTGTTTATTTATCCACACGTGTATTTAAGTTTCCAGTCAATACAATTCTAGCATGAATAATAAACCTTTATCATGAATAAGGAAATATGATAATAACAACTTTATTATTGACTCTAGGCCATATTTCCATCAGCATCGACGTCACCGCGCTGTTGCTTCTTCAATCCGATGTCCACCATGTCGACCTGCTTCAACACCTCAGCTGGCATGGGGGCAGCATTGTCACCTTACCGACCTGCTCTATTGTCATGTCTAGACCAAGGGCTTCGCCATCTCTTCGTCAACATACTTAGGAGACTTCGGTGTCACCAACCGACCAGTTTCGTCATATTAGCTAGACCGGGGGCTTTGCCTCACCACATTGACCGTGCTGTGTTGCCACTTTGTGCAGCCAAGCTCCTCGCTCGGTCACCTCAGGCTTGGGGGCTGGGACCTCGGTCAAATCAAGGACTACGCACCATGTTAGATCTGTCAAAGTTCGCTGGACATCCTCGTCCGGCCTCAAGTCTGGACCTCTTCATCAACACAGAGCACATTAACCAGCTAAGTCGCTTTCATGCTCAAATTTCCTCCAATCTTTCAATTTTTGTTTGGTTTAACCAAGCATTATATTTGTGTTAAAGATTTTTTTTGTGAAAACCTTAGTTTGTAAAAAATGTTGTTTGTTAAAAGCAATTCTTTTCCCATGTTAATTAGGGGCTCTTAAATTTATATGAGTCAGTTTATAATAAATATTTTATTCTTAGTCGTTGCAAAGTCATTTTCTACTACTCCTTTTGTCGAAGCGAGTGTGTGGTCAATAGCCGGATGGCCTGGTATCTCTCTAAAGCCGCTCGAGTTTAGTTTTCTAACTAGCCTAAAAGAGAAGCACTCCGCCTTCGGGAATAGAGGTTGAAGCCAAAGGCTACCCACTTGAACTCTAGAGATCAGATGCATCATGTTAAAGCATGACGGAAGCACAAACTAATTTTAAGACCAATTTCACATTGGCACCAAAACTTGATTTATTTTAGACGTAAAGTTTTTATGGAAGTTTTTGGTTTTCCCAGCATAACTCTCGCAGTGCAACGCCACACACCTTTAAAACATTGGCAATATTAATGGGGTTTTGCGACTAGAGCCAAACCCACCAAAAGCCAAGGTACTCCACGGAGTCCTTGACAAAACATTCTCGGCTATTGCTTTATATGCATCGGCTTTGAATTGTGTGTTTGGTCTATAGTTGGGTTGTCCGGCTCCTATGCTTACTTCTTAGGTTACAGATTGTTCAGCTAAGGGTAAAGGAAAAAACCACTATGATTGTACTTCTGGTTTAACTGGTCAAGCAGCTCAGTGGAGAAAGCCGAAAACTGACTGTCACAATGAGCATAAACTGGTCAGCGATTCGAGGACTATGTCAAACTATAGATCGATAGAGATTACCCCTTGTTAAACGATGGGCCTTTCATAAAATTCGTTGAAGTGTTAAGGGCTTGACCTCGGCTAACGCTAACACTAACCGGGGGCTAGTAACTGGCCTCCCAACTTTAAAGTGAAAGCTATAAAGGTTGCATATCTGATTGCCTCATTTCCGCTACACAACCACATTCGGGCACCAAGACCTCGGCTAAGGGCTGTCTTGTTACTGCGGAAACAACCTACGTAGCATCTACAAAAAGGTGGAAGACGATGATGGGCCATTTTCAAATGATAAACGGTTGCAGCAAGTCAAAATAAACATGTAGCATAAAGCTTCAAAGTATAGCTTAAAAGCCGACTATCACAACATATCCTCAGTGTTTGTATTCAACATACGAGCGTTGCCTTCCATAATCATCGTTATAAAGCCATAAATGCATCAATTTGACTTCAGATTTTGGCCAAGCTGGGTTGCCTGGCTCATGTGCTTACCCCTTATGTTCCCGATTGTTTGGCTAGGGGTTAAAGGGAGCACCTCTGTGATTGTTACTATCGATCATCCGGGTTTGTACCTCAGACGGGTGAAGCTGAAAGCTAGATGTCTTAAGAATATAATTGGTCGGCAAGACAGAAGTGAAAATTTTGCTTCATTAAGACCACAAAGTTTGGGAACTTTCCCCAAACTAAATCTTCAATATTGTCCTCCCTCGTTGATCAGAGGTGAGGTTTCATGATCATGGTTAACATGACAACCTGGAAAAACAAACTTATAAAGGAACTATTTTGCCAGAAGATGTTTCTTACATTAAATAGTAATATAACATAACTCCCCGTGTACCTTTGTTTATAAAACCGTCTGGCTGGATTACTTTGTTTGTCGTAAATCTTTGCCCTCGTAAAGGCTTTATAAAGTAGGACAAATACTCCTGGACTACTGGCCGAGAAGGTTGAAGCTGATGGTCGGTTAACAAAGTTTGGTACAATGCGGATTGGAGCGTTAATGATGCAACGTACTTGGATAAATAGAATCATTACACATAAATTGTGATTAAAGTCAATTTACTCCAGCCCATCTATTAAAGAGTCAAGGGCATAGTCTCGCTGAGAAAACCAAGCAACTGACATAAACGCTCTCATAATTCTTGTTGGCTTTGATTTCCTTTCTATCAAACCCCTTGAGGTCAGCCATGGCAAGCTCGGCATTCATTAGCTCCAACAACATTAAGAGATCTTTATTCTCTTGCCGAGAAGTCTGTGTCAAACTTAACAAAATTTTGTGTCAAATACATGTCAGTACTTTGGCCACTGATACGTCTCCAACATATCTATAATTTTTGATTGTTCTATGCTATTATATTATCTATCTTGGATGTTTTATGTGCATTACCATACTATTTTATATCATTTTTCGGACTAACCAATTAACCTAGTGCCCAATGCTAGTTGCTGTTTTTTCCTTGTTTTTGACTTTTCCAGAAAGGAATATCAAACGGAGTCCAAACAGAATAAAAATTTCGTGATGATTTTTCTTGGACTAAAGACACCAGAAGGACCTGGAGATGAAGTCATAGGAGTCCCGAGGTGGCGGCAAGCCGTAGGGGCGCGCCCCTGGCTTACGGGTTCCTAGGAGGTCCTCTAACCCTAATCTTTGGCCTATAAATTCCCAAATATTCCCAAACCAACAGAAGCGTCCAGGAAAATACTTTTCCATCGCCGTAATCTTCTGTTCTCGTGAGATCCCATCTTGGGGCCTTTTCCGGCACCTGCCGGAGGGGGATTCGATCACGGAGGGCATCTACATCAACTCTATTGCCCTTTCGATGAAGCGTGAGTAGTTTGCCACAATCATCCCTTGATCAGGTGTTTCCATCCAACCAGTGGCTCGGGGGTTACTTCCTTGACAATTCAATGCAGAATATTCAAAGTGCAAAATGGTTTTCAAGGAGATTATGATCCTTAGGTTGGTCGGCCACACCCCACCCGAGTCTTGAAAGCTATTGCACATTGTGTTTCCATTCCTAAGTATGCTGCCGAGCTAGGACTAGATCCTCAGGCTGATTTCATAAATCGACTCGATTTCGGGGGCTACTGGGATCAACAGTTCGATGCTAACCTTTAGGTGTATTAAAGATTTTAGGCCGACACACACCTTGAGGGCTACTATCTATACATCACAACAGAGAATAAATGGCACAAATGAGAAAAATATCTGTAAAAAATCAGCTCAAATGCTAAGGTGATGCACCACCTCGAAAGCAGTCTAGCATAAAGCTCGGATGTGAGTGGTTGGCTCCCTAGAGGACGTGTCCGGCATTAATACTGGCTGAACTTCTTTAAAAACATTTAAGACCGAGGTAATCTATGACACCTCGGATGAAGACTGGTGATATGTCTCCAACGTATCTATAATTTTTTTTATTGTTCCATGCTGTTATATCATCTATTTTGGATGTTTTATATGCATTAATATGCTATTTTATATTATTTTCGGGACTAACTTATTAACCTAGAGCCCGGTGCCAGTTTTGTTTTTCCTTGTTTTTGAGTTCTACAGAAAGGAATATCAAATGGAGTCCAAACAGAATGAACCTTTACGATGATTTTTCTTGGACCAGAAGACATCCACAGGACTTGGAGTCCAAGTCAGAAGAATCCCGAGTGCTCCACAAGCCCTCAGGGCGCGCCCTAGGAGGGCGACCCCTGGCTTGTGGCCCCCCAGGAGTCCACCAACCTCCCTCCGAGTTTTATAAATCCCCAAATATTCGCAAACGGCTAGAAGCGTCTACCAAAATACTTTTCCACCGATGTAACCTTTTGTACCCATGAGATCCCATCTTGGGGCCTTTTCCGGCATCCTACCAGCCGGGATTCAATCATGGAAGGCATCTACATCAACTATATTGCCCCTCCGATGAAGCATGAGTAGTTTACCACAGACCTACATGACGGGGGGATAGACCCCGGGTAGCCTCATCAGCCCTTCTACACTTTTTAAGACATCGGGGCTAGCCAAGCCCCTTAGTCCGACTGGTCGCAAGGCCGGCCCTCGGGGCCGGCTGGAGCTAGAGGCCCGCCGCTTAGAAGGCAGCGGACCCCAGCCTCCTGGAAGGCGGTAGTCCCAAGATGGTGGCGTGCTCCAAGAGGCGTCAAGGGCATGGGCCGACTCCTAGCAGGTGGCCTGTCCTTTCCCTTGGAGTCTGAGCCCGACTGAGACAAGCTGGGGTATGGCTACGGTGTGCCACGCCTCCCCAAAATCCCGGATGCATGGCTACAGCGACCGCCGCCAGGCAGCCGTCGACCCGCCCGGCCCGACACTGTAGCCACGGCGCGCCCAACATGCCCTCCATCAGCATAGATGGTGCAATAGTGGAGAGCCGTCCATGGGACCCACATGCGGTCGGTCCCACCTGTCAGCCAGTTCCTCGGCAGCCGGCAGGGCCCACCAAAGGCGGGCCCCAACAGCCGGCGAAGAACTCGACCTCCTTAGTCATTGACGGCCGGGACCTACCACCCGGCCGGATTACCATTGTACCACTGGGGGGTAGGCCTATATAAACCCCCCAAGTTCACCCATGCAAAGGGTTCACTCTCCATCTCCCTCCACCCATAGCTAGGGAAGAGATAGAGCTAGCCTTGCCTTTCTTCTTCCTCTAGCCGAACAGCTCAAGGAGCAACCTTGTAGCTACCATATTGATCATAGTCATCATGCGGAGACCCCACAGAGCAGGACTAGGGGTGTTATCTCCACGGAGAGCCCCGAACCTGGGTAGACTCATCGACGTCCGAGGTCTTGTCTACTCCCGCTTCTAGAGCCCGGCAATGTACTCCTGTCCCCACATATGATAAGCCATCCCTTGGCATATGTCGAGGAAATACCACGACACTACGGGTCCATAGCTAGTAGCTAGATGGATTCTTCTCTCTCTTTGATTCTCAATACCATGTTCTCCTTGATTTTCTTGGAGATCTATCCGATGTAATCTTATTTTGCGGTGTGTTTGTCGAGATCCGATGAATTGTGGATTTATGATCAGCTTATCAATGAGTATTATTTGAATCTTCCCTGAATTCTTATATGTATGATTTGATATCTTTGTATTTCTCTTTGAATTATCGGTTTGGTTTGGCCAACTAGATTGGTTTTTCTTGCAATGGGAGAGGTGCTTAGTTTTGGGTTCAATCTTGCGTGATTTCACCCAGTGACAAAGTAGGGGTAGCAAGACACGTATTGCATTGTTGCCATCGAGGATAAAAATATGGGATTTCATCATATTGCTTGAGTTTATCCCTCTACATCATGTCATATTACTTAAGGCGTTACTCCGTTTTCTATGAACTTAATACTCTAGGTGCATGTTGGATAGCGGTCGATGTGAGGAGTAATAGTAGTAGATGCAACCAGGAGTCGGTCTACTTCACACGGACGTGATGCCTATATTCATAATTATTGCCTTGGATATTTTCATAACTTTGCGCTTTTCTATCAATTGCTCGAGAGTAATTTGTCTTCAAGAGAGAAGCCTCTAGTGAAACCTATGGCCCCCGGGTCTATTTTCCTTATTATATTTTCAGATCTATATACCAAACATACCAAAAATACCTTGCTGCAATTTATGTACTTTTATTTTGTTTTACATTTTAGTAATCTTTTATATCTATCTCTATAAGATCTCACCTTTGCAAGTGACCATGAAGGGATTGCCAACCCCTTTATCGCGTTGGGTGCAATTGTTTGATTGTTTGTGTAGGTGCATCTATTGGGGACTTGCGTGTTTCTCCTACTAGACTGATGCCTTGGTTCTTAACTGAGGGAAATACTTATCTCTACTTTGCTGCATCACCCTTTCCTCTTCAAGGGAAAAACCAACGCAAGCTCAAGAAGTAGCAGCAAGAATTTCTAGCATTATTGCCGGGGAGATCTACATCAAGCCTACCAAGTACCCATCATAAACTCTCATCTCTTGCATTAAATTATTTGCCATTTGCCTCTCGTTTTCCTCTCCCCCACTTCTATAATGTTTTAAGAAAAATACAAAAAGATTTGCCTTTTTATTCGCCCTTCTTTTGTTCGTCTTTTCGTTTGCTCGTGTGCTTGATCGTTTGATTTGCTCTCATAGCTAATCCCCCTACCATTGCTAGTACTCCCGAGAGTGAGGTTCTTAATTTTAAGCTAAGGGAGGGAGAAAATTTAAAAGATGCTTGGTATAGAATTTGCAATGCTCAAAATAGATCTACTCATGCAATCTACTACCATTCTCCTTCGCAATTTTTATGTGGGTGTTACTCCTTGTAATAGATATGTTCTAGATATCATTACCGAGGGAAATTTCTTGGGAAGCCACACTTTGGATGCTTATAATGCTATGATATATTTGGTAGGCTCACCACCCCTTATGGTTAATGAAATTGTTTTAACTTTGGAACATGTGATGCAAAGGCTTGATATTATTGAGAATAAAATTGCTAACATAGATCTTATTGAAAACTTGGATGAAAAGTTTCATAATCATATTACTCAATATGGATCAAAGGTAGGAGTTACTTTGAAGAATCTAAAGGAAAAAGAACCTATAGTTAATGAGAAGTTAGATCAAGGTTCCACTAGGATTGATAAGTTGGAGAATATTATCACTAACTTGGATTCCACTTTTGCTTCCATTAAAGTACAGCAAATTTTCCTTCCACAAAGGCTGCTAAGTTTATTTATGTTCCTAAAAATAGGGTGGATCATCTCGTGGGGAAAATGAAGATCTTAAGATGATAAGTGTTCACCCTCGTTTTGTTATTATCATGAAGGAACATTTTGTTACAAATGAATTTCTTGATTTCTTATCAAGGAGTGCAATCATAGATAAGATTAAAGAACCTCCTATAAGGCCCAAAAGTGTAATTGAAGAATTGCATACCAAAGATGGCAATACCTAGATCTATGTTTTATGCCTAGCTAAGGGCGTTAAACAATAGCGCTTGTTGGGAGGCAACCCAATTTTATTTTGTTCTTGCTTTTTATTTCTGTTTTTTTGAATAATTTTACCATCTAGCCTCTGGTTAGATGTGTTTTGGTGTTTTAATTAGTGTTTGAACCAAGTAATTACTTTGGGATGGCTTACGGTGATAGTTCATTTGATCTTGCTGAAAAACAGAAACTTTTGCACCCAGTAAAATAATTTCCATAAATCACAGAAGCATGATTTTACTCTGAATGTTTTACACATGATCGATATACAAATTTACCAGGTTGTCCTAATTTTTCAGAATTTTAAGAGTTACAAAAGTATACGAACTTTTCAGATTGCTACAGACTATTCTGTTTTTGACAGTTTCTGTTTTCAGTGTGTTGTTTGCTTATTTTAATGAATCTATGGGTAGTATCGGGGGGATGAACCATGGAGAAGTTGGAATACAATAGATATTACACCAATATAAATAAAGAATGAGTTCACAACAGTACCAAAAAGTGGCGATCTATTTTCTTATACTAACGGATCTCATGAGTTTTCTTGTTGAGTTTTGTGTTGTGAAGTTTTCAAGTTTTGGGTAAAGATTTGATGGACTATGGAATAAGGAGTGGCAAGAGCCTAAGCTTGGGTATTCCCAAGGCACCCCAAGGTAATATTCAAGGACAACCAAGCATCTAAGCTTGGGGCCCCGGATGGCATCCCCTCTTTTGTCTTCGTCTATCGATAAATTTACTCGAGGCTATATTTTTATTCACCACATGATATGTGTTTTGCTTGGAGCGTCTTGTATGATATGAGTATTTGATTTTTAGTTTTCCACAATCATCCTTTCTGTACACACTTTTTGAGAGGGACACACATGAATCATGAATTTATTAGAATACTCTATGTGCTTCACTTATATCTTTTGAGCTAGGCAATTTTGCTCTAGTGCTTCACTTATATCTTTTTAGAGCACGGTGGTGGCTTTATTTTATAGAAATTGTTGAACTCTCTTGCGTCACTTATATTATTTTGAGAGTCTCTCTAAACATCATAGCAATTAGCTTTGGTTATAAATTTAGTCCTAATATGATGGGCATCCAAGAGGGATATAATAAAAACTTTCATATAAAGTACATTGAATACTATGTGAAGTTTGATTCCGTATGATTGTTTTGAGATATAAATATTGTGATATTATAGTCATGCTAGTGAGTAATTGTGGATTGGTAGAAATATTTGTGTTAAAGTTTGTGGTTCCCGTAGCATGCACGTATGGTAAACTGTTATGTTATGAAGTCGGAGCATGATTTATTTATTGATTGACTTCCTTATGAGTAGCGGTCGGGGACAAGCGATGGTCTTTTCCTACCAATCTATCCCCCTAGGAGCATGCGCATAGTACTTTCTTTCAATGACTAATAGATTTTTTGCAATAAGTATGTGAGTTCTTTATGACTAATGTTGAGTCCATGGATTGTACACACTCTCATCCTTTCACCATTGCTAGCCTCTCTAGTACCGCGCAACTTTCCCAGTGCATTACACCCACCATATTCCTTCCTCAAAACAACCACCATACCTACCTATTATGTCATTTCCATAACCATTCTGAGATATATTTCCATACAACTTCCACTGTTTCATCATATTTTTGTTCTAAGTATCGAGTTGTAATTCTTGAGTTGTACGTAAATAAAAGTGTCATGATCATCATTATTAGAGGATTGTCCCACACTACTGCAGGATGCTGCTAACGCGACACTACAATCAGAGACCTTTGACGAAACTGTGTGTGATGCATTAACCGCAAATGGTGATGTAAAAAACTGTCAAAAAGATGCAAAACATTTGCGATGGTGTGTACATCAAACACGGTTCAGATTTTACTTGCGTGTGTGATGCTGGGCGTACGGTTGATCTAGATGAACTGTTAGCGATTAGACCGAACAACAGGATCGGGCATCCATATCAATGTGTGTGTGATATACGGCATACAGTTTGCTCCGATGAACTGTTTGCTATTAGGGAAAGCAACAGAAACGGTCAGCCAAATCAAGGTGTGAGTGATATAGGGCATATGGTTCACTCGAATGAACTGTTTTCGATTAGGGAAGAGAGCGTCAATGGTTCAACTTAACAAGATGTGTGTGATACGCGGCAAACAGTCACGGAGGTTAATTTGAGAACAAGTACACATAGGTTAATTTGACATACATGACTTATAAGTTTCACAGAAATCATATCACTTTTTTTGGAAAACATTTAATTGTGTTGAATGTATATAGTGCTTCGTCCTATTAGTTGAATTAACCTCGAGGTCCATGTTTTGAAAACATGTCATAAAGTAACATGATAGACCATCATTCAAGCCAAAATGTGTTCAAAAAGTAATGAGATAGACCTTCTTCAAGCCAATCAACATGTGTTCAAAAAACAAAAAATGTCAAAAATTACAAAACAAAGACCTCGATATTAACTAGAAGGATGGGTCACTGCAAAGGTTTATAATAAACCCTTGCTTTATAAACCTTTGCAGTGACCCATCCACCTTGTTAATACCAAGTCCACTTCCCATGCGGTCACCCACCTCATGACTACTCCAGCCTTAGCACAGTTAACTTGGGAGTTCTGTTAGATGAGATATCGGTAGGGAAGCTGGTCCTTGTTGCTGTAGGATCCCTCTTTGCATCCTTTATTGCGCGCCTGGATGACCGACTATTGCCGCCCAATGGTCAATACCACGTCCCCCACAAATGTAGAAGCTTCCCTCCATTGGATGAGTGGCAAATGGTTAATCCAGAAGAACTGTTTGCGATGATGCAGAACAACGGAAACGAGCATCCAGATGAGGGTGTGTGCGATATACGGCATACAGTTCACTAGGATGGACTGTGTCTGATTAGGCAACACAATGGAAATGGTTCAACTGAACAAGATGTGTGTGATACGCGACAAACAGTTCCGTATTCAGAAATGTGTGCGAAGACAAATAATAACACAAACGATTGCTGCTAATAAGCCGTGTGATTTGCTCTATCTACAGAAGAATAATATGTATGTGTGTGTGTGTCTATATATATATATATAAACAGAAATAAACATCCAATTACATAAGTGACTATACAGATCATTCGCACACACCTCAATAAACAATTGCATGCATTCTAAAGTAGGAGAAATGATTGTCTAGTCATCTACTTCTTGTGACGCTCCCGTCATTGCTCTGTGGCTCGATCCCTCGTCTGGGGCAGGAAGAAGACACTTCCTCATGTCAACAAACCGCCTGTACATCTCGTAGCTTGTGTACACGTCCTTGGCCGTGTACTTGACATGTTGTTTTCCAGTCTCGAATGCTAAACATTGTGCTAGGCGTTCTTGTCCTTCTTGCTCTCATCCTTCATCTTCATGCAGTAGGGGTCGATGATGGCCGAGGCGAGGTCAACCAGGGAGTTCAGTTGGTTGTTGTCGCTGCCCCAAACCTTGTAGTGGTCCTAGATGTTGACAAGATTCGGGCATTTCAAGCCTGAAACCTTGAGCGCTTTTAGATCGTTGGTGGTGTCCACTGTAGCGAAACTGTAGTCGGAGCTATTGATAAACCTGGAGAAACGCTTGCAAGGCCTTGTCTCCAGGTGGTAGTGGTAGACGAGGACGTCATGTTGCACACACAACTGGGCGACGACAACCTTCTAATCGTGCCCGGCACGACCGATGGTGTACTCGAGGTCGAAGCCGACCACTTGGTACTTGTGCTCGGCAAGGAACTGCTCCATAGTTTGGATGGAGCTCTCCACCGACACCAGATCATTCATGTACACCACTAAGAGGGCCTTCCCCCTCATGTGGGTGTCCACTATGTGATGCGTGGTGAACTGCCCGCCGTTGTCGTCGTCGGCCGCTGGGAGCGCCATTGGAGCCACGGGGAGCGCCATTGGAACCGTTGGATGTCCTCTCTGTATGTGTTGTCCTGGGTGTGCTTATTGTGTCGTGTGATGCAAGAGATGAAGGTAAATGGTCGCAGGAATAAATGGTGGTTGGGCGGCCTGGATTCTCGGCGCGTCCGCATGGCAGTTTTTGCAGCGGGTAACTGCATTGTCGCGCCATGCTCGGCGCAACCGCATGCACATGAACATGCATGATCGTGCGCGGGCCCCAAACACTGGCAGTACGCGTGGAGAGACAAGGAAAGAGCACCCGGAGGGACGTGAGAGCAGAGCGCGCAAGGCGGGACGTGAGCAGAGCGCGCCGCGGCCGCCTCAACCGCAAGCAACCACACACATAGAGCAGTTGAACATGCATGAAATGGTCGCCTACAAGCCGGCCGACAGTTGCGTCGCTGCATAGAGAGCGACCATGTGCTACTACCTCTATCTTGGTCTATAGTCCCCTTTATATTCTGTGCATACTTTGCCCTCAAATTTAACCAACAAAATGTTAATGCATGTTATAAAAATTATATAATTGGAAACTATGTTCAAATACAAATCCAACTATATAATCTTTGGCGACATGCATTTTTATTTTATTAGTTAAATCCTACTTATAAACCAGTATGGGGGTATACTAGGTAATTAAATCACAAACATTTTTTTATTAACCGTATGTGTACATGGCCTTTCACTACAAAAAAATACACTTCCGTGATGATACGTGTTTGTCATAGTAGGTCGCGTTTTTTGTCATGCATGTACATCCATGACGATTTTATGACAGAATCAAGATAGTCATACCTGTGCTGTCGTAGAAGTGTTCCATGACATTACCAAAATTATCATAATGGAAGTGTCCACATCCATGATAATAAACCGCGCGTCACAGAAGTGCTTTCATCAAGGGTGACCGACACGTGGCATCCACCGTAATGGAACGCCGTTAAGCTATCGGGTCGGGTTTTGGATCCGATAACCCGTTAACAACCCCGACCAATGGGGATTTTCCACGTGTGAAATCATCATTGGCTGGAGGAGACACGTGCCAGCTCCGCGGTGGCACAGGTGTCATTCATCCAATGGGCGAGACGCGCCTATGATATGTTGACACGTGGACCGGCCCATCAAGTTTAAATGGGCCGGCCCAACTAAAGGCCCACAGGATTTTGCGGACCATAATGGGTCGGCCCAGCTAAAGACCCACGAGATTTTGCGGACCATAATGGGCTGGCCCAGCTAAAGGCCCACAAGATTTTGCGGGCCATAATGGGCCGGCCCAGGTTAAGGCCCACCAGATTTTTGTGTGGCATAATGGGCCGGCCCATGTAAAGGCCCACAAGATTCTTGCAGATCATAATGGGCCGGCCCAGCTAAAGGCCCACGAGATTACGCCGACATTAATGGGCCAGCCCAGCTGTAGGCCCACAAGATTTTGAGGGCCCTAGTAGGCCGGCCCATTAACTAGCTGCCATGTTTTGGGCCAAATGTCGGCCCATATTTGATCCAGTCCATTAATGGCCTGCCACGTTCCGGGCCTAATAATGGCCCATATGAGATCCGGCCCGTCAAAGGCCTACCACGTTCTGGGCCAAATTACAGCCCACATCAGGTCCGGCCCTTTTAGAGGCTTTGGGCTAAATTATGGCCCATATCAGATTCAGCCCGTCAACTGGACGCTATGCTTTTGGGCCCACTTGCTAAAGGCCCATTTAGTAATTCAGCTTGATATTAGTTTCGGCCTGTTAAGAGCCCGTTTAACATTTCGGCCCTATATTAATTTCGGCCTATTAAAAGCCCGTCATATAGTTGGGCCTAACTACGGCCCGGTTTGCATCCGGCCTGCTCGCAGCCGATATCTGATTGGGCCAAACAAGGACCGAGACAATTTTGGCCTGTTAAAAGCCCATGATTTGATTCGCACAATCATGGGCCGGGGTCCATTTCGGGCTGCTGCCGGCCCGTGAGCTGTTCGACACGTTTCAGGCCCAACCTACTTCTCAGCTCCTAAAAGCCCATTGAGTTTTCTTGCGAAAAGAGGGCCGGGGGTTACTCGGCCTATTAAAGGCCCAAATCTACTAGTGGTCCAGTTTACTTTTGGCCTTTTAACGGACCAAGATGACGGGGCCCATGATGCGGATCATACATCATGATTGCATGACGGCCCAATTATGTACCATAATTTTACGGTTTGGCCGGTTTACTGCGAAGACATGATATGTATACAGTAAAATAATTGCAACATCGTGAATAAGAAAAAACCTAGACTATACAATAAAGAAATTACGTCATATTACATCCACTGGGCATCAAAGTTCGCCACTATGATAATAAAGCACAAGTAGACAGCAGATTACATACACTGGGCATCAAAGATCGCCACCAGTGCAAGTAAACACGCCAACAAAATAATATACAAAACCGACAGCACTTCAATAGAGTTCAAGAAAGGTTAGCCCTACTGGGGAGCTGCAGCGCAAGCAGCTAAGCAAGCTGATGAGACTACGCTTGTTCAACACTTATATCTTCCTCACTTTGAAAGATAAACAAGCAGACAGATGATAGGTTTTGCACATAAAAGTATCAGTGCTGACAATTCATCAGATTTCTTACTGGCGAATAAAGTGACACAATTTAAAATTGTATTAACACAATATGATATTGTTCAGGTCAAGACATGGCAGGAAATGACATTTTGAAGGAGTTGGCAGCTTCACGACACCACTGGATTACAGATCAAGAACTCATAAGTATCAATGGTTAGTGTGCTATCAATTTATCCCATTTCAGATTGGCAAATAAAGAGACGGTTTAAATAATAGTAGAATGATATGACATTGTTCATAGTTAAGACATTGCAGAATATGACATTGTGCTATAGTGGGTAGGTTCACCACACCACTGGATTACAGATGAAGAACAGAAGCATACATGCAGTGCAAAAGAAGACCACTTGCTCTGTATAGTTTAATTTATATGGTATGAAGAAGGAACTTGGTTGTACAACTGAAAACTTAAATTGAGAAGGACAAACTTTTGTTTATGAACTACATAATAAACTTTAAACATGCAATTTGATGCAAACACCAAAAATAAACAACTGTTGCAGTCATGCGTAACCAAATATACACAACAAAGTTTGAAGGCTTGAGAAGGACAAACTTACATTATTGTTGAAGACAGGCTCTATAAAGCCCTTGTCCATGCTGATGGGGGGGGGGGGCAATTCAAGAAGTTTACCACAGAATCTTCTTCATAAGCATTGCCTTTATTCTACATTTTGTTAAGAGTAAATATAGATGTGATAATATACGAAAAATGGAGAATATTTAAGG
>NC_041381.1:361024004-361030757 GCF_002162155.2 Triticum dicoccoides | reverse complement strand
TGCTACATAACCAAGTAGCTATAAATGTATGTGCAGCGATACAGGCAAAAGGTACAGCCAAGAGTAATGCACAACTAAACTTCTTCAGTACCAACCTTATGGTAAGAGTAAATATAGATCTGATGTGTAGAAAATGGAGGGCAAAGGAAAATAAGCTGCAGAGTGATGGTACATGAACAACTACCTGTCAATATAAGTACACTGATAAAGGACAACATGTACTTACAAGAACAATGCAGAGCTAAAATATTCATTGTCATTGGATATATTCTACACTAATGTAACCATTCATACAGATCAGATAATTTGGAGCGAACAATTGATAAGCAAGCTATCATACATACTGCTGTCACATAATTAACCAGGTATGTATGCAAGTACAGTGATACAGGACAACAGGTACTAACAAGAGCAAAGCAGCGGGCAGCATATTTTTGATATCCTATCATTCTTTTCAAACCGGAATTCTTCTTCGAGAAGATTTCCTGCAAAAAAGATCCGTAAGGCACATGAGGAAAAGTAGAAGTTCAAATTGTCATGTGATTTCATAGACAGTACCTCATCCTGGGAATGAGACCAGTGCATAACAAGGTTTTTCCATTCAATGTCTTCTAAATTTAGCACAGGAGACTTCACCGGAAATTCGTTTATAGACTTGCCATCAAAGTGTGATTTCCTCAGGTAACACCGATACTGCTGCAATGCTTCCTTGAAAAGCACAAGCAAGCTTTGCTCGTCATGAATATCCAGATTGACCTCGCCTACTTACAACAATGTAATGTAAATCATTGATGTGTTCAATCAGCAGAAAACAGGAAAATAATAACCATGAATAATAGCACTTACACGTAAGTTGGACAGGAAGATTTGAAAATGGTATTTGTCTTCACTATAATCTTCCCATGATGGGAATATATGCATTTAGTCCCTAACAACATTGAAAGCATTATCTTTTAAACTGGGAATAAATGGAATGGCGTTCCAATCTGCAGGAATTGGCCGTCTCTGCAGTTGGGATAGGTCTTCGGCCGGTGGACTTGCTGTACTTTTTGCTGGAGTGGGAATTTTCTGTGGTACGATTGGTGCTATGGCAAATGAAATCGGTATACCTTTTGCTAGAGTGCAGGTTCTGTGTGGTGGGGCTAGTGGTGTGGCCAGTGAAGTATGGGTACAATCTGCTGGAGTCGGTCCTATGTTTTGTGTCACTGGTTGTACAACCAATATAAGTGGGGTGCTGTCTGATTTCTCCGGCACCACCACGTTTTTCAAGGACTTTGCTGGTGCTCCTTCAGGTTCGGCAATCACCCTCTTCCTTTTTGATGTCTGATGCACACGAACAACATTTGAGTTGAAAAACATGGTATGATGACCAATGGAATATGTATTGATAATGGATGGGCATCGCATCTCGACATATATGAAGAGTAAACTAAGCAGATGGCGGTGCAACAGTAGAAGAAATGTAAGACAACATATGAAAGATACGCACAATCAATAAAACCTTGCCAAATTAGAACAGGCACCTTGATGGGTGAACAGGACATGCCATCTGCCTTTGACTCCTCGAGGTTAGAATAGTCATTAGGATCATATTCTGAACAAGAATCAACAGGTGGGGAGCGTATGAGTTTCATTGCATCTAGAATGGCACTCAATGCCTTGGTGCCAATTTTGTAAGTCATTGCAGTGTTCCACAATATTCTTCTGATGCGCGGATTTTGATATTCACTCTAATTGCGTATAATATCTGAGAACCATGAAAACATAAATAGTTGTGAGATTATCTTTGTAATGCAGATGATATTCTAATATAGGGGCACCACTATAAACACTTGTGTGCTATCACTGGATTCTGATGAGAGAGCTCATGTGTGCTGTAATATGGTGCGTGCATTTATATAATCTGGTAGAAGTACACAAAAAAATAGGCTCCAGAAGTAAGGATAGTTGGCAGATGATAGGTTCATAATATATTGTATAGAGAGTTTATTGCCAAACCATGATAACAAGAGCACACAGCAACTAGGCAGATCATAGTGTACATAACAGGGGTACACCATAACCACGATATATAAATCGGGAAAGTGGAACTGGCTTGAAAATATGGTGTTGTATTGCCGCAAGTAATTGAAAGCCTATCGATCACGTACAGGCCAGCTCTATCAGCTGTTGACTGCAGATGTCCCTGCGCCCCTTCCTGACAAGGAACATACTGTACATACTAAATACAGAATAAACAAAGAGGAACATGTTAAAGAAAAGAAGAGGAAGCATATTCTTGAGATTCCGCTTCATTGCATACAATGTTGGTTGCCCACTCATGATGAATCACATCACCCAAAGAAATGCAATTCCATGTTGTCTCTCTATATGTGACAATTTTGAACAAGAGTCATTAGGATCATATTCTGAACAAGAGTCAACAGGTGGGGAGCGTATGAGTTTCATTGCATCCAGAATGGCACTCAATGCCTTGGTGCCAATTTTGTAAGTCATTGCAGTGTTTAGCTTCAAGAGTGGACTGCTGCTAGTGCGATACAAAGCAACTACACAGATCATAGTGTAGATATAACGGGAAAACCTTAAGCATCAGAGTAAAATCAGCAAAGTGGAACTTGCTGGAATATATGTGCTAGTATTGCCGGTACGGCTAGAAAGGCTTCGGATACCATCTCTCTTCAAGTGAAGATGCGGTACTGTTAATATCAGTGTAACTCTCAAAGGCGACATAGCTCCCTGCATTTCCTTGCTATTCTTATAGGATTCAAGTAGGCAGGCCACTACAAGTCCTATTCCTATGTTTACAAAATCCTACGAATCAAAGAGGCTCAAAGTGTCCACTACAACCGACCGTATAGACCTCTACACTGCAAATGCCCCTGCTCATCTTCAGTACAAGGAACATAATGTACTACTATCATACTCCCTCCGTTCCAAAATATAAGTCTTGGTAGAGATTTCCACTATGGATCACATACAGATGTATCCAGATACATTTTAGAGTGTAGATTCACTCATTTTGCTCCATATGTAGTCCATGGTGGAATCTATACAAAGACTTGTATTTACGAACGGAGAGCATACATATTAAAGAAGAACGGAAGAGGAACATGGTAAAGAAGAGCAAGCAGATTTTGGATAATAAAATGTTGGTTGCGCAGTGCACACACATGATGAACTAGAGCGCATTAAGAATGCAACTCCCAGCTGTCTCTCGACCATTTCAGGTGGT
Organism: Triticum dicoccoides; assembly: GCF_002162155.2. Taxonomy (NCBI): domain Eukaryota; kingdom Viridiplantae; phylum Streptophyta; class Magnoliopsida; order Poales; family Poaceae; genus Triticum; species Triticum dicoccoides. The sequence goes on along the minus strand of NC_041381.1, from coordinate 361,027,525 downwards.
TGGATGAAGATCCTACGTCTCCTAACCCTTCTTCTTCCTCGTCTCTGATTCTTCCCATACAGAACACCGCACGGGCCACCGGCCCCCATCGCCTATGTTCCTCCGCCACCCCCACCCCACCCCGCCCCAACCCCCACACGCGTCAAGTTTTCTTCGTTCGGCGAGGCCCCACAACCACCCGAGCCCCTTCATTCGCACCGGCGAACTCCGGTGAGCTCTGAAAAATTGACTGATCCGATTTTATAATTTAGTCTACTGTGATTTAACTAGTGTAGAATATAAAAGGGGAAAACCATAAGCATTGGGAGTATAGTGTGGAGCGTGCCATGGCGGATCTGAAGGTGCAAACCGGACAAAGGCAACTTCGCAACCAAGACAAGAAATCAGAGTAAAGCAGTGGCGATCTATTTTCTTGCTGCGATAAATAAGTTGAGCAGATACGAAAGAGTACCGCCTCTGGTGCGGCGCTGTGTATGCATCTGCTAAGAATTTGATGGTGCTGCGGTAGCGATGGCTGTCGGCAGCGTGGAAGCATATCTAGGAGGGTAGACAGTGGCGGCAGGGCGCGGTGGACCAGACGGTCATAGGAGCGGCGCCGGCAAGGTGGACGATGGCGGGGATGAAGCGAGAGGACGAGATGCAAGGATCCCGGTCTGAAGCTATGGATGAGAGAGGTCGATCTCTTGTAATGGACGGCAGCGTCGGCGTATTAGCTCCGACATGGTGGAGGCGGACGACGATGGATGGGGTGGCGGACGACGGCGGATGGAGGAGGCTGGGGTGGAGAGGGTGTTTTGGCGCCCACGGAGTACGAATGGGGAAAAGGGAGGTAGAGAGGAAGGGGGGAACCATGTATTCAGGGCGCGCTTGTCTCAAATGCGAGGAAATTTACAAACTTAGCCCCCGTTTCAAGTTTCCTACATCACAAGAATATTAGTCAGTTGGGGATAGGACGGTAATCTCGCATACACCGAATATTTGCCGACGAGAGTTTGTTTTTGGCGCCCACCGTGTATGAATATGAATCGGGGAGGGAGTCGATTTTGGCCGAGGACACACTGTGTTTTGGCGCCCACTGTGTATGAATCCGGGTGAGAGGCGGTTACGTCACGTTGGGGTGAAATTACAAACCTACCCCTATCGAAACCTATGGAAATCCAGCAGATAGGCTTTGCGTGGCAGGGATAGGCAGTAGTAATATCCATCTCGCAGATTTTGGTTTCGGAGGTTACTGCGACTTTCCCGCTTTGTTCAATTTTGCAGAGTGCACGTTTACCGTGCCAACTCAATTTGAATCTCGTTTGTATTCTTTTTTTTTTGGGCGGGCTCCATTTTCGATTGGAATTAAATTCTATATACATCATTTTTTATATATACTTTCAAAAGCACAACACCATTTATACATAAATATGGTTTACAAATGGCATGATCTCAGATTCACAAGGTTGTACCCATCAATTTGGAATTTCAAATATTTGAAACCACTTTATGTTGAAATCCAATGTATGCATTCCTTGCTAATTGTCTCCAATTAATGTGTGTTTCATGCAGGGTTTTTTACTTCTCAAACATATATAATGCGTTTCACACACACAACATATAGTGTAATCCCGTTTAGACATTAATTGCATATAAACCATGCATTGTTTGTAAATGAAAAATCTATGGATCACCAATATTGATAAACTATAAAACATTACACGTGTGCCCAAATTCAAATGAATATGCATGTTTGATACACCAATTTGCGTTATGATATTATCGATGTCATGATCTCCAGTTTAAATATTTGAATCCCCTTTAATCCAGATATTCATCTCATATAGCTATCACTCATGCTTATATAGGACTATCTCTCTGGACCTATACGCGTTCATCGTCTCTGAGGTATCTCTCGTGCTACCTATATGTCGGCAATGATCTTTTATCTTCGTAACACACTGACGGTACTCTCTCCCTTGACCTTCATCACTCTATCTCTCTCTAAGCATATCTCGCTCCCTGCTATGTGTCTCTAACTATGATTCTCCATGTGGAATCTCTTTCTCTCACACAAACACAAAACTTTGTCTCCCGGGGTCTCATTTCTCTCTACTATTTCCATGTGTGCCACTCGCACACCCCTCATACAGAGATGTCTTTCTCTCCTTAGATATGAGAACCTACGACTGTTCCTCTTAAATATCTCTTTCTCACACACAAACACAAACTCTGTCTCCCAGGGTCTCATATTTCTCCATTGGTCTCTTGTATGTCGCTCACACACACTCTCTCTCCCTAGATATATCTTGCGTTCCCTCATATGTCTCTCTAGCTATCACTCTCGTTGTGAAATATCTTTCTCTCTCGCAGACACAAAACTCCGTCTCTCGGGATCTCATTTCTCTCTGATATCTATTTGTATGTGACTCACATGCACCCTCTCTCTATAGATCTCACACCCACACACATAACTCAGCCTTCTGATCCACTAGACTCCTATCTCTAACGCACACTAGCTAGCATCTTTATCTTTCTATTTATTTGTTTCTCCATCAACCTTCTTTCTCGCCCTCACCCTTGATTCCTATCACACACACTACATATGTTTCTCTCTACATGCAGTCAAGTGCCCTCTTTTTATTTTTCTCTCACACACACATACATAACTTCACCCTCTGAACCACCCAGCGGTCATCTCCGACACCAAAACTAGCGGATGGTCATCTAGCTAGCATCTCCATCTCTATATCTATCTGTAGTTTCTCCGTCAACATTTCTTTCTCACACGGAGTCTTGCTTCCTATCACCCACACTATATATGTCTCTCCATACATAGGCATTTATAGTTTGATCTCTTTTGCACAATCCTTGTGCCTCACTCCCTTTGCTCGCCATAGATGCATGCTCCAGCCCACGCCACTATCTCTTAAACACAAAACACATGCTCAATTGTCGGGCCTTCTTCCCTGCATTCTCACATGCATGCATATTGTCATACCGATCCGTCTCTCCCATGTTGTTGATCTTATGACTTATGTCTTCTTTCTTTTATCTCGATCATGCGCGCATGTATACCTCTCACACATGCACGTTAGGTCTCTATGTCTCCATACGTAGTTAATTACCCTCAATCCTAACGCCACATCGAATCGTTCTCCTCTTGTGTGCACATAACTTCCGCCTGGATGGGTAAAACACACAGTCACACTTAACAATCTCCTTCTAGCTACCCCCCTCGCCTCTCACTCTTCCCCCTATATCCCCGAAACCAATAAGACCATCCCTTTGTTTAATTCCCGCCTACATGCACCATCGATATATAGTAGTCTTCCTCGGTGTGTCTCGAACAAACACGTTCTCTCGATGTCGACTCCTCTCACGCGCACACACCTTCTCTTCCCTCTCTACGGGCATTTTCTCTCTTGCACCCCATCGTTGGTGGCCTCTGCCATACACATTACCTCTCTATGATGAAGCCATGCACACTTAAATTACATCAGCCATCGAGGACCGACACACACACACACACACACACACAC
>NC_041381.1:360891659-361023765 GCF_002162155.2 Triticum dicoccoides | reverse complement strand
ACACACACACGCACGCACACCCCCCTCCACACACACACACTAAGACTCCATCTCTCTCTCTCTCTCACACACACACACACTAACACTCCATCTCTCTCTCTCTCTCACACACACACACCCACACCCACACACACACTAAGACTCCATCTCACACACACATGCTCTAGGCAGAGCATTTGTTCCTACCATCCTTCATCCACCCTTACCCGTATGATAAATAATCACCTTAATTTACTTGCATAACATGGACAAATTCCACTTTACTTTAGTAGTCAGCAAACTTATCATCTGTACCCTTATAAAAAATGAGTTGGCGATGATGGTGTGCCTGCCATCTTGTAATACAGACCGTCTGATCTATATCTGACAGATAGAAAGCAAACTATGATAATTTTACAAAAGATACCCGCACCTCTCTCCACGTCCTTATCTCCCACAAACTCATTGCTCAGCAATTAAAAAGGAAGTCTCTGGAACAATCTAGCATGGTGGCCGCTGCCGCCTGCCGGCGCCGTCCATCCCCATGCCTCCGCCCATTCCGACCACCAGTCACCACCACGCTCCAGTCCTCCTCACCTTATCTCTCATCTTTCATTTTTTGATGACATTCTCGAGATACCAGTTTTCCGATAAAATTCTCGAGATATCATTAGTTTTTACACATGGGATTACTCCTGCATAGGTCAATCACAATAGGTGTTTTTAGAAAAATGCATATTGATGTTCCGTGCAATGCACGAGCATCTTGCTTGTAATTATATAACGCAAATCACGAGCAGGAAGTGACATTTTGTTTACACAACCACGTTAACATGGCCACGTAAATCGCTAGCTAAAGTAAATACCATTATACTTATATCGCGATGCAAAAGGTTGAGTACATGTCCGAAGAGTAGAGTCGCATACACACACTCTATCCCTCAGAATCTCTCTCTCTCACACACACACCAGTTACGTGACGCCCACTTAAGCAGACACGAATGTTACAATTTGTGCACCCGCGGGTACACGTGATGCTGCGCATTTATTTAAGCCGGAAGGCGAACCCAAACAGTAGCTACATTCATTCCCCTCCCGCCGCCTCTTCTCTGGTAGCCGTCGCCCGGTAGCTGTGGCCCGGCCGAAGGTAAGAACATACGCCATACTCCCGCCGGAGCGGCGCTTTAATATGGAAATTTTAGTGGTCATGCATGCATCTTTTTGTGCTAGCACTCCTATATAAGGGTTGACCGGTCGCTTCCCGCGGACATGCGCGGGTGGTGGAAGAGGAAGGAGAAGGGAAGCGGGCTGTGGAGTAACATTTTTTGCCACAATTTCCTAGGAAACTGAGTGCAATAATTGAGTAGTTTTGCAAACTACCAGTACTACACTTGAAACGGTTCAAAACCTATACTCCCTTGCCAGCGCGCGCTTTCCGCGTGAAACGGTCAGCGTCACCCTAGAGCGTTAGTGCCGCATTAATGCCCGGCCAGAGCGGAGGCAACCTCTCACTGGCGCCGGCTTTGAAGTGGCGCGACGGCCGAGAGAACGCCGCTTCCCGGTGCACGTGACTGCTCTGCGTCGAGACTGGCCATAGGCCCTGTTTGGATCCATGCGTTAGAGTTAGTTTGAGCTAGTTGGGGCTCAAATAGCCCTAAAGTATCCAAGCATGAGGGTTTAAATTGGAGCAAGTTGCACCGAACCCACCAAAAAAAACTATCCCACCCAAGAGGTGCTAACTGGAGATAGTTCTCATTGGGACCACTAAAAAATCACTTTTCTCTCTCCATCAAGTGCATTTACTGTCAATTTAACCCTGTCACCCAAACACCTCTTTGGCTACAGTTAGTTCAGGGTTAGTCATGAGTTAGTCTAACCTCTAGCTAAGTTAGAGTATCAAACAGGAGCGGCATAGGACATGCAAGTTTCTCAAAGCATACAGTCAAATTCGTACATGAAAGGATTTTTTCTTTTTGAAAACGGAACGTGAAAGGAATTTTTTTAGAATGCTCTTGGCTTGTCGCTAAGATGTGATGAGTTAACCGACCTCAATAGATGGCAAAAACGCCAGCCCACCGCACTTTGAGAGAGACGAGGAGGGAGAAGCGATACAGGCTGCTGGATTACTAGAGATAGGTGTCGCGTGGAAGCCAAGAAATATGGTGATAGCGTGGGTTAGCCATGTACTAGTATGATGTAACTACACTGTGCTGTCGTGTTTCGTACTCTTCCAGTCCACTGTGGAGATGATTGGTTGATTTTATATCGCTGAATAATATTAAATATTAGGAGTGCAGACGCTCCACCATGAGGTTCCTTGCTCCTTCTTGGTCGTCGGGAATCTATGTTCTTCCACTCTATTTTTTTACGTGAGCTTTGTTCATCCTTTTGCCAACATGCGAGACATCTAGCATCAAGGTGCATGTGTTATGCAAGGATCGTTCCATCTATATGAAGAACACGTGGGACTGGAACTACAAGACAGACATGTACCCAGGAGTGGACGTACGAACCTGAGTAATGTAGCACAATAAGTGAATTAGAAAGGCACAAATGGTATGAACATGCATGGCATATAGGGTGTGTTTGGTTGCGTTCTTGTCTCAGCATAGTTGTTCCCTCTTCATGCATGCTCAACTCAACACCCCTCTTCATGCATGCTCTCTTCATGCATGCTTGTAGTGTATTTGTGCTAAAGTAGTGTGGACTCATGCACCCTCCATACACTCTACCAAACACCCAAAAGTAGGTCGAGAAGGGAACTCTTGGGCGGCATTTGTCTCTTACTATGTACTACCACTAAATGTTGTACGTGCAATGCACGGTGATGTTATGGAGTACGTGCCTAAGTACTCTACTACTACTATATTAGTTGGAGGCACATATTAACTTTTATATTTGTTTACGTGTATGACCCGAGACCTTCCAACTAGACGTATCTTTCTCTCCAGGTCACACTTTGTATCGTTCATACCACTAAGTACTACTACATGTGGTCTCCGACCCAGAAGTGGAAGAAGTGGAGACGCTCTACCACGCTATTTTTTGCACTAGGCTCTACCACGCTATTCATGTCCCACTCCTTTCGCTGACGTGTGGGACATCCAGCACGTGTCGTGTTTGGCACTCTTCGTCGTAAGAGTTGAAACGCTAGCATTCATCAGAAATAAAAAATGATTATAAATCAGCAGTGATACTATACCACGCGGTTTCCTTGCTCCTCGATATCAGAAAGAATACTTCTGTTCGCCAACATGTGGGACGTCGACCATCCTGGTCCACTTGCCATGCACGCAGAACTCCAAGGGAGAGTCACCCCGGTTGTCGCGCCGCAGTAACAATGACTAATGAGCCATCAAATCACAGGCCCACTTCCCACTTTGAAGTTGCTCGGACGAAGGACCCATCATGACTTTGTTGAATTCCGCTTCTTGAAGAAAACTACTGTACCAACAGTACTGCTAGATACAGTAGTTACTCCAACAGAGGCCTCCTTTCGTTCATAGGATAGGAATTTTATAGGAATATGAAAATCATAGGAAGTGAGATGACCTCTCAATTCCTATAGAGAAAGAGATGCCATTTGATGCATAGATAGGAATTTTTCCATTAGTCTAGGCTAATGTACTGGTAATTTTCTCTAAAAACTACAGTAGTAACTAGTGGTACTGGTACATGCTCGTACTCAGACACAGACACACACACTAACTACTAGTACTACTACTTCTCACATGCTGGCCAAACGCTGTCGTTCTCCTTCCCGGCTTTATCGGCGACACCCCACCGTGCTTGGATCTCCGCCGACCTCTCCGCAGTAGCGCGTGCATCCTTTTCTTTCTTGCGGCGGCGGGCCTCTCTTTTCTTTTGTGCTTTCTGACTTTTCCGCTCCCTCTGTGCGGCTTTGGTCGCCTCTTGCTCTACCGCCCATTCGGCCTTGGCATCTTCAAATTCCTCCCACATAGTTGTGAGGTCGCGAGCGGCGATGAACTCGGCACGGCGGGATGCCATCGCTTCCCTACCATTTTGTGTGCAGTCATGAGCGGTGAGGAACTCGGCGCGGCGGGATGTCATTGCTGCCTTACCGGTTAGTGTGCGGTGCGGTGGCATGAACGACGCTTGGTGAGATCTCTGGGGTGGAGTGGCCGGACAACCGTATAGTGCATTGGTTTGTCAAGAGCTCAAGGACAGAAGACGAAGGAAATTTGGATTCCCCTTCAATCCTTGTCATTTATTACCAAGTAAAATGAATTGACGGTCATCGAACTTGTCTTGATAGTTCACTTTGATCATTGTATACGAGATATGGTGATTATACGGTCACTGGCCCAGCGTATAGCTTCGTATTTGTCTGGTTGACTAGTCAAACAGTCCGCATGCGCCTCATCAGCTCGTGTTCTTTATCTATCTATGCGGGCCTACCTATCAATGGAGAAAGAAATATTGTAAAAACCAAAATTATGCATATGCGGGGAATCAAACCACGGACTCATCGCTGCAACGCACCCTCGTCAGCCAAATGAAAATGAAATACTTTGCGTTAGACACTCACGCTCACACTGTCAAAGCATGCTAATGCATGCACGTCGCCCTCTAAATCAAAGTCCTGCTCATGGCGCAACGCAAACGGCGAGCCCATCACTTGCGCACCCCGGCAGTGCCCGACATTACTGTTTAGACGTTTGATGGAGGCCTACGCGAACGCCGAGCATGTATTCACCTGGCTCAACACCAACGGTCATACTCAGAGCGCCTTGCTCATGTATATCGTCCATCACAACGACAATGTATAAAATAGCCTAGCTAGAGAGGGTACTATGGTAGTATGGTACAGAGTATGTACTATCGTGAGCGACCGATCTTAGTGCAACTGCACACCGAAACCACTTCCATCGCTAGCGCGCGCTTCTCGCCTGAAATGGTCACCGTCTCTCGAGAACATCAATGCCGCATTCACCGGACTTAACTGCAGGTGCAATTGGTGTGTCACTGACATGCGGGCCAGATGCGCGTTGGGCCCACATGTCAGTAACCCAACGCATCTGCAGTTAAGTCACTGAAGCAGCGTCCGCATTCACGCCCGACGAACCTACTCCAGCGCCAGTTGTCCATCCGTCTACCGCGGCTCATTGCCATTCGCCCGCTATATTAACTTGAGCCCCAGCTCCCAGCCATAACCAAAGACCCACACTTATTCTCCTCCGGTCCCTTCCTTATGTCGGCACCACTCCAACCATGGCCTCCTGGCGCTCTGAAGCTCTCTTGGACGTACTGTCGCAGGAGTAGACGAGGGACATCGGCGGCTCCGCTCCGGGCGCGCTCCAAAGCTCTCTTCGACGTACTATCGCAGGAGCAAACGAAGGAGATCGCCGGCACCCCCCGGCCGCCCTCCGCCGCCACGACCACGAAGCCGGCGCGCGTGCGCGGGCGCAGCCGGTAGTGAGGAAGAGTAGTACACGGTAGGTCGCCGCCGCTCTGGTCCCAGGAAGGCCACCGCTACTCCACTCAGTCGACGCCAAGCTTGGTGGGGTAAACATCGGCGGCCGATTAGCCGCTTGACAGCAATGTGGAGGCGGAAATGTTTAGAACCTTGTGCTTCGGAGGAGGAGGTTATCGAGGCGGATGATGAGGACGCAAAGGCAATGGCCGGCTTTCTCAGGTTCATGGCCGGACATGGTGGTCGGGCGTTGGCGATCATTTAGATTAGGTTTACAGTAGGTTTTAGTACGGTCTGTGCGAAATATGTAATGAATTTCGTCCAGCTTGTAGGAAAAGTTTTCGAAATGTAATGAATTTCATTCGGTTAATTTGAAATTTGCTTTGTTTGCATGAATTTCGTCCGGTTAGTTCATATAGTTGTCGAAAGGTATGCGGGCAGCATCAGATGGCATCCATCAGTGTCCTCGGACAGATGCCGGTGTAAATTTGTGGGCCAGCGCTGGAGATGCCCTAACTATCATGTTACAATCGCTAATTAGTCCTCCATTATTTGGCAGGGAATAGTTATCCCTCGATCAAAATCAGATCCGCGGTGCTTCGCACTCCTCCCGCGTAAGAGTGTAAACTCTTGCTTACATAAAAAAGGAGCAAGTGGGCGACACTGTAGCACGTCATATCACTCAAACTAGCCCGCCTAACGAGCGGGAAAGCAGCGCCCTCGTCATTTTGTTCTGGATTTCTATCGATTGATCGTGCAAAAATGTTATGCTTCACAAGTTCTAAAGGAAAAGGCGGCACACTTACGACTCATACGCGTCGCACCCCCGACAGTCCGGCTCGCACGCCGCTCACCAGAGGGGACACGCGTTGTCTTGCAATTTCACTTACATGGGGGACTGTGATTGAATAAAACGCCGATAGCCGAAATCTAATCGCTCGGCGGGCGTCGGCTGAGAAGAGAGAAACGGGGGAGGGAGAAGAGATCGCCCGCCCATCGCGCATGGACTCCAAGAAATATATGGTGATAATGTGAGGTGGGCAATGCTGGAGTCTGGACCGCTTCCGGAGCCCGCTCTGACCGCCCTGGCCCCTCAAGACGCCCGATGCCCGCCGCATGCATGAGTACTAAAAAACTGGGCTATAAGCCCGCTTATGTGGAGGAGAGAGAGGCATTGACAAAGTCAAGGAGTGGGCTCTGCAAGAGCCCGTCTATACACGTGCTCCTAGGTATAAAAAAATAATTCTAAAAAAGGCATAAAAAACAATTGTGTCTAAAAAAAGAAAGGTAAAAAACATTTGAGAGGAAATAGATAGAGAGAAAGTGAGAAAAAGTTGTAACCTTATAGCCAACCTTATAGTCAATAGTATGGTAGCATTACATGAGGAAGGAGGGAGTGGTGCACATGCCAAGTTCACTGGGTTGCCGTGTTTCACACTCCTCCGTCGTAACAGTGGAAACAATAGCTTTCATAAAAAATAAACAATGAATACCCGTTGCTCGTCCTCTATATCGGAAAGAATACTTTCATTCGTCGACATGTGGGACGTCGACCATCCTGGTCCACCTGCCATGCACAAAATTATCCTGGTCTACCCCGGTCGTATCGCAGGCCCAACCTTTCCCACTGTAAGTTGTTCGGACGAAGGAACCATCATGACTTCGTTGAATTCCGCTTCTTCAAGAAAACTTACTATACCCGCAATACTGCTACCACACGCGAAGACTGGACGGCACTATACCATGTCATATCACTGAAACCCACTAGGCCAAACTAGCCCGCCTAGGTCATCTATTATGGAACGGAGGGAGTACGTCTCTGCACTGCTATGATTTTGTGTTGTACGTGTCTGTACTTTTGCTATGATTTTCCTACCCTATGAACCAAATGAGGCCTGAATGTATCTGTGTCGACTATTGTCTGATCAATTGCTAAGCCTACAATTTTAGGAGCTAGGGCTATTGGTCGATCAACGACGGATAAGTATAAGCGTACCACGAGCTCATCAGCCCCAACGTTTCTCTTTGGTGAGTGTTTCGCAAGTACTATAGCTCGCACAGTAGCTAGCCTACTAACACCAAGAATCATCAAACAAGCCCTGCTGATATGATAAACAGTTCAAACTTACATCTAAGCATGCCATATATTACATCAAAAGCTGGTGAGGATACATCTGTTTCCATAACTCGGAGAGGGTTCGCATGATTCACTATCAAACAAAAGTAGCAAGTACCACCCACACAAGACAATGCACTAGCCCTAAGATGGTTTGATAACACGCATCATTCTGGTAATTAAACACAGGGCGATGCAAACTACCCTAAAGGATTAGCGCGACCAACTATTTCTTGTCATCGATCTCTCGGGCAATGACCACAGCACAAACAACAGCATGGGAATCGATCTCTGGGGCGATGTCCACAGGACTGACCGCGACATCAGAATCGATCTCTGGGGCGATGTCCACGGGATGGATAGCGGCATCGGAATCGATCTCCGGGGCGATGCCAACAGGACGGGCCGCGACATCGGAATCATCAAGGACGTCCACCGGCACCTGCACAACCCTAACATATTAGCAAGCACATTGAAAATAATCAAAAACCACAACTATGGTGATAAGCCATTATTTTTTACCTTGTGTAGCTCACCGGGGGATCTCATCCCTCCGGGGGCCATCTCCTCGTCCTCGATGGGGGCCATCACCTTGCCAGGGGAATTATGCTTCTCAGTGGCGACTATCTCCTCAAACTCGGCCTTGAGCCTCGCATAGGTGGCCATCAGAGTTTCTGGGGTAGGCACGATGGGCCCCTTATTGTTCTTCCAACTTTCTTTGATGAGTTCGTCTGCCAACATCGTCAACTCTTTGGCCAGTGCTTGTTTCTTGGAGTTCTTCGTCTCCATGGGTTGGCCCGCCAACATGGTCAACTCGTTGGTCGGTGCTTGCTTCCTGGAGATCGCTTTCTCCAGTGGGTTGTCCATCGGCAACTCTTTGCCTAGTGCTCCAGGATCCATCAATAAACTGACAAACAAAAAGCAATCGAAAGGAAACCACAATCGCAATGAAAACATGAAAAGAATAGGATGTGAGAATCGATCGGTGCTTCGCAAAAAGAAGATTCTTGGAATGAAAATATAGTAGCATAACTGATTCGCCCACCTTTCCTTCGTCGGTACAGAAGAAAAATGGCAGAAGTGAATAGCCTGGAGTGAGGTTTTCTTCAAGAAAGGGAAGAAAGGGCTTGAACGAGCGTTCCAATGAAATGATGGTTGCTTCGTCCAGTCCAACTTGGAGGCCACCTTACCACTGCTGGTAAAGGTGTGGGTTTTGTGATATGACGGGTCATGACAGCCACACCGGGATGACAGGTGAGTCTCGACTGTAGCACCTCGCTGTGATTTGGTGGATGGCATGCGGGCTCGGATGCTTTGAAATGTCCCGCATGTAGATAGAGCGGCTAGTCATATAGGAGTGCTCAATATTGTGCACCGCGACCAAGGCGGAGAGGAAAACGAGAGAACTACGTAATTAATGCATGAGTTTAATTAGGGTAGTTTTGTAAAGTACGAGATACATTCCTCCAATCGCAAAATGCCTTGGTTCATGAGATTTGAGATTTGAGCCCTATAAACCGAAAGGGAGGGAGTACTGCACGCGGTGTAGTCTAGTCACTTGTTGAAATCTCTAGAAAGGCTACTCCTTTCCGGTTTACACGGCTATACTACTCCCTCCGTCTAGGTGTGTAAGTCATCTTATGAAAACCAAATAGTCCCAAAACACTTAGGCGCGGTGCATTAACTTCTACCTTGTTTCTTGTTTCTTGACATATCAACCAATAAGAGATGAGAGGTGTGCATGCTTTTAATGACTTGTAGTGGCTAGTTCATTGCATCCAATGCTATTAATTAGCAAATAAACATTGGTGACCCCAGGAGGAAATGGTGCTAAGCGCGTGGACCTATGCAGAATGAGTATCAACCAATGGATGATGGAGTTTAATTGTTAAACAATTCAATGAGGGAAGCTTAGCTACAAATTCAACGACTTACTCACCTAGACAGAGGGAGTAGCAAGTACTAGTACTACAATAGTGGGCTCAAATAGCAATTTTGTCTCATGCAAGAGCCTGGCTACTATATGCGTGCTCCAAGGCACCACACCACGCGAGCGTTCGCAACTGCCATGTTCGGGTTGCGCTTGGCTCTTCGCCTCTTCGAGAAGACGAACAACGATGTTACTCCTACTTGTATAGTATCGAATCCACTTTTGCATGTTCATCCACCTCATGCGGGAGGGATAGCGTGTAGCGAAAGCTTCTACTTACTGCTCCTGCCTTTGTGTCTATGACAGGTGGGCCCAACAGGTGGTTGGCCCTCCTGTCATGTAGCCAAGGGCAGGTGCAGTTAAGGCACCGGAGCTCAGTCCGCGAGGGAGAGGGTATTTTAGTAATCAAATTTCTCGGTCTTGTACGAGTTGACGCGACACATCAGAGCACTACACTCGATATACTCCCTCCATTCCCTTATACAAGGCCACTATCAAAAATACATTTTACATCAATACAAGGCCACCAACAGTAACCGAGGCAGAAATTAATGACGTTTCCTCGTACTAACAACTTTTTAATACTTACATGCATGTAGTCATAATGACACTCAGCCACTTCCTTCCCATTCATTCGTTGCATGCTTGTGGTGTATTAATGATCTCGGTTAACAAAAAGAAAAGTTGATTTGTAAAGGAGTCATTAAATTTTTTTCTTGGTACCTGTAATATGAGTTTGTGGCCTTGTATAAGGGAATGGAGGGAGCAAGTCTTTTTACACATTTCAAATGGACTACAACATACAGATGTATGTAGACATATTCTGCTTCGTATGTAGTCACTTGTTGCAATCTCTAAAAAGACTTATATTTGGAAACAGAGGGAGTACAATGCATGCATGCATGCCGTGACTTTCCTTTTGATACTTGCATGTGTTGATTTGATGCACCTTGCCAAATTTTGACTATAAATTTAACTAACCCAATTTTCATGCATGTCACAAAAATTTACAGGGCTGTTTGGATTGTGACTATGTTTGTCTTATGTTGCCACATTATTTTTCCCACCCTTGACACACTTGCCTAACTTGAGTTGCTCAAATTGTTAGACACACTTTGGCTTGCCTAAGGTAATCTTGCCAAATTTTTGTGTATATGACATGTGGGGTTCACTGCTAATAAAAAATTATTGTCTTAGGTGTGGCTAATAAAAAAGACTTATATTTAGGAACGGAGGGAGTAGAAAATATAAATAATAATGCATGTTGGGGCAACCCAGGTTTCCGCTAATTTTAGCCGTGGGCTTGTTCACATTTTTTACGAGGGGGTGGTTGTTCATTTAATAGAGGGACTTGTTGTACCAGACATGAACGATACAAAGTGCGACCTGGCACACCGTAACACCACTTGGAACAAGCGGGTAGCTATCTCAAAAAACAATCAACGACTAAAAAAACCGCGACCTGGCATGTAGTACACAATTTTAAACGATTGTTTTGATGGAGTGAAAAAGGAAAACTACCCCACTACGTATATATAGGCCGGAGCCTCCGCACTTGCTTGCTAGGGTTGCTCTATTCACACACTCTCATCCTCTGCAGATCTAAACAAGATAGGGGTAGTAACACTGTCTTTCTCCCTTCAAAAAACATTGTCTGTCTATCCTCTCCGCTGGTTACAGATCCGGACGTATCCCCCTCCGCCGGTGAAGGGGAGGAGGGGCAGCGTTTTGGCCGTCGTCAACAGCAAGGGAGGAGACCCACTGTCGGCCGCACCGTTATCTCTGGCCGAGCGCCGGCGCGGGAGGTCCTCCGATCCCTTCGTCGTTGCCTGTGGGCGGATCCGGCCTCCCGCCGCCCACCTATTCACATCCCAACAACCTTCAGGTATATCTTCGTTCGAAAACGCCTTAGCTCTACTTCCCCAGCTCGCTACGTCGCTGCATGTGCATCATTTTCTACCTCTCAGCCCCTCTCGATCGGATGGTCCAACGTCACCTATTTTTCTTCTTCTATTGTTTGAGGTAAAGCTACTTCATGGAGTCGAATCTTGTACTCCCTCCGTCCGAAAATACTTGTCATTGAAATGGATGTATCTAGATAAATTTTAGTTCTAAACACATCCATTTTGATGACAAGTAAGTCCGGACGGAGGGAGTACTTGGTTCAAACAAGAAATAAAGTGGGGGTGGGGGAATTTAGTATGTACATCGGACTTGGTACAAACAGGAAGGAAAGGGGGTGAAAGTAGTACAGACTGGCCATCCAACCGGTCTCTTGGTCGAAAAGGGAAATATAGGGGCAACGCTGTACATAGTGGTATGACCAGGACTAGATTTTCTATCCACACATAGGAGTAGGTGTCTAGAGTGAACAAAAATGGGACCAACCCAGATATGTTTCTTGGATGTTTGTTTCTCGGGGCAACAAACTATGAGTCACCACTTTATGCGCCTGTTTACGCACATGGTGCTGGACTGCTGGTGCACCAACTGTCCCATGCCCTTATACCAAATATTTAGTTGTTCTTAATCTAATGTCCCTGGTAAAAATGAAGCCATGCCACTGTTATAAGCCATGACAAGTTTAGCCAAATGTTTTTGCCTGTAATTGTTTGAAACTCTGACTATCTCCTCTGTACCTTTTTGTGCAAAGAGGGATATCCAATTCACCTGGTTGCTGTTGTGACCTTTTGGTGCACTGCACAAAACTCTTCTTAAAAGAAGTGACTTTTGTACTGTTTAACTGGAATGTCAGAATGGAACAGTTGGTTCATTTTGGTGGAACTGCACAAAGGGAGATCTATGTTCCAATCCTCATCATCCATATTGGCGCCATAACCTTCCTTTAGGTAAGAATGATATTTAATGCATGTGTTCGTCTCTATTTTCCGACTACCATGACAAAATAATGCTATTTTTTACTAGTACACTTTTACTCCCTCACTGACAAAACCCATTCTGAATTAGAAGGCCAATCATGTACTTGGTTTCACCAACTGGTGAGGAGAAAGAGAAACAGAGCATGAAGAGTAAGAAGAAGAAGAATAAACAGTGTCAAGGCGATCTTACTGAAGCCAGAGGCCTCAGTCGAGGCCATTCAAGGGCTCCGGGAATGACTACCTTATATGTGTGACAATCCTCCAGGGAGCCCTTCCACTTCGGCTGTCTCACTTAATTAATTAGGAGTACTTAAGTACCACTAATTTATTGCTGCCTAATTTTTCCTGTCGGAGTTAAACAAATCTTTAGTAGGACCCAATGCTGAATCATGTACGTGTGTATGTTTGTCTATGGAGGTGAATCATGTGGTGGAGCAGGGAGGGAATATTATTAGTGTCATGACATAATAGTGCTATTGTTTTGCATGTCAATTTATTGCCATTGGTTCAATGAGGCAATGTTTTGCGTATTGTCCGTCCTGAATTTGATGCTACTGTTTGAGTAATATGCTAATGTCTTCCTATCCTTTCTCACTAAGCTAATGAAGGTTTCACCTTGTTCCTACTTGTGCAAACAGGGATCATGTTGTGCCAATCATACATTTTTGTGGAACTACACAAGACAATACAATGAACTGTATCCCAGGCAGTGCTTTAACTCTGCTGGAAGTTCTTGATAATCTTTAGATATAATCTCAGCACTGGTAAAGAAGAGTGATTTAAACCTTACATTTGAAGTGCACAAAAATATATACTATTGAGTGATTCGAGTGAGTGCTTTATCATCTCTTATGGGACTACATGAATAAGCTTTTTTTCTCAGGTTGGTACGGGCCTAAGGCCTTCATCCATATTAGTTTGTTGTCATCTCTATTTGTATCGTGCTACTGTCATGAGAAACTCCTTTATCTTTGCACGTTAAAGTTTTGCAACCTGTGATAAATGGCAATGCTTTGAGTGTTGAGCTAATTGGCACTGATTAAATAAACTAATACCTCTATTTAAGCAAGACTACTATGTTGCTAACTTTACCCATTAAGATAATGAGGGTGCTTCTATTTGTTAGTGTATGTTTCATCAACTAGTCCAACTATTACAGTAATCTCACTCTCTCAATATATGTGCCAACAGGGATGCTCGATTTTGGATGAACTGCACAAAAACTTTGGGTGCTTCATTGCCTCGACAGCTTGCATCCTTTCCTGTCAGTCGCTAATCTCGGTTTACTTTATTCCTTCGCCGTCAGTCGCTTCGCTTATCTCGACTTCCAGTCAAAGGAAATAGTAATTGATATGCTACCTCACACAGGTTGGTACTGGTCTTTATCCTGATTATTGTGCTTGTCATGTATTGGTAATTTGGTATTGTGCTACTGTTTGCCGATTTTATAAAGGAGTAACTTGGAGCCTGAACTCGCAGACAAATCATTGCATTGGGTGATTTCAGTAGAACTGCACAAAATGATCAGATGGACAGATACTTATGCTGCTGCCATGTACTCCAAAGTTCACTCAGACAAGCATCAATGTTGACAAGAAGTGCCTATATTCATTCGAGTATCAACCCATGTCAACCAGTTGTCAAACTCCCAAGTATTAGGAGAGTGAACGCCAAAAATATTGCTTGGCGCATAGCCCAGAAGAACACAGTCCAGTCTTTGGTCCCAACTTGTGCCTTTTGGTTATCGACAGATATGGTAGAGAACTGTATGGCATGGAGTCTAAAGATTCCACACAAGTTGGTTGATGCGTATATTCATCTGGCACTTAATCAATCTGCACGCCAGGGATGCTCCATTTCAGTTGAACTACACAAAAAATTTGGGTGGTTCATTTTCTCAACCGCCTCCTTTCTCGTCTGCAATGTAGAATTTTGGCGAGCTACAGGACCAAGATGAGCCAGTAAGCTAGTTGGATGGAAGTAGTGTCCATCAAGCCTCGCTCGGCACGAGGCCACTATTTGAGGATAAACCTACAAGCAAAGTTCAGATTGTCTGTGCTGCCTCTTATGTACTTGAAAGTTTACTCGTACAAGAACTAATTTTAGCAAGAAGCACCTCCGACTGAACACCATTTACCAGTCTGTACCCTAGGTAATTAAAGTTCGTCCATGGATCATATTGGTTGTGATCTCAATCATTTGGATGCATAAACATACTGAACATGTGTATATCTGAATCTTTTTCTGAATTATGTATGAATATTGTCGTGTGATCTATCAACCATTTGGATGCATAGATATGCTGAGCTTGTGTATATATGAATATTTTGAGTTGTTGATAGTGAATGTTGGCTATGAATATGAACGTGTCCTGTGAACCTGAGTTTGATATGAATGTTTACCTTTTCTGTTGTATTTGTGTGGGAACTTGTTAGTATGCCTACTGTGGGGTATGTGACGTGTGGGTGTCAACGGCACACCTTCCCGAGAATAATTGCACCTGCTTTGTTAGGGTAGCAATGGTGCATCAACTCTTTTTAATCTTTTTATTACTCTGTCTTCCCCTCTCCCCCGCTCAACCCCTACCGTAATGTTTTCGGCCTCAAAATAAACATAGTACTGTGTTGTTTTTGGTGCTTGATGAAAAATCGAGTACTGGTTTCTGTAGGTTGGCCCGCCCAGCAAATGGGCTGCTGGTCCACCACGACGGACTGGGAGGCTAAAAATACAAGTTGTATGGTGCAGAGGCAAGTAAAAAAACGCTATGGAGAGCCATCCATTGAAGAAAAAAAGTCGCTCCTAATGTGCTTCTCCAGTCGTGCCGTCGGCACCCTTAATCCAGTTCGCTCGGGGATTTGGTATCATTTTTTTCCAGAGGGCGGACAAGTATCAGCTAGGCCTAGGTTTTGCATTTTAACATGCGTAGCCCACGACATACGGAGAGAGTGGTTTCAACTTATTTTTTGAGGTCCATACCGGTCTATGGGCTTTTTCTTAAAGATCAACAACCCAATGTATTTTTTAATAAAACGCATGTCTTTGTTCTATTTATCTATATATAAGAATAATAATGCTGTGTCCAATTTATGTTTTCCCTTCTAACAACATTATATATATTTATATTATTACTATTATCGTATATTTTATAGAGACTTATATATACATTATAAAAACATCCCACGTGTTATTAACTTATAAAAGTAAATGTTTAACAGAAGTTGGCAAGGAAAATCCTGGTTGTTTTTGACTCACAGGCAAGGAAAATCCTGGTGATTGCGTACAAAAGCTTGCGAAGATTTTAAGGACCAATTTAATAATAATGTGCTCATTTTTATTTTGAGCAATAACTCGCTAATTTGTTAATTATATATATATATATATATAATGTGCCTCTCCGGTTTATTCTTTGACATTAATTGCTCCTTCTAACATAACTGTATATATATAACGAGCCCAGCTAATTCGTGTAATTCAAGGAAGTGCAAATGGGCTGGGATTTCTTAGAAAATATAAATGGGCCTGATTGACGCAAAATTATTTGTTCACCCAGCCCAGCAAATGGACTGTACATTCTAGAAAACATGAGTTAAATATATGCCACATTTTTGCAGGAGGGCATGTGGGCCAATAGGTCGAAGCCTACGCAGGGCGTTGTCAACTTGGTCAACAAATGATTGTGACATCCACAGCCATTGGATTTATATCCAATGGCCGGCATGCACCTTCAATCTCTCGTCTTCTTCCTCCAGCGTCGCCGGGACCGCCTGGTCCGGCCTCCGGCGGCTAGCGGCTCTGCTTAGCACGCATCACTGCGAAGCGCCACCCCACCGCCGGCCAGGCTATCCCTCCACCCCTCGACACCTCATGTTATTCTCCACAGACTGCAGCCCCACGCCGCAATAGAACTAGTTATAACCCTTCTCCTCCTCTCAATCTGCGACTCCACCACCGCGTCTTCCCATCTGCGAGTCGTTCCTGTCCGGGGCCTCGCCGTCGTCCACCGCCTCGCTGCGCTCGGTGCGGTGTGGTCAACAAACGAGAGTCATTGGAAAAGGACTACATGTGGAGAGCCTGACGGCTGGGATCCACGAGGTCCATGGTCGCACGCAAGGAAAGTTCCTCCTTATTAAGCTGAAAAAAATGTTTCCTCCGCCTGACAGCTGGGACCCACCGGCTGTATCTACGCACGGAAGGAAGTGCCTCCTTGTTTTGCAAAAAAATTATTCATCCCGTTGACAGCTGGGACCCGTCAGATTTGGTGGCTGACTTGTGGGCCTACTAAGTGGACGTGTACGCGCGGCTTTGTCAAATTAATCAACAAATAATTCTAGCAGCTGGACCGTTGGATGTTAATCCAACAGCCGTGCTCCTTTTTCAACCTCTGTTCTTGCTCCTGTCTCCCGTGGGCGGCACCGCGGCTGTGCTGCCGCGCACCCGAACCAGTCAAGTTTCCCACTCCTCTCCATCGGCGACTCCACTGCCCCGTCTTCCCCATCTCCGGGTCGTTCCAGTCTGGGGCCTCGCTGTCGTCCATCGGCCTTGGTGCGCTCCGCACGGTGTGGTCAACATGGTCAACAACCGAGAGTCATCGGAAGATGACTGTACGTGAGAGGCTGACAGTGGGGATGCACCACGCCCATGGACGCATGCATGCAATGGAACGCGGCGTGGTCAACATGGTCAAGGAATGACTTCCATCGGAAGTGTACTGTACGTGGAGAGGCTGACAGCTGGGTCCACGGCCGCAGCAAGGAAGTGCCTCCTTATTATGCGTAAAATAATGATTCCTCCACCTGACAGCAGGGACCCACTGGACGGGCCACCATATTTTGCAAAAAAATGTTTCCCCCTTGACTGTTGGGACCCACCTGACGGGCCACCGTATTTCGTGAAAAAAATCCTCCCCCCCCGCTGTCAGCTCGGACCCACCGGAAGTGCCTCCTTATTAAGCAGAAAAAATGAATACTCCCCCTGCTAGCTGGGACCCACCTTGGTGGGAGGCTGACTTGTGGGCCCACTAACTTGACGGGGATGGAGGGATTTGTCAACTTAGTCAATATGAACGATTCTAGCTCCAGTGACCGTATGATGTCCGTCCAATGGCCATAGTGCTTCTTCAACCTCTGGTCTTCTTGCTCCAGCCGCCCAAAGCAGCGCCGGTCGTGCCGCCTGCTCCTGCCTCCCGTGGCCAGCTGTGCTGCCGCGGAGGCCTCACCGCCCCCATACTACTCCCACCGCTGGCTAGGCCATCCCTCTACTCACCCACACCCCCTGTTATTCTGCGGTGACGGCAGCCTCACACTGCAGCCGAACCAGTGAACCCTCGTAGTCCTCTCTGCATGGGCATTCACTGCCGCGTCTTCCCCAGCTCCGCATCGTCCCCTTCCTAGGCCTCGCTGTCGTCCACCGCCGTGGTGCTCTCGGCGCGGCGTGGTCAATGTGGTCAAGGAACGACTTCCATCAGACGTGAACTATACGTGGAGAGGCTGACAGCTGGGTACACGGCCACAGCAAGGAAGTGCCTCCTTATTACGCGGAAAATAATGATACCTCCACCTGACAGCAAGGACCCACC
Source organism: Triticum dicoccoides (assembly GCF_002162155.2). Classification (NCBI taxonomy): domain Eukaryota; kingdom Viridiplantae; phylum Streptophyta; class Magnoliopsida; order Poales; family Poaceae; genus Triticum; species Triticum dicoccoides. The sequence goes on along the minus strand of NC_041381.1, from coordinate 361,005,852 downwards.
ATACGGGCCACTGTATTTCGCGAAAAAAACGTTTCCCCCCTGACTGCTGGGACCCACCAGCTACATCTTCGCACGCAAGGAAGCGCATCCGAAAAAAATGATTCTCCCCCTGACTGCTGGGACCCACCAGCTACATCTTCGCACGCAAGGAAGTGTGTCTGGAAAGAAAAAATGATTCGCTCCCTGACTGCTGGGACCCACCAGCTATATCTTCGCACGCAAGGAAGTGCCTGACAGTCGGGACCCACCTGGTCGAAGCGTATGTAGCATTGTCATTCTGGTCGCGAACATGTACGTACATACTGGTGGATGTAGAGGCGCGCACGTGTCGTAGTATAGGCGCGCACGTAGCATGTACACGTACGTACAGCGGCCAGTGTGCAAGAAACAAAATACGGCCACGTATGTGTACATACGAGCGAGGTCTCGAACGCCTACTCGCGCATATGTACGGCCAGGGCTCGTGTACATGGCTGGGTCAGAACGGAGAAACTGCATCGTCGTCGTGTTCATGGGGAGCCAACCGGCTGGGTCAGAACGGAATGCGTCATCGTGTTCATCGGGAGGGCTTGGACGGAACAGGCAATGGAAACGAGGCCTGACGTACCGCAGAACAGAGGAAACGGCCTTGTGTTCGACTGGCCATGTTCGAAACAGGATCCTGTTCACCAGGAGGGGTCTAGCGTACCGCAAAACGGACGAAACGGACCACCTACGGTCAAAACGGGGTCCTGTTGATCGGGAGAGGTGTGGCGTACCGCAAAACGGACTAAACAGACTTGTGTTGAAGTGCTACGGTCGAAACGGGGGTCCTGTTCATCGGGAGGGGTGTGGCATACCACAAAACGAGACTCCACGGGATACTGTTCATCTCCATCGTCGACCTCCTCCAGCCTCCACGGGCTACCGTCGACGTCCTCCAGCCTCCACGGGCTCCTGTTCATCCAGCCTCCACCGTGCGCTACTCCACCAGCTACTGTTCATCCAGCCCTCAACGGGGTCGTCCTGTTCATCCAGCCCTCCAACGGGGTCCTGTTCATCCAGCCCCAACCGGCTCGATCGATTGGGGTCCTGTTCATCCAGAGGCAACACTACGGGGTCCTGTTCATCCACCCCCACCGCTCACTGTTCATCCAAACCCCCAGCAACGCTCACTGTTCATCCAGAGGCAGCATCGATCGGCTTCAGTTAGCAGCAGTAGCGAAGGAATCACTCGATCGCTCGGGTTCAGTAACGCGTAGCAGTGCAATTGCTCGGGTTCAGTTAGAGCCCAACGCCTCGCTCGGGTTCAGTTAGAGCCAACGCCTCGCACACACGTGCGTACATGTACGAGAGAAACGCGCATCGCTCGGCCCCAGACCTCCCACCGTAACAGGGAACTCGCCGAAATTTTCCTCGCCCTCGCTTCTACCACGGGTTTTTCCGTCATGGACGGCCCAAAGAATGTCATGCAGCTGCGTCTCCTACCTGCCCAGGACGAAAAGCCCATTTTCTGTCATGATTTTTTGTCATAGAAGTAGGATCCCACCACATCTATGATGATACCGGGTTTTGTCACAATTATCGTCATGGAAGTGTCATAAGTATGACAGAAAAATTTTCATTCAGCCCAAAATGTCACGGATGTGTTTTTTTGTAGTGTTTCGTCCTCCTCTCGCACGTCTTGTCACCCCGCTACCGCAGATGGCTTACAGCGCAAGCTTGCGTAGCGCGCGGGGGCGTTCTTTTGGCCAAACGGTGGCACCAATGAATCATCGGTGAGCCCGTTCCCGCACAACCTCACACTTTCCCGTGCAAGCTTCCTGCCCGACCTGGTGAAATCCCCCCAAATCCCAATGCTTACCGGCCTGCTATATAAATCCTCATGGCCGGCGAGTCCTATGTCGCGTATTCCCCTCCCTCCCTGTAGCTTATCCAGTATGCTTCTCCCACAATCGCCAATGGCAACGGTCTGTCATCGTCGCTCAGCCACTCCACCATCATTAGAGGACAGATCTAGCTGGGAGGCTACATCGCGGCGGCGGCGCAGTCCCCGGCGTAGTGTAGTGCGCGTGGCGTCCCTGTCGGGTGTGCGTGGAACACCCACCACACGCTCCGCCGCCGCTGCCCGTCGACAGCTGTTGCCGGCCGCCGTTGCCGCCACACCACTGTCGAAAGCCAAGGGCATTGCTCGCTCCGCCGCCGCGTCCCGAAGGCGGGAGGTGGCCGTCGTGGCCGCCACCCCACTGCCGGCCACCGTGGCCATCACCCGCTCCACTGATAACCCACAAGTATAGGGGATCAATTGTAGCCTCTTTCGATAAGTAAGAGTGTCAAACCCAACGAGGAGCTAAAGGTAGAACAAATATCCCCTCATGTTCTATCGACCACCGATACAACTCTATGCACGCTTGACGTTCGCTTTACCTAGAACAAGTATGAAACTAGAAGGACTTTGTAGGTGTTGTCAGATAGGTTTGCAAGATAATAAAGATAACGTAAATATAAACTAGGGGCTGTTTAGATAAAGAAGCAATAAAGTAAATATAGCAAGTGTGGAAAAGTGGTGGCAGGAGATGTGAAATTGTCCCTAAGCAATTGACTACCTTACTAGACCGATAGCAAGTTTTATGTGGGAGAGGCATAAGCTAACATACTTTCTCTTCTTGGATCATATGCACTTATCATTGGAACTCTAGCAAGCATCCGCAACTACTAAAGATCATTAAGGTAAAACCCAACCATAGCATTAAAGCATCAAGTCCCCTTTATCGCATACGCCACAACCTCCTTACTCGGGTTTATGCTTCTGTCACTCAAGCAACCCACTATAAGCGAATCATGAACGTATAGCAACACCCTATAGAGGGAATCCCTCACGCTTGCGCGACACAGAGGGCACAATAGGACATCAACATAACTACAAGCAAATTAAACCAATCATAGCAATTCACCAATTACCGATAGGACAACGAAAATCTACTTAGACAGCATAGGATGGCGACACATCATTGGATAATAATATGAAGCATGAAGCACCATGTTCAAGTAGAGGGTACAGCGGGTTGCGGGAGAGTGGACCACTGAATATAGATGGGGGAAGGTGATGGATATGTTGGTGAAGATGATGGAGGTGTTGGTGTAGATCACGGTGATGATGATGGCCCCCGGCGGCGTTTCGGCGCCTCCGGAAGCAAGGGGAGAGAGCCCCCCTTCTTCTTATTCTTCCTTGACCTTCTCCCTAGATGGGAGAAGGGTTTCCCCTCTGGTACTTGGCTCCCATGGCATGGGAGGGGCGAGAGCCCCTCCGAGATTGGATCTATCTCTCTGTCTCTCTCTGTTTGTGCCTTCCTCGACTCTGCCCTTTCACCGTTTCTTATATATCCACAGATCCGTAACTCCGATTGGATTGAAACCTTCGCCCAGATTTTTCTCTGAAAATTAGCTTTCTTGCGGCCAAAGAAGAGCAGTAACCACCTTACGGGGTGCCCACGAGGGTCAGGGGCGCGCCTGCCCCCCTGGGGCGCCCTCGGGCACCGTCTTGCGTTGATTCTTCTTCCCAAAAATTATAAATATTACAAAAATAATCTCCGTCCGTTTTTATCCCATTTGGACTCCGTTTGATATGGGGTTTCTGCGAAACATAAAACATGCAACAAACAAGAACTGGCACTGGGCAGTGGATCAATATGTTAGTCCCAAAAATAGTATAAAAAGTTGCCAAAAGTATATGAAAGTTGTAGAATATTGGTATGGAACAATCAAACATTATAGATACGATGGAGACGTATCATCCGCCAACGCGGCCCGAAGGCAGGAGGTGGTGGTCGTGGCCGCCACCCCATCGTCAATCGCCGTGGCCGGCAACCCACCGTCGACCGCCGGGGTCATCACCCGCTCCGCCACCGCCACCTGAAGGCGGGAGGCGGAGGTGGATACCCGCACGTGCGTCAGTGACCTTGCGCGCTACACCATGTTCCCGCGGGAGGAGGAGGAGCACCTCGTCGAGCATGCAAAGAGCCTTACTGCCATCGTGGCCGCGGCACACGCTGCCTCAGAGGCGAGGAATCAGGAGATCTACAAGGAGAACCACCGCTTCAAGAGGGGTCATCTGGAGCGGCGGAGGGCGTTGAGGTGAGGGCCGCTGAAGGTGTAGTAGCGGCAGGCACCATATTGCAGTTGTCCAGCTCATCGGTAGGCTCCTCCTCCTCTGCTTCTTAATGAGCGTGCTCAACAGAGAAGAGGCTGCCAGAAGTAGTACAAAGCCCCTCCTTAGTTGTAGTATTTAGGGGCAATTTTGTTCAGTTCATCTGACTATAGATGTGGTGGAACTGTACAACGTACTTAAAATTAGCTAGTATATATAGTTGAACTAGATATTTCAGTACGTGGTTGGCAACAATTGGGGAAAAGTTTGGTCAGTTTAGTTATCGAGTTGAATTGTTTGTATAAAGAACGACTGCTTAATCTATGAATGAAATCTATGCTTAATTACTGAATTTTAGTTGCAAAAATTAGATATTGCTAGTGATTTTTAGCTGCATATTTTGACAAATCGCAGTGTTACAAGGTTAACAAATGGCAATGTTACTAGATCAACAAATGTCAATCTTTCCAGTTTGACAAATGGCAACATACCCAATATGACAGATGCAAATCTTACCAAATTGTTTGTAAGTGGTTGCACATGGGTCATCCAAAACAACCGTTTGCATTGAAGGGATGCAGAAATCCTGCTCGGCACATTTTCTCTTGGCTTAGTGCCGAAGTCTGGATTTGCATATTCAATCTGAACCATTTACGTTGAAGAGATGCACAAATCCTGCGCTGCGAATTTTCCCTTGACTTAAAGGGGAAGACCATAGTTCTCACTTTGCATACGGGTGTTCTATCTAAACGTTTGCGATCAAGAGCTGCACAAATCCTGCTCGGCACATTTTCCCTGGGCTTCCTGGGGAATCTGTTGGTTTGCATACGGGTGTTCTAACTAAAACGTTTGCGATGGGTGTTTTATATTTAAAAACCATTGATGTTTTTTTCAAAAGAAAATCATTTGATAAGTCTGTACGTTAAGAGAGAAAAACGCAAGTTCGTTCAAACCATATCATTCATTCAGTCACACTGCGAATTTATATTCATATGATCGAGATACAATATTAAACCCCCAAAAAAACTATTTACGGGCGCGGCGGAGGCGTTGTGCCGTGCCGTCGTTGTCGTTGTCATCCTCCGGGACTCCGTTGTTGAAGTCTTCAAGGCAGCACAAAATGTTCTTCACTTGTAAATCAAACATCATGTCGTCATGCGATCGATGGGCGGGGCACAGGAGGACGGCAACTGGCAGCGCTGAGAGGTAGCGGTCGATGGCGGCGTCCCATGCCGCTAATTGGGGCGCGCACGGGCACGGGGATCGGCGCCGTGGTGGGTGGAGGGGCGCGCACGGGCATGGGCGCTGATGCTGGCATGTACATGAGCTCACGTGTGTCCGCAGAGACCTCGCTGACACCCGCAGCTTCTAGCTCGACGATTGTGCTCGGCGACCAGCCCGCCAATGCTATGGGGATGGTCATTGGTGCGGGCGAGGGGATGGGAGCTGAGATAGGAGCGGGGGCAGCAACCGCCGCGACCAGCTCGTTCAGGGCCATGTCCATGAGGCCCCATTCCTCCTTATTTTCTATCTCCTCCGGCTCGGAGTCGACTTCACCTAACTTGAAGACTAGTGGCAGATGATCCTTCTGCGCCATGGCGTTGGTGGAGGTCTGCGTGAGGGAGGGGAATGGGGGGCAAACAGTAAGGCCACCCATATTAAGCAGCGGCTCGGGCACCATTAATGGGGAGGAAGGCGAGCGGCCATGGAAGTCAAAGGGCTTGATTCCCAGTGAGCCTGCGCAGCATATTGCTCGACACTTCCCGGTGAGCCTGCGCATTGGAGGACAGCTTGCACGCCTCTCGGTCAGCCTGCGGACTGGATTGCACTCGCACGCCTCCCGTTCAGTCAAGCAGCTGTCCGCACGGCACCTATTATAGCCATTAAAACCAAGACACGTGGAGTCACGTGAATGGTTAACATAACACACACGATTTGAATTATACAAATGTTTGCGATGTTAGAGTGGCAGCTATTTGTCTCAAAATGCCTTTGTTGGCTGTTATTCGCGTGCGCCTTCTCTCAAAATGGACACAAAAAATACCACAGCATGTCGGGTGCCATTCCATGATAGCATGCCAAGTTTCATGAATTTCAGACGAGTTTTGGATTTACTAGAATTTAAAAACAAGGTATCTCAACATTTTGCCGGCAATCAACTGTGCCCTGGTGTTGGATATTCATTCCCATTTCTTGCATGGGACCTAAGAATGCACCCAAGGACACATATTTGATTTTTCAACCAATTTATATGCACTGGAGCATATGCATGTAGTTCAAATTTGAACTATGCACATAAAATGCCTAGAAAACCCAGTTAATGTATAAGCATGCAACAAAGGACAGTCATTCCCATTTCTTGCATGGGACCTAAGCATACAACCAAGGACACAGACTTGAATTTTCAACCAATTTATATGCATCAGAGCATGTGTGTGTAGTTCAAATTTGAATTATGCACATAATTGCATTGAAAACTCAATTAATGTATAAAACGTCCAAACGAACCCCGAAAAATTCCAAAATTTAACACAACACTCCTGTTGTTCTATGTTGACACTAGAAACTTTTTGAAAACAATAAGAAGCAACGAATTTCGTTTCGTCCCCAAAGGTGGGACATTCCCTTCTGAAACCATCAGGCTTGTTGTGAGAAGCTCTGGTTTGTGAGAAGCTTATATCCAAACCTGCCCCAAATGGGACAAAAAAATTACCACGACATGTTGATGCCGCTCCATGATAGCATGCCAAGTTTCATGAATTTCAGACGAGTATTGGATTTACTAGAATTTAAAAACCAGGTATCTCAATGTTTGCGGCTCATTGACAGTTGCATGGTGTTTGACATTCATTCTCGTTTCTTGCATGGGACCTAAGCATGCAACCAAGGACACAGATTTGAATGTTCAACTAATTTATATGCATTAGATTATGTGCATGTAGTTCAAATTTGAATTATGCACATGAATGCATAGAAACTCAGTTAATTTATAAAAATGTCCAAGCGAACCCTGAAAAATCCCAAAATTGACACAACACTCGTGTTGTTCTATGTTGACACGAGAAATTTTTTGAAAGTAAGAAGAGGCAACATATATTGTTTCATCCCCCAAGGTGGCACGTACCCTACCGTAACCATCAGGCTTGTTGTGAGAGAATCTCTGGTTTGCGAGAAGCTTATACCCAAACCTACCCCAAATGGGACAATATTTTTACAATGGCATGTCGATACCGTTCCGTGATATCATGTCAAGTTTCATGAATTTCAGACGAGTTTCCGATTTACTAGAATTTTAAAACCGTGTATCTCAATGTTAGCGGCCGAGCGACAGTGTCAAGGTGTTTGACATTCATTATCATTTCTTGCATGTTACCTAAGCTTGCAACCAAGGACAAACATTTGATTTTGCAACCCGTTTTTATGGACTGGAGCATGTGCGTGTAGTTCAATTTTGAATTATGCACCTATATGTCTAGAAAACTCAACGTATAAAATGTCCAAACGATCCTCTAAAAATCCAAAATTTAACACGACACTCCTGTTGTTCTATGTTGACACCAGGAAAAAATTGAAAGGAAGAAGAGGCGACGAATATTGTTTTGTCCACAAAGGTGACATGTTTTCCTAACGAAACCATGAGGCTTCTTGTGAGAAGCTCTAGTTTGTGAGAAGCTTATACCATAACCTGCCCCAAATTGGTCAATATTTTTTACCCCAGTATGTTGATGTCATTCCATGATAGCATGCCAAGGTTCATGAATTTTGGACAGGTTTTGGATTTACTAGAATTACAAAAGCAAGTACCTCAACGTTTGCCGGAGAGCCATGGCGCCGTGGTGTTCGAAATTCATCCTCATTTCTTGCATGGGACATAAGCATAAACCCATGGACACATATATGATTTTACAACCCATGTAGGTGCACCGGAGCATGTGCATGTAGTTTAATTTTGAATTGTGCACCTGAAATGGCTAGAAAACCAATTTAATGTATAAAATGTCCAAACAAATCCTGAATAATTCCATTTTTTTACGACACACATATAGTTGCATGTTCACTGCAGATAAAAGGTCTAGCAATTCAAACACTGTCCATTGCCGCTCTGACCCCATTATGTAATTCAAATCAAGATGAAAAATCAAGTAGATCGCACACAGTTTATTATCACCAACCGTGTGAGATGCAGTACAAAATATCCTGGAGCACCGTCGGTGTATAGTACGCCTATGCCTTACACGAGAATGTGCATCAGCTACAGTCTACAACCGGCGTGTCAAGCAAACTAGATCGCTCCCCAAATATGATTTCACTGTTCAATTATTGCCGGTGAAAGATGGGGACGTGGACCCGCGACTTGAGGGCAACTTCAACGGCCCACTCCGGAGAGAGCGCGGCCGCAACCGCCATGCACGTGCTGACAAGGTGCATGAGCGCGGCCGCAATCTGCGACAGGGCGGCCAAGGTGATGTCTACTATGCAACTTTATTCTTGTACACTCGTGTTGGTCCTCCAAGCGCAGAGTTTTTCAAGACTATAGCAATTTTCCCTCAAGTGGATGACCTAAGGTTTATCAATCCGTGTGAGGCGTAGGATGAAGATGGTTCCTCTCAAACAACCTTGCAACCAAATACAAGAAATCTCTTGTGTCCCCAACACACCCAATAAAATGGCAAATTGTATAGGTGCAGTAGTTCTGCGAAGAGATGGTGATAAAAGTGTAATATGGATGGTGGAAATATATTTTTATAATCTGAAAATAAAAAACAGCAAGGTAGCAAACAATAAAAGTGAGCACAAACGATATTGCAATGCTTGAAAATGAGGCCTAGGGTCCATACTTTTGCTAGTGCAATCTCTCAACAGTGCTAATATAATTGGATCATATAACCATCCCTCATGTGCGATGAAGAATCACTCCAAAGTTCTTATCTAGCGGACAACATAAGAAGAAATTGTTTGTAGGGTACGAAACACCTCAATGCTATTCGGATCGATCTATCTAAGAGTTCGTACTAAAATAACACCAAAGAAAATTCAGATTCATAATACTCAATCCAACACCAAGAACCTCAAGGAGTGCCCCAAGATTCCTACCGGAGAAACAAAGACAAGAACGTGCATCAACCCCTATGCATAGATTACCCCAATGTCACCTCGGGAATCTGCAAGTTGAGTGCCAAAACATATGTCAAGTGCCTCAATACGATACCCCATTGTCACCATGGGTATTCATAGCAAGACATACATCAAGTGCTCTCAAATCCATAAAAGTGTTCAATCCAATAAAACGAAATCTCAAAGGGAAAACTCAATTCATCACAAGATAGATAAGGAAAACACCATATGATCCGACTATATTAACAAAGCCCACGATACATCAAGATCGTGACATATCAAGAACACAAGAGAGAGAGAGATATTAAACACATAGCTACTGGTACAAACCCTCAGCCCCGAGGGTGGACTACTCCCTCCTCATCATGGTGACTGCCGGGATGATGAAGATGGCCACCGGTCATGATTTCCCCCTCTGGCGGAGTGCCGGAGAAGGGCTCTAGATTGGATCTCATGGTTCTGGAACTGGCGGCGGCTCAAACAAAATTTTGTCGACTCTCCTAGGGTTTTTGGAATATGTGGGCTTTTATAGAGCGAAGAGGCGGTACAAGAGGCCACCAAGGTGGGCACAACCCACCAGGGTGCGCCTTGGCCCCCAGGCACGCCCTGGTGGGTTTTGCCCCCCTCGGGGAACCCCTCTGATATAAAATGATTGTAAAACATCTACGAATGATAATATAACAGCATGGAACAATCAAAAATTATAGATACATTGGAGATGTATCAGCATCCCCAAGCTTAATTCCTACTCGTCCTAGAGTAGGTAAATGATAAAAACAGAATTTTTGATGTGGAATGCTGCCTAACATGTTCATCACATATTCTTTTCTTTGTAGCATGGAAATTTGGACTTTTATATGGTTCAAAGCAATAGTCTAGTTTTGACATGAAGACTTTAATACTCAAGCATATCATCAAGCAACCATGTCTTTCAAAATATCAACGCTAAAGCAAGTTATCCCTAGCCCATTATGCTCAATCATTGATCAATTCATAAAACACACTCAAATACTAGATATACCCAATGCTCAAGTACGATCATAGTGCCCCTTAGGTTGTGCTTTATAAGAGAAGATGGAGACTCAAAAAATAAAAATTGCATAAAGTAAAAGAAAGGCCGTTCGCGGAGGGAAGTAGGGATTCGTGGAGGTGTCAGAGCTCAAAGTGAAAATTGAGATAAAAACATTTTGGGAGGCATACTTTTCCCACCAACGAAAACGACTTAGAGTTCCCAACACTTTCCATGCTAGATAACATAGGCGGTTCCCAAACAGAAAATAAAGTTTATTCCTTTTTCCACCATACTTTCACTTTCCATGGCTAACCGTATCCACATGTGCCCTCCATACCAACACTTTCCAAGGAATTTGTTATTGGACAAGAAAAAGTAAATTCATTTTTCATTTCAGGACAGGGCATCCCTAATACCTTTGTCGTACTTGAGGGAGTCCTGGATTAATGGGTCCTCGGACAGCCGGACTATATACTTTGGCCGGACTGTTGGAATATGAAGATACAAGATTGAAGACTTCGTCCCGTGTCCGGATGGGACTCTCCTTTGCGTGGAAGCAAGCTTGGCGATTCGGATATGTAGATCTCCTTCTCTGTAACCAACTCTGTGTAACCCTAGACCCCTCCGGTGTCTATATAAACCGGAGGGTTTAGTCCATAGGATGACAACAATCATAATCATAGGCTAGCTTCTAGGGTTTAGCCTCTACGATCTCGTGGTAGATCAACTCTTGTAATACTCATATCATCAAGATCAATCAAGCAGGAAGTATGGTATTACCTCCATCGAGAGGGCCCGAACCTGAGTAAAACATCGTGTCCCCCGCCTCCGCTTACCATTAGCCTTAGACGCACAGTTCGGGACCCCCTACCCGAGATCCGCCGGTTTTGACACCGACATTGGTGCTTTCATTGAGAGTTCCACTGTGTCGTCGCGGTAAGGCTTGATGGCTCCTTCAATCATCTTCAATGACACGGTCAAGGGGGAGGTTTCCTTCCCGGACAGATCTTTGTATTCGGTGGCTTCGTACCGCGGGCCAACTCGCTTGGCCATCTGGAGCAGATCGATAGCTACGCCCCTGGCCATCAGGTCAGGTTTGGAAGCTTGAACTATACTACCGTCCGCGGAGACTTGATCTTCGACGGATTCAAGCCCATGTCAGGTGCGCTGAACGGTCACGACGGGCATGACTTTCATCTGCCATTAGACAGTGTTTGGGAGATCGCGCCTACGGCGGCGCCGAGAATCAATCCGAAGCAGATCATGCCTTCCGAGGACGGGTGGATGGACCCCGCTAAGGAGGCCGCACACTCATCGGTGTTGGAGCCGGACACTGATCCCACCTCCTGTGAGGGTGGTGTCATCGGACCCTCGGACTCGTCTCCGGCTATAGGATCCAAACCGCGTATGTCCGTGCCTATCGAATCTAATTGGGCACTGATGTCTACTACACAACCTTCTTCTTGTAGACGTTGTTGGGCCTGCAAGTGCACAGGTTTGTAGGACAGTAGCAAATTTCCCTCAAGTGGATGACCTAAGGTTTATCAATCCGTGGGAGGCGTAGGATGAAGATGGTCTCTCTCAAGCAACCCTGCAACCAAATAACAAAGAGTCTCTTGTGTCCCCAACACACCCAATACAATGGTAAATTGTATAAGTGCACTAGTTTGGCGAAGAGATGGTGATACAATTGCAATATGGATGGTAGATATAGGTTTTTGTAATCTGAAAATATAAAAACAGCAAGGTAACTAATGATAAAAGTGAGCGTAAACGGTATTGCAATGGTAGGAAACAAGGCATAGGGTTCATACTTTCACTAGTGCAAGTTCTCTCAACAATAATAACATAGATAGATCATATAACAATCCCTCAACATGCAACAAAGAGTCACTCCAAAGCCACTAATAGCGGAGAACAAACGAAGAGATTATGGTAGGGTAGAAACCACCTCAAAGTTATTCTTTCGGATCACTCTATTCAAGAGTTCGTACTAGAATAACACCTTAAGACACAAATCAACCAAAACCCTAATGTCACCTAGATACTCCATTGTCACCTCAAGTATCCGTGGGCATGATTATACGATATGCATCACACAATCTCAGATTCATCTATTCAACCAACACAAAGTACTTCAAAGAGTGCGCCAAAGTTTCTACCGGAGAGTCAAGACAAAAACATGTGCCAACCCCTATGCATAGGTTCATGGGCGGAACCCGCAAGTTGATCACCAAAACTTACATCAAGTGGCACGTGATATCCCATTGTCACCACAAATAAACACGGCAAGACATACATCAAGTGTTCTCAAATCCTTAAAGACTCAATCCGACAAGATAACTTCAAGAGGAAAACTCAATTCATCACAAGAGAGTAGAGGGGGAGAAACACCATAAGATCCAACTACAATAGCAAAGCTCGCGATACATCAAGATCGTGCCACAGAGAGAACACGAGAGAGAGAGATCAAACACATAGCTACTGGTACATACCCTCAGCCCCGAGGGTGAACTACTCCCTCCTCATCATGGATAGCGCCGGGATGATGAAGATGGCCACCGGTGATGGGTTCCCCCTCCGGTAGGGTGCCGGAACGGGCTCCCGAGAGGTTTTTGGTGGCTACAGAGGCTTGCGGCGACGAAACTCCCGATCTATCTTCTGTTTTGATGTTTTTAGGGTGTAAGGGAATATATAGGCGAAAGAAGTCAGTCGGGGGAGCCTCGAGGGGCCCACGAGAGGGTAGGGCGCGCCCAGAGGGGGTGGGCGCGCACCCTATCTCGTGGCTCCCTCGATGCTCCCCTGGCTTGCACTCCAAGTCTCATGGATCATAATCTTTCCAAAAATCACGCTGCCGAAGGTTTCATTCTGTTTGGACTCCGTTTGATATTCCTTTTCTTCGGAATACTGAAATAGGCAATAAAACAACAATATGGGTTGGGCCTCCGATCAGTAGGTTAGTCCCAAAAATGATATAAATGTGTAAAATAAAGCCCATAAACATCCAAAAGAGGTAATATAATAGCATGGAACAATCAAAAATTATAGATATGTTGAAGACGTATCAGGCACCGGTCATGGAGTTCACCACCGCAGATATTTTTCAGCACTCGCCCTTGGGTGATGTGCTAAGTTCATTAAGGTCTCTTTCCTTGTCGGGAGATTCTTGGCCGAACTATGTCCGGCTCGAGTGGGAAGCAGACGACGAAGAAATTCGTTCCCCACCCACCACCCACTTAATAGCCACTCTCGATGACTTAACCGACGTGCTTGACTTCAACTCCGAAGACATCGACGGTATGGACGACGATGCAGGAGAAGAACAGGAACCACCGCCTATATGGCGCTGGACAGCCACCTCAGCATATGATATATATATGGTGGACACCCCCAAAGAAAGCAATGGCGATGAGGCAACGGAAGATAACCCCTTGGAGAAGCAATCTAGGCACCAGCGTCATAGGTGCCGCTCCAAGCCCCGCCATAGGAAAAATAGTAATACCGGCACAAGAGATAACAATCCGGATGGTGGCGAAGATGAAAACAATCCTGCCCAGCCAGGCTTTGAGCAGGCCGAGCAAGAGGATGAGCAAGCTAGCCCTAAGGAACAGGCAACAGATGGAGAATCAGAGGACGATAATTACATGCCTCTCTCCGAAGACGAAGTGAGCCTTGGCGATGAAGAATTCATCGTGCCTGAGGATCCCACCGAGCAGGAGCGCTTCGAGCGCCGGCTTATAGCCACTGCAAAAAGCCTGAAGAAAAAGCAGCAACAACTTCAAGCTGATCAAGATCTGCTAACTGATAGATGGACCAGGGTCCTGGCTGCCAAGGAATACGGACTCGAGCGCCCTACCAAAAGTTACCCAAAGCGCATGTTGCTACCTCAACTCAAGGAGGAGGCGTCAAAGCCCACACTACCAGCGCATGATACGGCTGACCAGCCACCCCGTGGCCGAGAAAAAGCGGCGTACCAGCCCCAAGTCCAGACCGCACCCCGTCGCCAATCAAACGATAATACTAAGGCCCGGGGCTACACGAAGGACCTGCGAGGTGTATTGAAAAACAAAGCAGGACAGTCCAGATCGATCTATGGATCACGGGGGCGCGCCACAACATGTGATGATGACCGTCACGCCGGATACAATAAACCAAACTCCGGCCGGGCCGAATACAACAGACCAGACTCACTAGAACTACGTCGGGATGTAGCCCGGCATAGAGGCTCCGCACACCCCCTATGCATCATAGATGAAGTAATCGATCATGAATTCCCAGAAGGGTTTAAACCCGTAAACATTGAATCATACGATGGCACAACAGACCCCGCGGTATGGATTGAGGATTTTCTCCTACACATTCACATGGCCCGCGGCGACGACCTACATGCCATCAAGTACCTACCACTTAAGCTCAAAGGACCAGCCCGGCACTGGCTGAACAGCCTGCCAGCAAGCTCCATTGGCAGTTGGGAGGACCTGGAAGACGCATTCCTTGACAACTTCCAGGGCACTTACGTGCGACCACCGGATGCTGATGACTTAAGTCACATAACTCAACAGCCCGGAGAGTCAGCCAGAAAATTCTGGACTCGGTTCCTAACTAAAAAGAACCAAATTGTCGACTGTCCGGATGCTGAAGCCTTAGCAGCCTTCAAGCATAACATCCGTGACGAATGGCTCGCCCGACACCTCGGCCAAGAGAAGCCAAAGTCCATGGCAGCCCTCACGACACTCATGACCCGCTTTTGTGCGGGCGAGGACAGCTGGCTAGCTCATAGCAACATAACACCAGAAATACCCGGCAATTCAGACGCCAGAGATGGTAACGGCAAGCCGCGATGTAATAGATACAAGCGTCGCAATAATGGCGACAACACGAAAGACATGACAGTTAATGCCGGATTTAGAGGCTTTAAATCCGGATAGTGGAAAAAGCCATTCAAAAGAAACAGTCCAGGCTCGTCCAGTCTGGACTGCATACTCGACCGCTCATGTCAAATTCACGGCACCCCCGATAAACCAGCCAACCACACCAATAGGGAATGCTGGGTGTTTAAACAGGGCGGCAAGTTGAATGCCGAAAACAAGGAAAAGGGGCTGCATAGCTATGACGACGAGGAGCCCCAGCCGCCGAACACAGGAGGACAGAAGAAATTCCCTCCCTAGGTGAAAATGGTGAATATGATATACGCAACCCGTATTCCCGAGAGGGAACGAAAGCGTGCACTAAGGAACGTCTATGCAATGGAGCCAGTCGCCCCAAAGTTCAACCCATGGTCCTCTTGTCCGATCACTTTCGATCGCAGGGACCATCCTACCAGTATCCGTCATGGCAGTTCGGCCGCATTGGTCCTTGACCCCATCATCGACGGATTCCACCTCACACGAGTCCTCATGGACGGTGGCAGCAGCCTGAACCTGCTCTATCAAGATACAATGCGCAAAATGGGCATCGACCCCTCAAGGATCAAGCCCAGAAAAACCACCTTCAAGGGTGTCATACCCGGTGTGGAGGCCTGTTGCACAGGCTCAATCACACTGGAAGTGGTCGCCGGATCTCCAGACAATTTCTGAAGCGAGGAGCTAATCTTCGATATCGTCCCCTTCCAAGTGGCTATCATGCGCTGCTCGGATGAACCGCATTCGCCAGATTCAATGCGGTACTGCATTATGCATACCTCAAGCTCAAAATGCCAGGACCTTGCGGGGTTATAACAATTAATGGAAACACAGAGCGCTTGCTCCGTACAGAAGAGCACATTGCGGCCCTCGTGGAAGAAGCACAAAACAACCTTCTTAGGCAAACAGCCAATTCGGCGACAAAAAACCCGGACACCGTCAAGCGAGTCCAGAGTACCCCGCAACAGGATCATCCGGCACGTCCACAGCTCGACTAGCAATTCGGCCTCCGTCCTAGTCCCAGAAGGCGGCGAATTTGTGCCACGTGTACATAATTACGCACTTAAAATACCATGGGCATAGGCGGAGGCACGACTATGACACTGTCCACAATGCGGTTCGACTGCCCCAGGACCCACGCATCTTTGCACCTTTTTTATTTCAGGTCCCTATCTTTGGGAGGCTCTTCCGAAAGACCGACTATCGGACACATAGTAGGACGGACACACCAAGAAGACAAGAAGCTTTGGCATACAAGGGAATCCTCAGGTGGTCGCTGATAACGATCATTATACCTGTTTTACATACCCGCACATAGCTCGCTCCTGGTGAGGATGTGTCAAACAATCCTACTTTGCTTATTGCACTACTTGTATACGTACACTTTGACGTACTATTTGAATAAACAAGGAAAAATAATGTACAGCGTCAGCTTACTATTACATTTATTTACCCCTTTCTTTACTACTTATTTATTGCACCCGTACACTTTGGTACGTCCGGTTCGCCAGGGGCTTCAGCGCACCCCATAACACGGCAAGAAAAGTCTGAACACTTTTGACAGTGCGGCACCCCGAACTTATAGCATTATATGCATCAGCTCTGAATCATGTCTTGGGTCAATAGTTGGGTTTGCCCGGCTCCCATGTTTTGGTACCTTATGTTTCGCTATATCGGCTAAGGTAGCACAGGGAGAACAATTGCGATTGTGTCCCGGTTCTTCCGGACGAGCACCTCAGTAGAGAAAGCCGAAAACTGACTGTCATGATGAGGCGAGAGCTAGTCGCTATTTGGGAGGTCCTAAATCCTTAAAGATTTTTTCCGCTTCTGGCGAGGAATCGGCCTTGCCTAATTTAGGCGTGTATAGCACCCCGGGTCCGGTCTTCCGGATACTAGGGCCTTCGCCGAAATTTAAAATTGTAGACTTCTTTGGCCAAGTGACAGTAATAAAGCTGTATAGTCTGATTGCCTTGTTCGCTGTGTTAAACACCTCCTTAAAAGGACCAAAAATTTGGATAAATAGTGTTTATATTTATCCCGAACACCCCACTACTAGTTACATGGGGGCAGAAGCCGACGACTGGCCAACTCTCAAGATTTTATAAACGGCCGCATAGAAGGTAATATTTTAAATTAACAAGCGCCATATAGCGCACGTGAACTCGTTTTCATATTATAGGATGACTTGAGTACATTCATTCAAATATTACATCCTTAGCACATTCATCCGCCACAAGGCGGGCACCCTTAATGACATTGTCATAGTACTGTTCAGGGTGGCGATGCTCCTTGCCCTTCGGCGGCCCCTCTGTCACCATCTTCTCGGCATCCATCTTCGCCCAGTGCACTTTCGCATGGGCCAAGGCCCGTCGTGCACCTTCAATGCAGACGGACCGCTTAATGACTTCAAGCCATGGACAAGCATTTACTATCCGCTTGACAGGGCCGAAGTAGCTGCCGGGCAGAGGCTCTCCAGGCCATAGCCGTACTATGAGGTCCTTCATGGCTAGCTCGGCTGCCTTGTGAAGTTCGACCAGTTGCTTCAGCTGGTCGCTCAAGGACATCGGATGTTCGGCCCCAATATACTGGGACCAAAACAGCTTATCGTCGAGCTCCCTTCCTTAGCTCGGTAGAACTCTACGGCATCAGAGATGTTGTGCGGCAGATCGGCGAATGCTCCTGGAGAGCTCCGAATTCGGGTAAGTAAAAGGAAAGTATCCTTCACATGCTTGCTTTGCATAATGAAAGCCTTACTCGCCGCTTCTTCTTGGCTACCTCAATCTCCTAGAGGGCCTTCTGGGCTTCGACCCTGGCGTCTTGCATGCTCTGACGGGCCTTCGCAAGCTCCGACTCTTGCGTCTTGGAGTCACGCTCCAAGGACTCGAATTTTTGACGAAATCCTGGAGCTCTTGCTGGACCTCATCAACCCGAGCCTCTTGTTTTTCGCGCTCGATGCACTCCTTGGCCGCTTTGTCTTCGGCCTCGGATAGCGCCTTCTTAAGGGCCGCCACTTCGATCGTGGCCCCTATTAAAATTCATCATGCTTTTATTAGCATCAACTATTTTTTTCTTTTATATAACACACGGACGGGGTATCACTCACCTTTGTTCTCTTCGAGCTGCCTCTTCACGAGGCCGAGCTCTTCTTCGGCCCGCCCTAGGTTCTGCTTCAGTCCGGAGACCTTTGCAGTAAGGGCGGCGGCGGCCAGCAGCGACGCCTGCTTATTCAGATAGACATATTATGATTAGACTCCTGGGAATAACATGTGATCCTCTGTTCGACCTTTCTCTCCGGACACCAAATAGATCATCAGGGGCTACTGTCTATACTATGATATTTTCTCATTATTTAAATTACTTACCTCAAAGCCTGTTAAGAGGTTGGCGCAGGCTTCGGTCAATCCGCTTTTCGCGGACCGAACCTTTACAATCACCATACTCATCAGAGTACGGTGTTCTTCATCAATGGAAGCGCCTTGAAGCATTTCTAGCAAGTTGTCCGATGCCTCTGGATGGACAGAGGACATCGGCACAGGTGGCTCGCCTCCTTAGCGAGGGGCTGCCTGCCTGAAACCGGAACCACGGGAGGTTCCAGCGCAGTATCCGACTGGGGGCGAAGCTTGTTGCGGCCCCACTCATCAGAATCCATGGGAATCCCCCCCCATGAGGCCGGCATCGGGGGTTTCGCCTTGAGATGCCTCCAGAACTATCTCCCCCTGGCCCGGTATCGTCTGAGACAACACTTCGGTGTCGTCCGCGGGCCAGGGAGTGGAGGCCATCGGGAGCGAATCGTTGTTCATCGCCGACGAGCTCAAAGACCCATCTGAGTAGGATAGGTCGATGCGGGCTTTGGATGGACTGCATGAACATATCTTAACATGATAAGAAGCCATAAAGCTAAACATACCAGAAGTATCATGGTATTCGGATACTTACGACTTCGCCAGGGGCTTGTCCCTGGGTAGCCACTCCTGGTCGCTGTAGGCGGCTGTCGTGGAGTGGTCCGGAGGGAGGGTCCTCCCCTTCTTGGACCCTTCGGCCTCCCCGGATGGGGAGGCCTTCCTTTTCTTCTCCCCCTCGGTTTGGGGGAGGGGTTTTTTCTCTTCCTCCCCTCGTTTTTGTTGGAGGAGTGCGCCTGGTGTCTTCGGACGACGAGTCCGACACAACCTTACGCTGGCGACCTTTCCTGGTCCCCCTGGCCTTCTTCTTGGCCTTCTTCTTCGGCACCTTGTAGGGCGCTGGAAACAACATCTCCGTCAGGAGATCAGTTGCTGGATCTTCAGGCAACGGAGCTGGACAGTCGATCCGCTCCGTTGTCGCCACACAGTCCTGTTAAAACAGCACGGTGGCTTAAGATTCCTCACACGAATATACTGAGGAAAGGCACATCTTGTAAGATATAGAGAGCTTACCAAATTGGCGAGGTGCTTTGCGCTGAGTCCGCGGTCCTCGATGGTGGGAGGAGGTACTTCGGCGGCCTTGAACAACACCTTCCAGACGTCTTTGTGCATTGTGTCGAATAGCTCTCGCATCGTCTGGTGTTTGGCCGAATCGAACTCCCACAGGTTGAATGCCCGTCTTTGACACGGAGGATCCGGCGAAAGAGCATGACCTGGACCATGTTGACAAGCTTGATCTTCTTGCTTATCATATTTTTGACGTAGTACTGGAGTCCGGTCAGCTTCGCGGGCGCACCCCAGGCTAAGCCCTTCTTCCAGGAGGTGAGCCGCATGGGGATGCCAGATCGGAATTCAGGGGCCACCGCCCAGTTGGCGTCGCGCGGCTCGGTGATGTAGAACCACCCCGACTGCCACCCCTTCACGGTCTCCACATAGGAGCCTTCGAGCCAGGTGACGTTGGGCATCTTTCCCACCATAGCGCCTCCGCACTCCGCTTGCTGGCCAACCACTATCTTCGGCTTCATGTTGAAGATCTTCCGCCACAGGCCGAAGTGTGGCTTGATGCGGAGGAAGGCCTCGCACACGACGATAAATGCCGAGATGTTGAGGATGAAATTAGGGGCCAGATCATGAAAATCTAGCCCATACTAAAACATGAGCCCGCGGACAAATGGGTGGAGGGGAAATCCCCGTCTGCGGATGAAGTGGGCGAGGAACACAACCCTCTCATGGGGTTGCAGATTCGGAACGATCTGCCCTGCATCCGAGAGCCGGTGCGCGATGTCTGCAGCCAAGTATCCGGCCTCCCGGAGCGTTGTAATGTCCTCCGTCACGGCCATCCACTTGCCTCCCGCTCCGGACATATTTGGAATGGCTGTACGGAGAAGGTGAGAACTGGGGCGCTGGAGCTCGAGCATGCGAGAATGGATGAGCGAAGGAAGAAGAAGGCGTGGGTGAAAAAGGAGAATCCCTATCTCTTTATAAAGGTGGTAGAAACTATGCGCCTCCCCACTTGTCCGTTAAAATCGCTTATTCCCCAAGCACCATGATTGATGGCGTGGTTGGGTTACCCATGCCCGTATTGATGAGAATCCCGCGATAAGGGGGACATGATCTCTGCTTCGACAAGGCGTGTCAAGGAAACCGCCTCGCATTATGTGCAGTGGCTGGTTGTGAAAAACGGTTCGAATAATAACCAAACCTTGGCGTGATGTCATGCTATAAAATGCTGTCAACAGATTAGATTTATGGAATATTATGCTCTCTACGGTGGTATGTGGAATTTGTTTTGCAGAGCCGGAGATGATTCTCGTGTTCAAAATCTTGTATGGAGTATTCGGAGAAGGAACCCGCCTTGCAATGCCGAAGACAATCTGCACGCCGGACTCATCATCATTGAAGCCTGGTTCAGGGGCTACTGGGGGAGTCCTGGATTAAGGGGTCCTCAGACATCCGGACTATATACTTTGGCCGGACTGTTGGACTATGAAGATACAAGATTGAAGACTTCATCCCGTGTCCGGATGGGACTCTCCTTTGTGTGTGAAAGTACAAGTGCTCCCTAGGTGGTTTTGGTAATTAATGTCAACATATCTCTTGTTGGACTAACACTTTCATCTAGTATGTTTAAGATAAGTTCAACAATGGAGTGGCATGGACTAAAGGATGTGGGAACTCCTTCAAGATGCTAAGGACAAAGGATTGGCTCAAGCTTCAAGCTCAAGACTCTTCATTTTACATTTTTAGTGGTCCAAGATCACATTGAGTCTATAGGAAAAGCCAATACTATCAAGGAGGGATGAGGTGTTGCTTAATGAGCCTCTTGCTTCGTGTGCTTTGTGATATGCTCCAAAAACCCTCAGCTACTTTCCCACTTCCACAAATGACCTAAACCTAAATCCAAAATCGGTCACACCGATTGTTCCTATCCGGCGCCACCGATTCCAAAAGTCATAGCCACTGCCACAAACCCTAAGCAAATCGGTCTTACCGATAGGGATCTCGGTTTCACCGAGATGGGATTGTAATCTCTCTGTGTATGCTCATTACCAAATCGGTCTCACCGAGTTTGTGTAATCGGTCTTACCGAGATTACAATGCAAACTCTCTCGAAAACTTATTACCAAAATCAGTCTCACCGAGTTTGAGTAATCGATTCCACCGAGTTTGCCTGACCAACTCTCTGGAAAGCTTATTACCAAATCGGTCTTACCGAGTTTGTGTAATCGGTCTTACCAAGATTACGTTATGCCCTAACCCTAACCGAATCGGTCTCACCAAGATGCATGTAAGTCCCACGGAAAATCACTAACGGTCACTAGGTTTACTAAATCGGTCTGACCGAGTTTAACGATTTGGTCCCACCGAGTTTGGTAAATTGTGTGTAACAGTTAGATTTTGTGTGGAGGCTATATATACCCCTCCACCTCCTCTTCATTTTGGAGAGAGCCATCAGAACGAACCTACACTTCCAGCATACATTTTCTGAGAGAGAACTACCTACTCATGTGTTGAGGCCAAGATATTCCATTCCTACCATATGAATCTTGATCTCTAGCCTTCCCCAAGTTGCTTTCCACTCAAATCTTCTTTCCACTAGATCCAAAACCTATGAGAGAGAGTTGAGTGTTGGGGAGACTATCATTTGAAGCACAAGAGCAAGGAGTTCATCATCAACGCACCATTTGTTACTTCTTGGAGTGGTGTCTCCTAGATTGGCTAGGTGTCACTTGGGAGCCCCCAACAAGATTGTGGAGTTGAACCAAGGAGTTTGTAAGGGCAAGGAGATCGCCTACTTCATGAAGATCTACCGCTAGTGAGGCAAGTCCTTCGTGGGCGACGACCATGGTGGGATAGACAAGGTTGCTTCTTCATGGAACCTTCGTGGGTGGAGCCCTCCGTGGACTCGCGCAGCCGTTACCCTTCGTGGGTTGAAGTGTCCATCAACATGGATGTACGATAGCACCACCTATCGGAACCACGCCAAAAACATCCATGTCTCCAATTGCGTTTGAATCCTCCAAACCGTTCCTTTTAATTTTTTGCAAGTTGCATGCTTTACTTTCCGCTGCTCATATACTCTTTGCGTGCTTGCTTGATATGTATTGTGAATGTTGAAATTGTGCCCAAGCTCCACTTAAACTTAAAGAAACTTAAAAACTGCAACTTTGGTACTTAGTGTCTAATCACCCCCCCCTCTAGACACCTCTTCTCATGGTCCTACAAGTGGTATCAGAGCTTTGGTCTCCATTGCTTTGGTTTAATCACCATTGGAGGAAGATGGATGAGTCTACTATTGGGAGTCTTAGACATAGAGTGCCTATTCTTGATGGAGAGTATTTTCATGAGTGGAAAAATGAGATGCTTGTTATTTTCAGTCAATATCATTTTAACAAGTACATTGCTAGCCCTTGTGCACCTTATGTTGATCCTATGCATCCTACCCATGATGAGTCAATTGACATGATTAGGAATCTTAGAACTGCCGAACTTATCATTAGAGGACTGCCTAGGAACTTGCTTGGATGTTTGCCTACTTTCAAGTGTGCCTACACCATATGGAAATTTCTTGAGGAACGATTTCCAGATTATTCCTTGAAAAATCTTGATGAAATTCTCCATAAGTCTATTGCCTTGAGTAAGATGAATACTAGTGATCCTATGTTTGGTGATCGTCTATTTGAGCTTACAAGCCTTATGCGTGCCAAAGGAAATGTTGGTATTATTAGTGATATTATTTCTGAAGCTATAAAAATTCATAAGCAAGATTATTGTCAAACTCATTCTAATGAATCACCCTCTCTAGGACTTGATCCACCACATGACGATGTTGAACATGGATACTATGATGAGGATGGTGAGAGTGACTTCGATCTTGATGATGCAATGAGACACTTTGGTCTTATGGCAAATCTTCGGGGATACATGTCAGGAGGAAAGGAATGGGTCCTTGATAGTGGATGTACCGATCACATGACCGGAGATAAATACATGTTCCGTGAGCTTGCTGATAATGATAGTCCTCGAAAGTATGTCACTTTCGGTGACAACTCAAAGGGTAAGGTGGTTGGCCTCGGTAAGGTGGCCATATCACATGATAGCTCCATACAAAATGTTATGCTCGTTGAATCTCTTGGATACAACTTACTTTCAGTATCTAGACTTGCTGATTTCGGTTTCAATGTTCTATTTACTGAAGTAGACTGCCAAGTGTTTCGTCGAGACAATCATAAAATGGTCTTTACCAGTGTGCATAGAGGTGATCTATACATTGTTGATTTCACTAAAAAGGCTCAACCTAAAACTTGCTTCATTGCTAAATCCTCAAAAGGTTGGTTATGGCATAGACGACTAGGTCATGTTGGTATGCGAAACCTTGACAAGCTTATTAAAGGAAATCATATCCTTGGAGTTAATGATGTCATATTTGATAAGGATAGACTTTGCAGTGCTTGTCAGGCAGGTAAACAGGTTGGAGGAAGGCATCCCGTGAAGAACATCATGACCACAAGGAGGCCACTCGAGCTACTTCACATGGATCTCTTTGGTCCTAACTCTTACAAGAGTCTCGGTGGAAATTCTTTTGGTCTAGTTATAATTGATGATTTTTCAAGATTTACGTGGGTGTTCTTTCTCGATGATAAATCACAGGTCCAAAAGATCTTCAAACACTTCGCAAGGAAGGCTCAAAATCAATTTGAAGTGAAGATCAAGAAGGTTCGCAGCGACAACGCAACGGAGTTCAAGAATGCAAATGTGGACACCTTTCTTGACGAAGAAGGGATTTCACACAAGTTCTCGGCTATGTACACACCTCAACGAAACGGAGTTGTTGAGAGGAAGAACCGGACGCTCATCGAAATGGCGAGAACCGGACGCTCATCGAAATGGCGAGAACCGGACGCTCATCGAAATGGCGAGAACAATGCTTGATGAGTACAAGACGCCGAAGCACTTTTGGGCAGAAGCGGTTGAGACAACTTGTCATGCAACAAATCGCTTGTATCTTCACAAGCTACTCGGCAAGATGGCATACGAGCTCCTCACCGGTAACAAACCCCAAGTTGGATACTTTCGAGTATTTGGCTCAAAGTGCTACATTCTTGATAAGCATCGTCGCTCTAAATTTTCTCCTAAATCTCATGAAGGTTTCCTACTAGGTTATGGCTCAAAATCTCACACTTACCGTGTCTACAACAATTTCACCTGAAAGGTTGAAGAGACGGTAGATGTGAAGTTTGATGAATCTAACGGCTCACAAGTAGAGCAATTGCCAATTGATGTAGGTGACAAAGATCCTTCGGAAGCAATTCAAGACTTGGCTATTGGCAAGGTTCGTCCAACGGAGGTGAAGGAGAGTACCTCGTCTGTCCAAGTGGAAGCTTCAACTTCACAACAAGGTGAACCAAGAGTTGATATGGAAGCATCCACAAGTGGGACACACCAAGATGAAGAAAACGAGGAAGTGCATCAAGATGAACATCAACAACCTCCTTCTCCACCACGACAAGAGAACGACAATGCCAACCATGAAGAAGGCCAAGAAGAAGAAGAACAAGATGAAGAAGATGTTCAACGAAGACCCAAGCAAAAGCTTTCACGAGTTCGAGCAAGAATTGCTAAAGATCATCCCATCGAGCAAACCTACAATGACATTCAAACTGGGAGAATCACTCGCTCTAAAACTCGCTTAGTTAACTTCTGTGAAAACTATTCTTTCATCTCTAGCATTGAACCTATGAAGGTTGAAGAAGCATTGGAAGATCCGGATTGGATAAATGCTATGCATGAAGAGCTACATAACTTTGAGAGGAATCAAGTTTGGACATTGGTTGAGAAGCCCAAAAACAACCACAACGTCATCGGTACCAAATGGGTGTTTCGGAACAAGCAAGATGAAGATGGACAAGTAGTTCGCAACAAAGCACGTCTCGTCGCCCAAGGCTACACACAAGTTGAAGGTATGGATTATGGTGAGACTTACGCCCCCATTGCTAGACTTGAGTCCATTCGCATCTTACTTGCCTATGCTAATCACCATGATATCACCTTGTACCAAATGGACATTAAAAGTGCTTTTCTAAATGGTGAAATAGAGGAGGAAGTTTATGTTAAGCAACCTCCCGGCTTTGTCAATCCTAAGAAACCCAATCATGTTTACAAACTTCACAAAGCTCTTTATGGTCTTAAACAAGCTCCTAGAGCTTGGTATAAATGCTTGACCAAGTTCCTTATTGAAAAAGGCTTTGAAATTGGGAAAATTGATTCTACTCTTTTTACTGAAAGGGTTAATGGAGAACTATTTGTGTGCCAAATCTATGTTGATGATATTATATTTGGTTCAACTAACCCTCATTTTAGTGAAAAGTTTGGGAAGCTAATGTCGGAGAAGTTTGAGATGTCTATGATGAGTGGACTCAAATTCTTTCTTGGGTTGCAAATCAAGCAAACTAAGGAAGGTACTTTTGTTTCTCAAACGAAGTACACCAAGGACTTATTCAAGAAGTTCAATATGCAAGAATGCAAAGGTATGTCTACACCCATGCCTACTAGTGGACACAATGACTTGACCAAAGATGGTGAACCGGTTGATCAAAAGGTTTATCGCTCTATGATTGGTTCATTGTTATATCTATGTGCTTCACGTCCCAATATCATGCTAAGTGTGTGCATGTGTGCACGATATCAAGCTGCTCCTAAGGAATGTCATCTTAAGGCCGTGAAAAGGATAGTGAGATACTTAATCCATACACCAAACTTTGGCATTTGGTATCCTAAGAGGGCTTCTTTCGATCTTGTTGGCTATTCCGACTCGGACTATGCCGGAGACAAGGTTGATAGAAAGTCCACCTCGGGTACTTGTCAATTTCTTGGTAGATCTCTTGTGTCTTGGTCCTCCAAGAAACAAAACTCGGTATCCTTATCCACCGCCGAAGCTGAACATATTGCCGCTGGTTCATGTTGTGCTCAATTACTTTGGATGACCCAAACTCTTAGAGATTATGGGATATATGTGAGACATGTTCCATTGCTTTGTGACAATGAAAGTGCTATCAAAATTGTTCATAATCCTGTGCAACACTCTCGAACTAAGCATATTGAAGTTCGTCATCATTTCATTCGAGATCATGTTGCTAAGGGTGACATTGATCTTAAACATGTTCGCACCGAAAAGCAATTAGCGGATATATTCACTAAACCTCTTGATGAGAAAGTGTTTTGTAGGTTAAGAGGAGAATTGAACATCATTGATGCTTCAAACTTGGAGTAGAAACTCCATTGGATACATGCGAGACATGATCTTATGACTAATCCTTGATACTTCTCTTATGATGAATATCTTATGTCTTGGATATAATTGTATCTTGCATGTTATCTAACCCATGTAGGTACTTGGTGGAATCAAATTCCATGAGATTGTAATCTACTCACATCTTGAGCAATCTCTACATCACCAAGACTCTACACTATGGTGGTTGAATACAAGGAAGCACGAATCCACTCAAACATATCCTTTGACAAATTCTATGATTGGGCTTCATGATTGTCATTTTTGGATACACAAGTGCTCTTCCTTGCAAGAACTAGCCCATGTAGGTAGATGGACTTAAATTCCAAGTGGTGGTCCAAATTCTTGATGAGCTACATCAACCTTGAACAACCCACACAAGTTCAACTACATGGACAACACCACCAACCAAGGTATGTCATTCCATCTTAGAGAAGCTTTACTCCAAGTCATGAGCTAAAGCAACTCGACAAGATGTGAATACATCAAGATGCTTAAACGAAAAATGGCAACCCAATTTTGAGCTTAAACAATGAGTATGACCTATGATCAAGTGATCTCACTTGACTCCTAAGTCAATATACTCTAACATAGGTGACTTTGTCGCCGACCATCTCTAGATGAAGTTCTCTTGTGTTCTTTTCTGTGTTTTTGCATTTGTCTCATGCATATTTGTTTCCCCTTTCAAAAAAACTTCATCTAGATTTCTTTCTTTCTGTTTGTTCTGCACTTTCTGATTCATTGCACATCTTTCAGTAAATTCCTTGAAAATCTTTGTGAGATCTTACTAGTCTAGTGAGCTGAGGTGACAAGTGTTTTTTCTGCGATGAACTCGGTTTCACCAATTTGTTCTTTTTGGTCCAACCGAATCCTTTCGGCACGACCGGAGCAACTCACTCGGTGCCACCGATTTCATAACAGGCAAAACAGTATGCCACATATTATGTATTTCTTATGATCTAGCTCCACTCAATGAATCTTGTCCTCTACAAGCATCACATTTTTATCATTGCTTTGTTCTATGTCTCAAGGACCAAACCCATTCGACAGATTCCAGAAGACCCTTCTTGGAAATTGATGTCAAAGGGGGAGAGAGAGAACATCAAAGCTTATCATTTGAAGAGAGAGAGAGCATCAAAGCTTATCACCTTCTTGAGGGAGGGAGAGAGATATCATTCCCTAAAGGGGGAGAGAGACCTTCTAGGGGGAGAGACCCTCAAAAGAAGAGAGAGATCTCTAGGGGGAGAGAATACTTAAGTAGAAAGTATTTCTCAAGTATCCCAGATGCTTGCTGTTCAAGAGGAGAGATGTCCACATTTCTTCTTGAGGGGAGAGACATGTTCATATGTTCTGTTGTGCCTATTTGCATTAGCATGCATCAGCTCTGATCATCATTCATATCTTTCAGCTCTGTTTTCTTTCAGCTCTGATTTTCTGTTCCCTATCTTCTCCCAATATCCCATGTGAGATTTAGGGGGAGCAAGACATCTAAGGGAAAGAAATCATTTAAATTCATTGCATATCTTGACTCTTGGGGACATGTCTAATCCAATGTGGTACTTAGTACTCACTCTCTACATGTCATCCCAGTCTTGGTATTCTTGTGGTTTCTTCTGTTTGCTCTGGCTAGTAGATGTATCTGTGTTATCTAACCTTGTTTACACAGGTTCATCTCATCCTAAGACAACTCAAGACTACAAGGTAAGTCTATGCATCACAATCATGTGTATGAGAAATTCTTGCTGATGTACATATTGTTTGCAAGAAGGACTCATGAGTGTCACAGCCCTAGATTATTGCTTGTATTAGTTGCATCATAGAGCACTCACGAATCATGTCTAAATTTCTGAAACTTGAACTGAGGAAATTAGAAAGCCTCAAAAACTTTTAAAAGAAGGGCAAGAACCCTTCAAATTGCATTCAGTGATTCCTAAATGTCGTAAAAATCATTTTGGTAATTTTGGCAAGAGATATATATCAAACCAAAATTCTGGAACATTTTTGGAATATTTTGGGACATTGACTTTAAATCATATTCTATTTGAATTTGGAATTATATTCATAATATATAATGAATATATTTTCAAATGACCTGAGATATTTTATGTATATGTGGAGAAGTCCATTAAGTGACTTCAAAATATCCAGGGGAGTTTTGGCACTGTTTTCAAATTTTGTTTGAATTAGAATTCAGTGGCAATTAAATAAAACAAAACAAAAGAAAAACAAGAAAAGAGCAGAAAACCTTACCTGACGCAGCCCACCTGGCAGCCCGCTGGCCCGCCCAGCACTGTGCTGGCCCATGCCAGCCACCTGCTTCCTCCCGCCAGAGCAGGCAGGCAGCTGCCTGTCGGCCGTGCGCGCCGCCGTGCGCCATCTCCTGCTTCCCCGGCCACCTCCTGCCTGGTTACCTCCCTCCTCGATGCGCCTGGAGACGCCACGACACCCCTGGCCTCTCTCTCACTCTCCCTGGAACCCCTCGCGCTCTCCCTCGCTCCTCCCCCTCCTCTGCTCTCTCTCCCTCACGCGCCCGAGCGGAGCCCGTCGCCACCGCTTGCTGCTGCCACGGCCACCGCCTCCCCCTCGCTTCTCTGACCAGCCCACGAGCTCCGCCTAGAACCCGAGCACCTCTCCGCCGACCCACGCAAGGCCGGAGGACCCCAAGACGACGCCGCGACCCTTCTTCCCCGTCCACGGCCGCCGGATGCCGCCGCCCAATTCGTCGTCCACAGGGCCTCCCTAAGCTCGCCATCTTCTTCAACCGACTCCCCGTGAGCTCCTCTTCCTCCTCCCCCTTCCCGTTCTCGCTCTCGAGCACCACAGCAACAGCACCGAGCTCGGCCGCACCCGCCGCCGCCACCGCACATCGCCGTCGTGGCCACAGCCACATTGGATCGATCCTGAGCACGTCATCGTCTCCGCCGCACTCACACGAGCCCGTAGCACTCCTCACGCGCCTCGCCGTGCCCCCTAGCATCGGAGCCGACCTCGTCCGAACTCCGGCGACCGCCGAGGTCGACGCCGTGCTCAACTCCGGCCACCTCGTGGCCTCTCGTCCGTTCCTTTGGATGCGGACGAGCAAGAGCTCCTCCCTAGTGCCCCAGCGCGCCAAACCACCGCTCGTAGCGCCAAACCCGCCACCACCCGAGCTCCGGCCGCCGCACTCGTGCTTGCCGCCGTCGACTCAGGCCACGTCTCACCCTCCCGATGCTACCAATGGATGCGCGCAAGCGCCAGCAACCCATAGCCGCAAACCTCGCTCGAAACCGTCGTCCGTAGCTCAAACCCGAGGCTCGCCACCGCGGCTGGCCTCGCCGGCGTCAAGCCGCCGGTGGGTTTGACCCCACTGACTTGGGATTTGACCCTGTTTGACTTCCCCAGGGTCACTGACAGGTGGGCCCGGCCCCTACTAACTTTTGGTTAAATTAATAACTAATTTTAGTTAAGCCACTGACTCACTGACATGCGGGCCCCGCCCGGCTAACCAAGTTAGTTAGGGTTAATTTTAATTAGGTTAGTTAGTCCAGACACTGACACGCAGGTCCCACTGGTCAGTTTGACCCGGACCAACCCCTGTTGACTCTGCTGAGGTCAGCATGACGCCATGCTGACGCAATATTCCTTTTCTGGAATTTAGTTTATTTTATAAATAATCAGGAAATTCCAGTAATAGCTAAAACTTCAATAAATCATAGAAAATTAACCGTAACTCCAAATGAAATAATTTATATATGAAAAATTATCAGAAAAATTCAAGGAATCCATCTGTACCATTTTCATGCATGTTTGAACAATGTTTGTCCTCTGTTTTGGACAAAACAAATAAAGGGCATTTAAATAATCATATATGGAGTTGGAGTTTGAATCATGTATTCAAACCAACTTCATTTAAATCATAGCTAGGTGCATTAGCCAAAACACATTCATATTGCCATGTCATAGCATGCATCATATTGTGCATTGCATTGATCGTGTTTCTTCTGTGTTTGCCGGTGTTGTTCCCCCTCGGTAGACGTTGTACCGACGATGTGATCGTTGACACTGATGAAGACTCAATGTTATCTTCAGAAGTGCCAGGCAAGCAAAACCCCCTTGTTCATTCCGATAAAATCCCACTCTCTCGCTCCTGCTCTCCTTTACTGCATTAGGACAACAACGATTCATCTGTTGCTTGTTGCGGTAGCTGAACCCCTTTATCCTTTGCATGACCTGTCATTGCCACAGTAAATAGATGAAACCCACTAGCATGAGTAGGAGTTGTTTGAGCCCTGTTGTGCCTACTCATTCATGCTTGTTTGTCATGCCTGCTACTGCTTAGAGTTGAGTCGGGTCTAATTCATCGGGGATGAATCAGAGGTGTGTGAACATGTCCTACCATTGAGAGCTAAGTGTGTGAACACGATTTGGTAAAGGTAGCGGTGAGAGGCCATGTAGGAGTACATGGTGGGTTGTCTCATTGCAGCCGTCCTCAGGAACTGAGTTCTGTGTTTGTGATCCATGATCAGTTACTACCACACATTGGGCTCCGGGCGCTCCAAGCTCTCTCGACTTATTAATCAACTTGATCTCTGTCCAGGAGTTGCAACTAGTTTCTGGTGTTTGTAGGTAGTGTTAGTAGTCTACCAAGTGGCACCCGGTACAGGTGGGCTTGGGACAGACTAGGCACAGTGGCACGGTGTACCAAGTGGCACCCGGATGGTGGGCTTGGGAACCCTGCACGCATCGTTTGGGGCCGTGAGCGACACCCCGGCCGGATCTCCTTGCGGATGGAACCCGAATAGGCGATAAACCTGGACTAGAGACTTGTTCGGTTAGTCAGGTCGTGGCCGACTCCCTCGCCCGGCTTCCGCTTGAAGGTTGCCGAGGTACATGACGTGTACAGGGCGATAAGTGGCGAAAGCGTGTGTGAAGAAGTACACCCCTGCAGGGTTATCATTATCTATTCGAATAGCCGGATTCCTCGGATATGGAAACTTGGACCCCTTGCATAGTTCATAGACAAGTGAAAGTGGATACTCTAAAATGCGCAAGATAAGCGTGAGTGCTATGGATGGCGTTCTCGTAGGGAGACGGGAGCGGATCCATAGTGGTATATTGATATGGTGAATATGTGGACTCGTGTGCGCCACCTCAAAAGAGTTACTTGCGGTCGTAGTTCAGGTTAGCCACCGAGTCAAAGCTGGCTTGCTGCAGTTAAACTCCACCACCCGCGTTGTTGATAATGATGCATATGTAGATAGATCTGATGTAAGTCTTGCTGGGTACATTTGTACTCACGTTGCTTAATTTATGTTTTGCAGAGAGACTTCAGTCTCGCTAGTAGTACCGCGTGGACTTCGACGTTTAGCTTGTTACCTCAGCTGTGATCTTGTGCCCTCGGCAGGATCTGGTAGATAGTCAGGCTTCTCAGCCTTTTTCATTTATAGTTGTCTGTACTCAGACATGTTAAGCTTCCGCTTGTGCTTTGACTTGTATGCTCTGATTGTTGGGTCATGAGACCCATGTTTGTGTTATCTCGCTCCTCGGAGCCTGTTGAATAAATACTTGAGTTGTAGAGTCATGTTGTGATGCCATGTTGTATTTGCACATATCGAGCATATTGTGTGTATGTTATTGAAATGCTTGGTA
Organism: Triticum dicoccoides; assembly: GCF_002162155.2. Classification (NCBI taxonomy): domain Eukaryota; kingdom Viridiplantae; phylum Streptophyta; class Magnoliopsida; order Poales; family Poaceae; genus Triticum; species Triticum dicoccoides. The sequence continues at coordinate 360,973,382 of NC_041381.1, read as the reverse complement.
TGTGTGGGATCTGACTATCTAGTTGTTTATCCTTAGTAGCCTCTCTTACCAGGAAATGTCTCCTAGTGTTTCCACCGAGCCATGGTAGCTTGCTACTGCTCCGGAACACTTAGGCTGGCCGGCATGTGTCCTTCTTCGTTCCTGTGTCTGTCCCTTCGGGGAAATGTCACGCGATGAATACCGGAGTCCTGTTAGCCCGCTACAGCCCGGTTCACCGGAGTCCTGCTAGCCCAGTGCTACAGCCTGGATTCACTCGCTGATGACCGACACGTTCGATGTTGGGTCATGGATGCCTGTCCCTGTAAGTTTGTGCCACTTTGGGTTTACGACTAGCCATGTCAGCCCGGGCTCCTTATCATATGGATGCTAGCGACACTATCATATACGTATGCCAAAAGACGCAAACGGTTCCGGGCAAAGGTAAGGCGACACCCGTGGGAATACCGTGCGTGAGGCCGCAAAGTGATATGAGGTGTTACATGCTAGATCGATGTGGCATTGAGTCGGGGTCCTGACAGCTTTGGTATCAGAGCTTGACTGCCTGTAGGATTACCAAGCCAAACTGGTCGAAGTTGAGTCTAGAAATGCTTTAGTTATGTAAGGGAATTGATTGTGGGATGGAACGTAAGGCTCTTTTTACTCCTTATACCTCATGCCCTTCTGATCTGAGTCATCTTATCTTTTCTACGGGGTTAAGGAACTAGGCTTTCTCTTCTTTCTATCAGGATCACGTGTTACTAATCCGCAGACTTATAGAATTGTTGGACTTAAGCCTCTGTTCAGTTCCTACTACTTCTGTATGTTAACTGTTGATCTCCAAACCTTGATATTATGATGATCAAGTGGTTATGCCACCATTTTGTAGCATGTCTCAAATCTTTTCGAGCATTTACAGCCGTTATGCTGTCCGAGTCATCCTAGGTTTCTAAATAGTCTGAAGCAATTTGCAAATTCCTTCCCCCCATTTCGATGTTCCTTTGGGCCAGATTAACCACACTAATCGGTGGGTTGAGGTACTCTGCTGCCTTGACATATATGTTGGAGTTAATAATTATGACCCTAAGTGCTTAGGGGATCATCTAGTGGTCTAGCCATGATTTGTGTCCCAGTGTGATGATTCTGGCCTTTATTCTCGAAAGCATTCCGTGATGCTACTTAGTAGTAGGTATTCTATTCCTGGGTTTTGAACCCGAGATTCACCCTACTTGCTTCATGTTGATAGTTTCTGCTCGTTCCTTTAGGTTATTAGCAACCTTTGCGATAGTCCTTGAAGTCCGTGGTATCTTCTTCTTCCAAATACCATGAACTACTTATGGCAGAAGTTCCTCGTTGAACTGAAATATCACAACAGGAATATTCTTGATGAGTTCTCCATTATATATTGTGACTCTGCCAGTTCTACCTTTCCGCATGGATTGTCCGGAAGAAATATGTTGAACCCGTTCGACATGCTAATCTATGCATTCACAACTCAGAAAATCATATGTTCTTTTGAGTTGTCCCTCTTTAGTTGTTTTCTAACCTTCGTCTATCACTTGATAGTCAAGAGTATGCGTGCATTCGTTCATCGATGTCTATTACTCCTGTGGTTCGTCAAGCCATTCTATCCCAGAATGACTAGGAGAAATGAACTCCAGTACCTCATCCATATCTAGGATTGGGTCAAAGTAGTCATACTCCGCAGACCAAAATGCCAATCCAACTTTTGTTCTGTTCTACCTTGAAGTGTTACCCTCTTTATGTCAGGATTGTCATGAGAATTGCACCACCTCTTATGAATTCTTGACGCAGTAATACTTCTTGCCATCATTGTTCATTCCTCGGTTCCCGTGTTATTGTAACCGGAATGCCGACAAGTGTACCGTGATGTGCGAAATCAATACTCCTAGCAACTCCGTTGCTTGGTAGTTAATGGACAATACTCTCATTCTTAGCATGCTGGTTATTGAATTATCATTCTAAGTCTGATCGTGCTACCTAGTCCTTATTTCTGGTGCACACTTCGATCAATGAGTTAGGATTGTGCCAATCCCTCGCTCATTCGATCATCTCGTTTTTCCTGAAAAAACAGGATTGTTCCCAGGCTTAATAACATACCGGTGGTTCATGATATTCCGAATTTCTTCTCGGGAGTATCACCAGGTTGTCGCCTGACCGCTATGTTGATCTCATGATCAAGTTGGTTTATTCCTGTAAACCACCATTTCTCCAAGAATCCGTGTTGGATACCCCTGAGCTAGTTGGTTAAGCTAAACAACAACTTGGAGAGCTGGAAGATAAAGGCTTCTCCGACTTAGTTCATATTAAGGGATATCTTGTATGTATGTTGAAGAAAGATGATGTCTTCATTGATTGGTCCCTGTGATCAGTTGTTGGACCTATTATCTTGTTAAAACTTTGATTTGGGTGTGGGCTATCCTCAAATCAAGTCAGAACCAACGATGTTCGTAATGTTGTCTTACTCGTGGTTTTTCCTCGAGCATACACCATTATATTCTTTGGTCTGACCAATGCTATCACCGTGTTCACTTAACTATGGAATTCCTTTTAAAAGGAAACCCGGATGAATTGTTGTTGAGCCCATTGACAACATCCTTATCTCCTCCATGATTTTGTTGAACATTAAGCTAGTGTTGGAAACTTTTGAAAACATTTCTTCATGCTAGTTCATGAAGCATATGTTCGGATGAAAGAAGTGACTTCCTCTTATACACGTGCATTTGGTGAAAGTTGCCGCCGTGAATTTGAGAAAGTTAGCTTTGCTTCCTCTGGAATCATCCCAAGTTAGTCATGCACACGTGCGAAGTATTCTGTGGTCTGGAGACTTGCAACCTTCATTCCATATGTGTCCCGAGCACACCAAGCCACTGATTGGTTTGTTCATGGAGAAGAAGTTCCTTCATAAGAGCTAATCATATGACTTATGCAAGGACTTCGTTATCCATGGTGATGGTTCCCAACCAAAACTCGGTAGTGTTTTATTGTAAGACTACCACGTGGTCATGCTTGTCTCGGACAGCGTGTTCACACATGTGTAGCAGAACCAGCCCATGTTTTGGAGCTTGCTATCGTAGTTCATTTCCCGAGAATCTCGCAACGTCATTTCGTCGATTTGTGTTGCAAACTTTCATTTTTCTTCCTAGACTCGATGGGTCTGGAATATCCTGACACCAACCAGATCTGAATCTCAGGCAGATATAATGGTTGGAACATTTCCCAAGAACTATAATACTGGTCCCTCGATAACCGATAAAGTGGATGTCATGGCCAACACACCCAACCGGAAGACCTATTATTGTAGTATCTTGATTGAAGAAGTTGGCCACCTCCCCATAGGGATTTCGTAGGATTTACTCCAATAAGCTACTCCTTATGGATTCTTGAGCTCCCGAAGTCCGACCTTTACTTGATGTTCTAGATACCAGACCATTTCAAGGAATGGGATACGCTAGTACATCAAGGAGAACATTAGAAGCGGAGTGCTAAATGTCTCTCGGTCGATCATCTAGATTTTGTTTCCTTGGCTCTGCCAAGGTGAAATCTGAGAAAGTGTTATCTTCCTTTGCATCTACATCTTCCACCGGTATTCATCATGGTAGTATGATGTGTTGCCAGGATCCTTGACACGGAGATTGGTAAACCCTGATGAATATGGAAATGCTCAAGTTCTTGAGAGCATGCACAAGCGCTAGGTGTTATCATCGGCACTAACTGGGCTTGCTCCTAGTTTCTTCGGTTATGCTAAAACTTTTCAAATAGTGGACTCACTCTCTACTGTTGAGCTTCTCCCCAATTACTAAAATCATTCATTGTGTTGTTTTCAACAAGGTAATCCACATCATCCATACTAGTCCAAGTATGCCATTCTACCGAACCCCTCCAAACGATCGCTTGAGAATTGCCTTAGGCTGGTATAAAGGTTTTCAATGATCTCTGAATCAAAGGTAATTCTTTTTGCCACTTAAGGTAATAATCTACGAATCACCCTCCTCCAGGATGCTCCGCTGTGGCATCATGGCAACTCAACTCCTCGCTACGTTGACAACCATTCACCACCCTTTTAAGCGTGGAATTGTTGTCTACCTAGTGAACCTTCGACATCTGTTCCACTCCATTCATTTGGACGAATGTTTCGCGTCTCAGCTCGAGAGAGGTTGCTATTTCTCATTCCGTGAGTTAATCCTGAGTTGTTCGATCTTCGAGAAGATCGACCCTTCTAGAGTCTCCTTCTTCTCTCCATGTCATGTTGGCAGGATTTCTCAGAGCAAGACTTCAAGACAATGATGGTGATCGAATCAACGTTCTTTGAAGTGCCACCTGGATCGTGAAGATTGTGTTAGTTTGCGTTCCCCCTTCGTCTTACCCTACGCTTGAATCTCGGGTCCAGATTCTTGTTTAGTGGGGGTGAGTTGTCACAGCCCTAGATTATTGCTTGTATTAGTTGCATCATAGAGCACTCATGAATCATGTCTAAATTTCTGAAACTTGAACTGAGGAAATTAGAAAGCCTCAAAAACTTTTAAAAGAAGGGCAAGAACCCTTCAAATTGCATTCAGTGATTCCTAAATGTCCTAAAAATCATTTTGGTAATTTTGGCAAGAGATATATATTAAACCAAAATTCTGGAACATTTTTGGAATATTTTGGGACATTGAATTTAAATCATATTCTATTTGAATTTGGAATTATATTCATAATATATAATGAATATATTTTCAAATGACGTGAGATATTTTATGTATATGTGGAGAAGTCCATTAAGTGACTTAAAAATATCCAGGGGAGTTTTGGCACTGTTTTCAAATTTTGTTTGAATTAGAATTCAGTGGCAATTAAATAAAACAAAACAGAAGAAAAATAAAAAAAGAGCAGAAAACCTTACCTGACGCAGCCCACCTGGCAGCCCGCTGGCCGACCCAGCACTGTGCTGGCCCGTGCCAGCCACCTGCTTCCTCCCGCCAGAGCAGGCAGGCAGCTGCCTGTCGGCCGCGCGCGCCGCCGTGCGCCACCTCCTGCTTCCCCGGCCACCTCCTGCCTGGTTGCCTCCCTCCTCGATGCGCCTGGAGACGCCACGACACCCCTGGCCTCTCTCTCACTCTCCCTGGAACCCCTCGCGCTCTCCCTCGCTCCTCCCCCTCCTCTGCTCTATCTCCCTCACGCGCCCGAGCGGAGCCTGTCGCCGCCGCTTGCTGCTGCCGCGGCCACGGCCTCCCCCTCGCTTCTCTGACCAGCTCACGAGCTCCGCCTAGAACCCGAGCACCTCTCCGCCGACCCACGCAAGGCCGGAGGACCCCAAGACGACGACGCGACCCTTCTTCCCCGTCCACGGCCGCCGGATGCCGCCGCCCGATTCGTCGTCCACAGGGCCTCCCTGAGCTCGCCGTCTTCTTCAACCGACTCCCCGTGAGCTCCTCTTCCTCCTCCCCCTTCCCGTTCTCGCTCTCGAGCACCACAGCAACAGCATCGAGCTCGGCCGCACCCGCCGCCGCCACCGCACATCGCCGTCGTGGCCACAGCCACGTTGGATCGATCCTGAGCACGTCATCGTCTCCGCCGCACTCGCACGAGCCCGTAGCACTCCTCACGCGCCTCGCCATGCCCCCTAGCATCGGAGCCGACCTCGTCCGAACTCCGGCGACCGCCGAGGTCGACGCCGTGCTCAACTCCGGCCACCTCGCGGCCTCCCTTCCGTTCCTTTGGATGCGGACGAGCAAGAGCTCCTCCCTAGTGCCCCAGCCCGCCAAACCACCGCTCGTAGCGCCAAACCCGCCACCACCCGAGCTCCGGCCGCCGCACTCGTGCTCGCCACCGTCGACTCAGGCCACGTCCCACCCTCCCGATGCTACCAATGGATGCGCGCAAGCGCCAGCAACCCATAGCCGCAAACCTCGCTCGAAACCGTCGTCCGTAGCTCAAACCCGAGGCTCGCCACCGCGGCTGGCCTTGCCGGCGTCAAGCCGCCGGTGGGTTTGACCCCACTGACTCGGGATTTGACCCTGTTTGACTTCCCCAGGGTCACTGACAGGTGGGCCCGGCCCCTACTAACTTTTGGTTAAATTAATAACTAATTTGAGTTAAGCCACTGACTCACTGACATGCGGGCCCCGCCCGGCTAACCAAGTTAGTTAGGGTTAATTTTAATTAGGTTAGTTAGTCCAGACACTGACACGCAGGCCCCACTGGTCAGTTTGACCCGGACCAGCCCCTGTTGACTCTGCTGAGGTCAGCATGACGCCATGCTGACGCAATATTCCTTTTCTGGAATTTAGTTTGTTTTATAAATAATCAGGAAATTCCAGAAATAGCTAAAACTTCAATAAATCATAGAAAATTAACCGTAACTCCAAATGAAATAATTTATATATGAAAAATTATCAGAAAAATTCAAGGAATCCATCTGTACCATTTTCATGCATGTTTGAACAATGTTTGTCCTCTGTTTTGGACAAAACAAATAAAGGGCATTTAAATAATCATATATGGAGTTGGAGTTTGAATCATGTATTCAAACCAACTTCATTTAAATCATAGCTAGGTGCATTAGCCCAAAACACATTCATATTGCCATGTCATAGCATGCATCATATTGTGCATTGCATTGATCGTGTTTCTTCTGTGTTTGCCGGTGTTGTTCCCCCTCGGTAGACGTTGTACCGACGATGTGATCGTTGACACTGATGAAGACTCAATGTTATCTTCAGAAGTGCCAGGCAAGCAAAACCCCCTTGTTCATTCCGATACAATCCTACTCTCTCGCTCCTGCTCTCTTTTACTGCATTAGGACAACAACGATTCATCTGTTACTTGCTGCGGTAGCTGAACCCCTTTATCCTTTGCATGACCTGTCATTCCACAGTAAATAGATGAAACCCACTAGCATGAGTAGGAGTTGTTTGAGCCCTGATGTGCCTACTCATTCATGTTTGTTTGTCATGCCTGCTACTGCTTAGAGTTGAGTCAGGTCTGATTCATCGGGGATGAATCAGAGGCGTGTGAACATGTCCTACTGTGTGTGAGCTAAGTGTGTGAACACGATTTGGTAAAGGTAGCGGTGAGAGGCCATGTAGGAGTACATGGTGGGTTGTCTCATTGCAGCCGTCCTCAGGAACTGAGTTCTGTGTTTGTGATCCATGAACAGCTACTACCACACATTGGGATCCTTAATTGACTCTCTCGACTTATTAATCAACATGATCTCTGTCCAGGAGTTGCAACTAGTTTTTGGTGTTTGTAGGTAGTGTTAGTAGTCTACCAAGTGGCACCCGGTACAGGTGGGCTTGGGACAGACTAGGCACAGTGGCACGGTGTACCAAGTGGCACCCGGATGGTGGGCTTGGGAACCCTGCTCACATCGTTTGGGGCCGTGAGCGACACCCCGGCCGGATCTCCTTGCGGATGGAACCCGAATAGGCGATAAACCTGGACTAGAGACTTGTTCGGTTAGTCAGGTCGTGGCCGACTCCCTCGCCCGGCTTCCGCTTGAAGGTTGCCGAGGTACATGACGTGTACAGGGCGATAAGTGGCGAAAGCGTGTGTGAAGAAGTACACCCCTGCAGGGTTATCATTATCTATTCGAATAGCCGGATTCCTCGGATATGGAAACTTGGACCCCTTGCATAGTTCATAGACAAGTGAAAGTGGATACTCTAAAATGCGCAAGATAAGCGTGAGTGCTATGGATGGCGTTCTCGTAGGGAGACGGGAGCGGATCCATAGTGGTGTATTGATATGGTGAATATGTGGACTCGTGTGCGCCACCTCAAAAGAGTTACTTGCGGTCGTAGTTCAGGTTAGCCACCGAGTCAAAGCTGGCTTGCTGCAGTTAAACTCCACCACCCGCTTTGTTGATAATGATGCATATGTAGATAGATCTGATGTAAGTCTTGCTGGGTACATTTGTACTCACGTTGCTTAATTTATGTTTTGCAGAGAGACTTCAGTCTCGCTAGTAGTACCGCGTGGACTTCGACGTTTAGCTTGTTACCTCAGCTGTGATCTTGTGCCCTCGGCAGGATCTGGTAGATAGTCAGGCTTCTCAGCCTTTTTCATTTATAGTTGTCTGTACTCAGACATGTTAAGCTTCCGCTTGTGCTTTGACTTGTATGCTCTGATTGTTGGGTCATGAGACCCATGTTTGTGTTATCTCGCTCCTCGGAGCCTGTTGAATAAATACTTGAGTTGTAGAGTCATGTTGTGATGCCATGTTGTATTTGCACATATCGAGCATATTGTGTGTATGTTATTGAAATGCTTGGTATGTGTGGGATCTGACTATCTAGTTGTTTATCCTTAGTAGCCTCTCTTACCGGGAAATGTCTCCTAGTGTTTCCACCGAGCCATGGTAGCTTGCTACTGCTCCAGAACACTTAGGCTGGCCGGCATGTGTCCTTCTTCGTTCCTGTGTCTGCCCCTTCGGGGAAATGTCACGCGATGAATACCGGAGTCCTGTTAGCCCGCTACAGCCCGGTTCACCGGAGTCCTGCTAGCCCAGTGCTACAGCCTGGATTCACTCGCTGATGACCGACACGTTTGATGTTGGGTCATGGATGCCTGTCCCTGTAAGTTTGTGCCACTTTGGGTTTACGACTAGCCATGTCAGCCCGGGCTCCTTATCATATGGATGCTAGCGACACTATCATATACGTGTGCCAAAAGACGCAAACGGTTCCGGGCAAAGGTAAGGCGACACCCGTGGGAATACCGTGCGTGAGGCCGCAAAGTGATATGAGGTATTACATGCTAGATCGATGTGGCATTGAGTCGGGGTCCTGACAATGAGCATGAAGGTATTTTCTTCAACATTCTTTGTTCAGATGCATATGGTCAAGATACATGTAACACATTGCCTGCTCTATCATGTTTATGCTCTCACATGCTTCTACATTCCATATTCACATGATTGCATACATGTAGGGGGAGCCTATGTTTGTTACATGTCTTTCCAAAGCTTTACTTGCTACTCTTTATATCTTTATCTAAAGCTTTGATGTATGTTGCCATCAATTACCAAAAAGGGGGAGACTGAAAGCACAAGTGCTCCCTAGGTGGTTTTGGTAATTAATGTCAACATATCTCTTGTTGGACTAACACTTTCATCTAGTATGTTTCAGACAAGTTCAACAATGGAGTGGCATGGACTAAAGGATGTGGGAACTCCTTCAAGATTCTAAGGACAAAGGATTGGCTCAAGCTTCAAGCTCAAGACTCTTCATTTTACATTTTTAGTGGTCCAAGATCACATTGAGTCTATAGGAAAAGCCAATACTATCAAGGAGGGATGATGTGTTGCTTAATGAGCCTCTTGCTTCGTGTGCTTTGTGATATGCTCCAAAAACCCTCAGCTACTTTCCCACTTCCACAAATGACCTAAACCTAAAGCCAAAATTGGTCACACCGATTCTTCCTATCCGGCGCCACCAATTCCAAAAGTCATAGCCACTGCCACAAACCCTAAGCAAATCGGTCTTACCGATAGGGATCTCGGTTTCACCGAGATGGGATTGTAATCTCTCTGTGTATGCTCATTACCAAATAGGTCTCACCGAGTTTGTGTAACCGGTCTTACCGAGATTACAATGCAAACTCTCTCGAAAACTTATTACCAAAATCGGTCTCACCGAGTTTGAGTAATCGGTCCCACCGAGTTTACCTGACCAACTCTCTGGAAAGCTTATTACCAAATCGGTCTTACCGAGTTTGTGTAATCGGTCTTACCGAGATTATGTTATGCCCTAACCCTAACCGAATCGGTCTCACCGAGATGCATGTAAGTCCCACCGAAAATCACTAACGGTCACTAGGTTTACTAAATCGGTCCGACCGAGTTTAACGATTCGGTCCCACCGAGTTTGGTAAATTGTGTGTAACGGTTAGATTTTGTGTGGAGGCTATATATACCCCTCCACCTCCTCTTCATTCATGGAGAGAGCCATCAGAACGAACCTACACTTCCAGTATACATTTTCTGAGAGAGAACTACCTACTCATGTGTTGAGGCCAAGATATTCCATTCCTACCATATGAATCTTGATCTCTAGCCTTCCCCAAGTTGCTTTCCACTCAAATCTTCTTTCCACCAGATCCAAAACCTATGAGAGAGATTTGAGTGTTGGGGAGACTATCATTTGAAGCACAAGAGCAAGGAGTTCATCATCAACGCACCATTTGTTACTTCTTGGAGTGGTGTCTCCTAGATTGGCTAGGTGTCACTTGGGAGCCTCCGACAAGATTATGGAGTTGAACCAAGGAGTTTGTAAGGGCAAGGAGATCGCCTACTTCGTGAAGATCTACAGCTAGTGAGGCAAGTCCTTCGTGGGCGACGGCCATGGTGGGATAGACAAGGTTGCTTCTTCGTGGACCTGATGTAGGGTAGAACCCTAGGAAGGACCTTTTCACACTTGGAGGGGGAAAATGGAGGGAAATCACAAGAACAACAAGAACACAAGGATGAACACAAAGAGGCAATCACTCCAACAATTCCCGATTACACATCCACTAGAGTAACAACACAAGATCCACAAGTCTCAAACACAATCAAAGGAAAGATACAATGGCAAAGTTCATCCCAAATCGAAAGGAAGAGGGGTCTTGGTGGTAGTCTTCTCCCAATGGAGGTCTTGAAATCCTCAAGGATTCTTCCCTATGGGGTCTTGATCCTCAAAGAGGGAAGGTAATGGAGCAAAGCTCACCAAGATCTCATCTAATACTTTGCTAACCCTAAACATGGCCCTAGGTACAGAATATATAGGCTTGGGTTAAAGGAGGAGAAGTGGAGCCGAAGGAGTCATCTCAGCCGCCCATCCTGGGAGGCCCGTGCGCACGGAGTAAGTTGGGCCCGTGCGCACGGGGGTCCCGTGGGCACGGTACATGCCCGTGCGCACGGGGTGCTCCAGCGTCGGGTTCCTGTGTAGTCCGTGGGCACGGGGTCTTGGGGGCCCGTGCGCACGGGGTCACTTGGGACTTGCTGTTTTGCCGTTGTTGCACTCCATCTTGATCCTTGTGGCCTGGGGGTGGTTCTCCTTCTTCTTGGGGATGCTCCTGAGCTTCTTTGTGATGTTCCACTTCATACCTAAGGAGGCATAGCATATTTTGGTGAGGTAGTAGACATGTTCCATTTGTGTCCATATGCAAGTCTAGTAGGAAGGAGTTCACCTTGGTTTCCAAAGCACATGCTCTAGCTCTTGTCATGGGTCCTTGTGGGGTTGGATGCGTTGATGTAGAGTCCATGGGGATAATGGAAGGATGCTCCGCATCATCTCCCCTCCCTTGGAAAGGATCCGACCTCGGATCAACATCTTCATCACCATGGAAAGGCGAGAGGTCTTTGACGTTGAAGATGTCGCTCACGTTGTACTAGTCTCGTGGGAGTTCAATCTTGTAGGCGTTGTCGTTGTAGCGTGCTAGCACCTTGAATGGTCCATCGGCTCGAGGTAGTAGTTTGGACTTGCGTTCGTTGGGGAAGCGGTCCTTGCGAAGGTGTAGCCACACGAGATCACCTATGTTGAAGATCATGGGTTGTTTGTTGACGTTGAGCTTGGTCGCTAGTCGATGTACCTGGCGCTAGATGATGTGTCTTGTATCTTCATGCATCTTCTTGATGTAGTTTGCTCGTGCACTCGCATCCATGTTGGTGCGCTCTTTGTAGAGGTAGAGGTAGAATGTCCAATGGGGACAATGGGTTGAAGCCGTAGACGACCTCGAAGGGGGACTTGCCGGTAGTCGAATGTCTTGTGCGGTTGTAGGCGTACTCGGCGATGGGTAGACATGCCTCCCACTCCTTGATGTTCTTCTTGATCAACCCGCGAAGTAGAGTGGATAGTGTCCGGTTCGTCACCTCCGTTTGGCCGTCGGTTTGAGGATGGTATGCGGATGAGAACAAGAGCTTGATTCCGAGCTTGGCGCATAGAGTCTTCCAAAAGTAACTCAAGAACTTGACGTCACGGTCGGAGACGATTGTCTTTGGTACTCCATGGAGGCGCAAGATTTCCCTACAAAAGAGATTTGCAATATGTGAAGCATCGTCTATCTTGTTGCAAGGAATGAAATGTGCCATTTTAGAAAATCGGTCCACAACAACAAACACGGAATCCTTTCCATTTGAAGTTCCAGGCAAACCAAGTACAAAATCCGTACTAATGTCTTCCCAAGGTTGATAAGGAATAGGAAGAGGCATGTAAAGACCATGAGCTTGAGCTTTTGACTTAGCTTTGCGACATGTAGAGCATCGGGTGGTGAAGCGTGAGACGTCGCGGAACATCTTGGGCCAAAAGTAGTTCTTGGAGAGCGTGACGAAAGTCTTGTCGCGTCCAAAGTGTCCCATGAGTCCGCCTCCATGAGCCTCTTGCAAAAGGAGCAAACAAAGAGAAGACTCGGGAATGCATAGTTTGTTAGCTCTCATAAGATAACCATCCTTGATGTAGTATTGTTCCCAAGATGTATGCATCAAACATTTAGCATAATGAGGTGCAAAATATGGATCACTAGCATACAAGTCTTTTATGTGCTCAAAGCCAATAACATTCAACTCAAGTGTGGTGACAAGCGTGCATATGCGTGAAAGTGCATCGGCAACTACATTTTCCTTACCATTAATGTACTTGATCATATATGGGAAAGATTCAATAAATTCACTCCATTTGGCATGAGGCTTGTTCAACTTAGTTTGACCTTTTAAGTACTTAAGCGTTTCATGATCGGTATGTATGACAAACTCATGAGGTCTAAGATAATGTTCCCAAACATGTAGGACACGTACTAAAGCATACAATTCTTTGTCATAGATGGGATAGTTAAGTTGAGCACCAGAGAGTTTTTCACTAAAATATGCAATTGCTCGTTTTTCTTGCATCAAAACTCCGCCAATTCCGGTACCACTTGCATCACAATGAACCTCAAAATTTTTGTCAAAGTTGGGCAAAGCAAGAATCGGAGCATGAGTAAGCAAAGACTTGAGCTCATCAAAAGCGGTTGATTGCAAAGTTCCCCAAACAAAAGGAGCATTTTTCTTACTCAAAGCATGCAAAGGGGTAGCTATTGTGCTAAAAAAATTCACAAAGCGATGATAAAAACCTGCAAGACCAAGGAAACTTCGCACTTGTTGCAAATTGGTGGGTTGGGGCCAAGTTTTAATTGCTTCAAATTTAGTTTCATCAACATGGACACCCTTGGAAGAGACAACGAAACCCAAGAAAACCACTTTGTCAACACCAAATGTGCACTTTTTCATGTTGGCATAAAGACTTTCCTTGCGAAGTGTTTGCAAAACAAGCTTAACATGATCAAGATGCTCTTTCATGGTTTTGCTAAACACAAGAATATCATCGAAGTAAACCACAACAAAGACTCCAATGTAAGGTCGAAGTACATGATGCATGAGACGCACAAAAGTACCGGGAGCCTCCGATAAACCCATAGGCATGACTAACCACTCATATAAGCCAAATTTTGTTTTGAAAGCAGTTTTCCATTCATCACCTTCTTGTATGCAGATTTGATAATAGCCACTTTTAAGATCAATTTTTGAGAAAAAGTTGGCTCCACTAAGTTCATCAAGCATATCATCTAAGCGAGGAATGGGATGCCTATAGCGAATGGTGATAGCATTTATAGGTCTACAATCGGAACACAAGCGGAAACTTCCATCGGGCTTAGGCACAAGTATAACGGGAACGGCACAAGGGCTTAAGCTTTCACGTACATGACCGTTGTCGATTAGTTGTTGTACTTGCCGTTCAATCTCCTTGGTTTGTTCGGGATTGACACGGTATGGGGCTTTGTTTGGAAGTGGCGCTCCGGGGATGAGGTCGATTCGATGCTCAATGCCTCGTAGAGGAGGTAGACCCAGAGGTAGCTCATTGGGGAAAACATCTTGAAATTCCTGCAAAAGAGATTGAAACACCAAAGGTAGCTCGTGAGTGGTGTTAGTTTTCGGTTCACCATCCTTGCACACAAGGACAAAGTGCATCGCACTCGATGGGTTCTCACACACTTCTCTCATCTCAGTTTTTGTGGCGAATAGTATTAGGTTTTTCTCTGTAGGCGAAGAGGCGCTCAAGTGTGGCTTGTTACTCTCACTCATGTTTTGGTGGCTCACTTTCTCACTCTTCTCTCTATGGTGGGTGGCTTGCTTGTCGGCTATCACTTGACTAGGAGACATGGGTCGTAGCACATATTCTTTTCCTTTCATCTTGAAGCTATAGTGATTGGTACACCCATTGTGGACGACGCCACGGTCGAATTGCCATGGTCGACCAAGAAGGAGGTGGCAAACGGTCATTGGGACCACATCACACTCCAGAGTGTCTTCATATGCACCAATTTTGAAGGAGACTTGGACCATATGCTCAACTCGTATAGTGCCGTAGTCACTTAGCCATTGAACCTTGTAGGGGTGCTGGTGCTTCCTCTTGACCAATTGAAGCTTGGAGCATAGTTCTTCACTTGCCAAGTTGTGGCAACTACCTCCATCGATGATGACCTTGACGGACCTCCCATTGATGTCGGCCTTGGTGTGGAAGATATGGAATCGTTGGTCTTCTTCTTGTTGATGTTGAAGTGTCAAGACCTTGGAGACAACGAGAGCGGGGCTCGTATCTTCATCACAAAAGACTTGATCGTCTTCATCCTCGTTCATGCGTCGGTGCAAGGCCACTTGCTCAATAGCTTCCATTTCATCTTCACTCATTGAGTCGTAGGTGCCATCGTCGTTGAGGATCATGGTGCGCTTGTTGCTGCATTGGAAGGACTTGTGGCCTCGGCCGCCACATGTGAAGCACTTGATTGAACTTGTCTTGACGGTCTCATCGGTCGGAGTAGAGGAAGAAGCATGCGGCTTGTAGTTGCTTGTAGTAGGAGGAAGACGACTTGAACTTGACGAAGGTTTCCTGTATGTTGTCTTGTCGTCGTTGCTTGGAGAAGGCTTGGTTGAAGTAGATGTTGGAGGAATTGTTGAAGCTTGATTGTTCGAGAAGTCGTATGTCTTGGATGAGTACTTGGCGTACTTGAAGTCATCTTGCACTGACGTTCCGCCTTGGTCGCTTGATGCACTAGCTCAATGAGGTTGGAGTAGGGTTGGAAGTCGGCAATCTTCTTGATGGGATGATTGAGTCCATTCAAGAATCGTGCCATGGTTTGCTCATCATCTTCCTTGGCATTGGCTCGAATCATGGCTATCTCCATTTCCTTGTAGTATTCTTTAACACTCTTTGTTCCTTGCTTGAGGATTTGTAGCTTCTTGAAGAGATCACGGTTGTAGTAGGTGGGCACAAATCGTGCTTGCATGACATCCTTCATTTGAGCCCAAGTGGTGATTGGAGGGTCACCTCTTGCTTCTCGGCGCTCAAGGACTTGTTCCCACCATATTAGCACATAGTCTTGGAACTCAAGTGATGCCATTGCAATCCTCTTATCTTCCTCATAGTTGTGCAAACGAAAGATTTTGTCAACCTTCAATGCCCATGATAGGTATTCTTCCGGATCATTGCTTCCATTGAACTTGGGCATTGTGAGTTTGAGTTTCCCATAGCGTTGTTCTTCATCTTGATAGCGATTGCGATATCGCTCTTGCCTTGGAAAGTCCTCGAATGCTCGTTCCTCATGATGTCGCTCTTGGTGTGGAGGAGGGTCTTGAAGCACTTGTTCCACTTGGTGTCGCTCTTGTTGCACTTGAGGTTGAGGTGGAGCTTGACGAGCTTGTGGAGGAGCTTGCGAAACTTGACGGTGCACACGTGGTTGATAGTTCCTCTCTTGTATTTCTTCTCGAAGGGCTTCCTCTTGATTGCGCTGTTCGCGATTGCGGTTGGCGATGGCTCGACTTGATTCTTGAAGGGCACATTCCGCCTCAAGAGCTTGTGCTTCTCGTTGTTGTTGTTGAAGACGTTGGGCCTCGGCGTCTTGTTCCTCTTGGTGTAGACGCGCTCGTTCTTCTTCTTCTTGATGACGAAGACATTGCCGTTCTTGAGCTTGAGCAAAAGCGACTTGATTTGCTTGAGGACGAGGAACTTGCTCATTGACTTGCGCTTGTGAATGCTTGGCGTGTAGCGGATCTCGAGATGCATGACGGTCTTGACGCGCGGCTCATCGAAGAATGGTTGATGACAGTGTACTTGAGCTGGAGAAGGTGTCGTTGGAGTGGCGACTTGAGTGGCTCCGTCTTGAGTAGGAAGAAGTTGAAGGAGGCCGGTTGACCAACAAAGCTCGGATCTCGTCCATTCTTGCATCGTTCTCTTGCTTGTGTGCGTCAAGCTTGTTGTCGAAGTAGTCGCGTGTACGTTGCTCGGAGAGTCGTAAGTTGGTGGCGAGGTTGTCGATGCGGTCGTTCATTGCTTGTTGCTCTTGATGGAGAGCTCGTTGTGCACCAAAGAGGTGGCTCTTGGTGACGGAGGATGACATGTCGTCGTCTTGCTCGATGAAGAGTGGGTTGGTAGAAGAACTTGGCCTATCCATCATAAGAAAGTGGTGGTGAGTAGGAAAATGAGAGAACAAAACCAAAGTTACCTTTTCCGAAGATTGTGGATGTAACAAGTATGATCCCACGTGATGTTACAATAGGGGAATTGGTACCGGGAATTGTTTCTCACACCTACAAGTAAATGGTCTATGGAGGAGCTTGGTTAGGAAAGGCACAAATAATTCAAGCAAATGTTAGTCAAGATGTTGATAAAGTTGAGAAGATTCACAAATGGCAAATAAGACAAATAGATCAGCCTCCCAATATAGCACGTGGAACACACACACGGAAGATAAATGGGATCCGCACAACCAAGGGATGAGCTCGAGGATATCGAAACACGGGAAAAGCTCTTGTCGTACGGATACTAGAGAGATGCTAGCTCGATTGCACTAATGGGCTAGATACGCTAGTGCACCAACCTAATAGAGAATCTACTCATCTCACTATCCAAAGTATGCTTATGTATGTGGTGACCAAGATGATGCACGAATTGTTGGGGAACGTAGCAGAAATTCAAAATTTTCCTACGTGTCACCAAGATCTATCTATGGAGAAACCAGCAACGAGGGGAAGGAGAGTACATCTACATACCCTTGTAGATCGCTAAGCGGAAGTGTTCAAGAGAACGGGGTTGAAGGAGTCGTACTCGTCATGATCCAAATCACCGGAGATCCTAGTGCCGAACGGACGGCACCTCCGCGTTCAACACACGTACAGCCCGGTGACGTCTCCCACGCCTTGATCCAGCAAGGAGAGAGGGAGAGGTTGAGGAAGACTCCGTCCAGCAGTAGCACGACGGCGTGGTGGTGGTGGAGGAGCGTGGCAATCCTGCAGGGCTTCGCCAAGCACCTGCGGGAGAGGAGGAGGACTTGGGAGAGGGGGAGGGCTGCGCCAGAACTTCGTGTTGAGCTCCCATGCGCCTCCCCACTATATATAGGGGTGGAGGGGCTGGTTTCTTGCCCTCCAAGTCCATTGGGGCGTTGGCCAAGGTGGGAGGAAAGAAATCTCATCATTTCCTTCCCCACCGATTGTTATCCCCCCTTTTTAGGGATCTTGATCTTATCCCTTCGGGATATGATCTTATTCCTTCTAAGGGGGGATCTTGGTGCGCCTTGACCAGGGGTGTGGGGCCTTGCCCCCACTACCCACGTTCATGTGGGTCCCCCCATGCAGGTGGGCCCCACTCCGGAACCTTCTAGAACCTTCCCGGTACAATACCAAAAAATCCCGAACATTTTCCGGTGGCCAAAATAGGACTTCCCATATATAAATCTTTACCTCCGGACCATTCCGGAACTCCTTGTGACGTCCGGGATCTCATCCGGGACTCCGAACAACATTCGGTAACCACATACAAACTTCCTTTATAACCCTAGCGTCATCGAACCTTAAGTGTGTAGACCCTACGGGTTCGGGAGACATGTAGACATGATCGAGACGTTCTCCGGTCAATAACCAACAGCGGGATCTGGATACCCATGTTGGCTCCCACATGTTCCACGATGATCTCATCGGATGAACCACGATGTCAAGGACTCAATCAATCCCGTATACAATTCCCTTTGTCTAGCAGTATTTTACTTGCCCGAGATTCGATCGTCGGTATACCGATACCTTGTTCAATCTCGTTACCGGCAAGTCTCTTTACTCGTTCCATAACACATCATCCCGTGATCAACCCCTTGGTCACATTGTGCACATTATGATGATGTCCTACCGAGTGGGCCCAGAGATACCTCTCCGCTTACACGGAGTGACAAATCCCAGTCTCGATTCATGCCAACCCAACAGACACTTTTGGAGATACCTGTAATGCACCTTTATAGCCACCCAGTTACGTTGTGAAGTTTGGTACACCCAAAGCATTCCTACGGTATCTGGGAGTTGCACAATCTCATGGTCTAAGGAAAAGATACTTGACATTAGAAAAGCTTTAGCATACGAACTACACGATCTTTGTGCTAGGCTTAGGATTGGGTCCTGTCCATCACATCATTCTCCTAATGATGTGATCCCGTTATCAACGACATCCAATGTCCATAGCCAGGAAACCATGACTATCTGTTGATCACAACGAGCTAGTCAACTAGAGGCTCACTAGGGACATATTGTGGTCTATGTATTCACACGTGTATTACGATTTCCGGATAATACAGTTATAGCATGAATAAAAGACTATTATCATGAACAAAGAAATATAATAATAACACTTTTATTATTGCCTCTAGGGCATATTTCCAACAGTCTCCCACTTGCACTAGAGTCAATAATCTAGTTCACATCACCATGTGATTAACACTGACAGGTCACATCACCATGTGACCAACATCCAAAGAGTTTACTAGTGTCACTAAACTAGTTCACATCATCATGTGATTAAGACTCAATGAGATCTGGGGTTTGATCATGTTCTGCTTGTGAGAGAGGTTTTAGTCAACGGGTCTGCAACATTCATATCCGTATGTACTTCGCAAATCTCTAGGTCATATTGTAAATGCTGCTTCCACGCTCCACTTGGAGCTATTCCAAATGGTTGCTCCACTATACGTATCCGGTTTGCTACTCAGAGTCATTCGGATAGGTGTTAAAGCTTGCATCAACGTAACCCTTTACGCCGAACTCTTTATCACCTCCATAATCGAGAAACATATCCTTATTCCTCTAAGGATAACTTTGACCGCTATCTGATGATCCACTCCTTGATCACCTTTGTACTCTCTTGCCAGACATGTGGCAAGGCACACATCAGGTGCGGTACTTAGCATAGCATACTGTAGAGCCTACGTCTAAAGCATAGGGGACGACCTTCGTCCTTTCTCTCTTTTCTGCCGTGGTCGAGCTTTAAGTCTTAACTTCGCACCTTACTACTCAGGCAAGAACTCCTTCTTTGACTGATCCATCTTGAACACCTTCAAGATCATGTTAAGGTATGTGCTCATTTGAAAGTACCATAAAGCATTTTTGATCTATCCTCATAGATCTTGATGCTCAATGTTCAAGTAGCTTAATCCAGGTTTATTGAAAAACACCTTTCAAATAATCCTATATGCTTTCTAGAAATTCTACATCATTTCTGATCATCAATATGTCAACAACATATACTCATCAGAAATTCTATAGTGCTCCCACTCACTTCTTTGGAAACACAAGTTTCTCATAAATTTGTATAAACCCAAAATCTTTGATCATCTTATCAAAGTACATATTCCAACTCCGAGATGCTTACTCCAGTCCTTAGAAGGATCGCTGGAGCTAGCATACCTTTTAGCATCCTTAGGATCGACAAAACCTTTCTGATTGTATCACATACAACCTTTCCTTACGAAACTGGTAAGGAAACTCGTTTTGACATCCATCTGCCAGATTTCATAAATGCAGCTAATGCTAACATGATTCCGACGGACTTAAGCATCGCTAGGATGAGAAAATCTCATCGTAGTCAACTCCTTGAACTTGTGAAAAAACTCTTCACCACAAGTCGAGCTTCATAGACGGTGACATTACCGTCCACGTCCGTCTTCTTCTTAAAGATCCATTTATCTCAATGGCTTGCCGATCATCGGGCAAGTCAACCAAAGTTCATGCTTTGTTCTGATACATGGATCCTATCTCGGATTTCATGGCTTCTAACCATTTGTCGGAATATGGGCCCACCATCGCTTCTCCATAGCTCGTAGGTTCATTGTTGTCTAGCAAGATGACCTTCAAGACAGGATTACTGTACCACTCTAAAGTAGTACGCATCCTTGTCACCCTACGAGGTACGGTATTGACTTGATCCAAAAACTTCATGATCACTATCATAAGCTTCTACTTCAATTGGTGTAGGAGTCACAGGAACAACTTCCTGTGCCCTGCTACATACTTGTTGAAGTGACGGTTCAATAACCTCATCAAGTCTCCACCATCCTCCCACTCAATTTTCGAGACAAACCTTTCCTTGAGAAAGGACCGGATTCAAGAAACAATCCCTATTGCTTTCAGATCTGAATTAGGAGGTATACCCAACTGTTTTTGGGTGTCCTATGAAGATGCATTTTATCCGCTTTGGGTTCGAGCTTATCAACCTGAAACTTTTTCACATAAGCGTCGCAGCCCCAAACTTTCAAGAAATGACAGCTTAGGTTTCTCTAAACCATAGTTCATACGGTGTCATCTCAACGGAAATACGTGGTGCCCTATTTAAAGTGAATGTGGTTGTCTCTAATGCCTAACCCATGAACGATAGTGGTAATTTGATAAGAGACATCATGGTATGCACCATATCCAATAGGGTGCAACTATGATGTTCGGACACACCATCACACTATGGTGTTCCAGGCGGTATTAATTGCGAAACAATTTCCACAATGTCTTAATTGTGTGCCAAAACTCGTAACTAAGATATTCATCTCTATGATCATATCATAGACATTTTATCCTCTTGTCACAATGATCTTCTACTTCACTCTGAAATTACTTGAACCATTCAATAATTCAGACTTGTGTTTCATCAAGTAAATATTCTCAACATCTACTCGAATCATCTGTGAAGTAAGAACATAACGATATTCACTGCATGCCTCAGCACTCATTGGACTGCACACATCAAAATGTGTTACTTCCAACAAGTTGCTATCTTGTTCCATCTTACTGAAAACGAGGCTTTTCAGTCATCTTGCCCATGTGGTATGATTTGCATATCTCAAGTGATTCAAAATCAAGTGAGTCCAAACGATCCATCTGCATGGAGTTTCTTCATGCGTATACACCAATAGACATGGTTCGCATGTCTCAAACTTTTCAAAAACGAGTGAGTCCAAAGATCCATCAACATGGAGCTTCTTCATGCGTTTTATACCATTATGACTTACATGGCAGTGCCACAAGTAAGTGGTACTATCATTACTATCTTATATCTTTTGGCATGAAAATGTGTATCACTACGATCGAGATTCAATAAACCATTCATTTAGGTGCAAGACCATTGAAGGTATTATTCAAATAAACAGAGTAACCATTATTCTCCTTAAATGAATAACCGTATTGCGATAGACATAATCCAATCATGTCTATGCTCAACGCAAACACCAAATAACAATTATTTAGGTTTAACACCAATCTCGTTGGTAGAGGGAGCGTGCGATGCTTGATCACATCAACCTTGGAAACACTTCCAACACATATCGTCAGCTCACCTTTAGCTAGTCTCCGTTTATTCCGTAGCTTTTATTTCGAGTTACTAACACTTAGCAACCGAACCAGTGTCTAATACCCTGGTGCTACTAGGAGTACTAGTAAAGTACACATTAACATAATTTATATCCAATATACTTCTATCGACCTTGCCAGCCTTCTCATCTTCCAAGTATCTGGGGTAATTCCGCTCTAGTGACTATTCCCCTTAATACAGAAGCACTCAGTCTCGGGTTAAGGTTCAACCTTGGGTTTCTTCACTGGAGCAGCAGCTGATTTGCCGTTTCACGAAGTATCCCTTCTTGCCCTTGCCCTTCTTGAAACTAGTGGTTTCACCAACCATCAACAATTGATGCTCCTTGTTGATTTCTACTTTCGCGGTGTCAAACATCGTGAATACCTCAAGGATCATCATATCTATCCCTGATATGTTATAGTTCATCACGAAGCTCTAGCAGCTTGGTGGCAATGACTTTGAAGAAACATCACTATCTCATCTGGAAGATCAACTCCCACTCGATTCAAGTGATTGTTGTACTCAGACCATCTGAGCACAAGCTCAACGATTGAGGTTTTCTTCCTTAGTTTGCAG
Organism: Triticum dicoccoides; assembly: GCF_002162155.2. NCBI lineage: Eukaryota > Viridiplantae > Streptophyta > Magnoliopsida > Poales > Poaceae > Triticum > Triticum dicoccoides. The sequence continues at coordinate 360,951,165 of NC_041381.1, read as the reverse complement.
GTTAAGAAAATCGTCGGAGGTCTTATACCTCTTGACATGGGCACGAGCCTGAAATCCCAATTTCAGCCCTCGAAACATCTCATATGTTCCGCGACGTTTTGAAAAACATCTTTGGTGCCTCAACTCTAAACCGTTTAACTGAACTATCACGTAGCTATCAAAACGTGTATGTCCGATGTTCGCAACATCCACAAACGATGTTTAGGGTTCAGCACACTAAGCAGTGCATTAAGGACATAAGCTTTCTACTGTCCGCATGATTGCTACTATCAACTTTCAACTATATTTTCTCTAGGAACATATCTAAACAGTGGAACTAAAGCGCGAGCTTACGACATAATTTGCAAAGGTCTTTTGACTATGTTCAGGATAATTAAGTTCATCTTATGAACTCCCACTCAGATAGACATCCCTCTGGTCATCTAAGTGATTACATGATCCGAGTCAACTAGGCCGTGTCCGATCATCACGTGAGACGGACTAGTCATCATCGGTGAACATCTTCATGTTGATCGTATCTACTATACGACTCATGCTCGACCTTTCGGTCTCCGTGTTCCGAGGCCATGTCTATACATGCTAGGCTCGTCAAGTTAACCCTAAGTGTATTGCATGTGTAAATCTGTCTTACACCCGTTGTATGTGAACGTAAGGATCTATCACACCCGATCATCACGTGGTGCTTCGAAACGACGAACTGTAGCAACGGTGCACAGTTAGGGGAGAACACTTCTTGAAATTGTTGTAAGGGATCATCTTATTTACTACCATCGTTCTAAGTAAACAAGATGCATAAACATAATAAACATCACATGCAATTATATAGTAGTGACATGATATGGCCAATATCATATAGCTCCATTGATCTCCATCTTCAGGGCTCCATGATCATCATCGTCACCGGCATGACACCATGATCTCCATCATCGTGTCTTCATGAAGTTGTCTCGCCAACTATTACTTCTACTACTATGGCTACCGGTTAGCAATAAAGTAAAGTAATTACATGGCGTTGTTCAATGACACGCAGGTCATACAATAAATAAAGACAACTCCTATGGCTCCTGCCGGTTGTCATACTCATAGACATGCAAGTCGTGAATCCTATTACAAGAACATGATCAATATCATACATCACATATCATTCATCACATTCTTCTTGGCCATATCACATCACATAGCATACCCTGCAAAAACAAGTTAGACTTCCTCTAATTGTTGTTTGCATGTTTTACGTGGCTGCTATGGGTTTCTAGCAAGAACGTTTCTTACCTACGCAAAACCACAACGTGATATGCCAATTGCTATTTACCCTTCATAAGGACCCTTTTCATCGAATCCGTTCCGACTAAAGTGGGAGAGACTGGCACCCGCTAGCCACCTTATGCACCAAGTGCATGTCAATCGGTGGAACATGTCTCATGTAAGAGTACGTGTAAGGTCGGTCCGGGCCGCTTCATCCCACAATACCGTCGAAACAAGATTGGACTAGTAACGGTAAGCATATTGAACAACATCAACGCCCACAACTACTTTGTGTTGTACTCGTGCAAAGAATCTACGCAATAAACCTGGCTCTGATACCACTGTTGGGGAACGTAGCAGAAATTCAAAATTTTCCTACGTGTCACCAAGATCTATCTATGGAGAAACCAGCAACGAGGGGAAGGAGAGTGCATCTACATATCCTTGTAGATCGCTAAGAGGAAGTGTTCAAGAGAACGGGGTTGAAGGAGTCGTACTCGTCATGATCCAAATCACCGGAGATCCTAGTGCCGAACGGACGGCACCTCCGCGTTCAACAAACGTACAGCCCGGTGACGTCTCCCACGCCTTGATCCAGCAAGGAGAGAGGGAGAGGTTGAGGAAGACTCCGTCCAGCAGCAGCACGACGGCGTGGTGGTGGTGGAGGAGCGTGGCAATCCTGCAGGGCTTCGCCAAGCACCTGCGGGAGAGGAGGAGGACTTGGGAGAGGGGGAGGGCTGCGCCAGAACTTCGTGTTGAGCTCCCATGCGCCTCCCCACTATATATAGGGGTGGAGGGGCTGGTTTCTTGCCCTCCAAGTCCATTGGGGCGTTTGCCAAGGTGGGAGGAAAGAAATCTCATCATTTCCTTCCCCACCGATTGTTATCCCCCCTTTTTAGGGATCTTGATCTTATCCCTTCGGGATATGATCTTATTCCTTCTAAGGGGGGATCTTGGTGCGCCTTGACCAGGGGTGTGGGGCCTTTCCCCCACTACCCACGTTCATGTGGGTCCCCCCATGCAGGTGGGCCCCACTCCGGAACCTTCTAGAACCTTCCCGGTACAATACCAAAAAATCCCGAACATTTTCCGGTGGCCAAAATAGGACTTCCCATATATAAATCTTTACCTCCGGACCATTGCGGAACTCCTTGTGACATCCGGGATCTCATCCGGGACTCCGAACAACATTCGGTAACCACATACAAACTTCCTTTATAACCCTAGCGTCATCGAACCTTAAGTGTGTAGACCCTACGGGTTCGGGAGACATGTAGACATGACCGAGACGTTCTCCGGTCAATAACCAACAGCGGGATCTGGATACCCATGTTGGCTCCCACATGTTCCACGATGATCTCATCGGATGAACCACGATGTCAAGGACTCAATCAATCCCGTATACAATTCCCTTTGTCTAGCAGTATTTTACTTGCCCGAGATTCGATCGTCGGTATACCGATACCTTGTTCAATCTCGTTACCGGCAAGTCTCTTTACTCGTTCCGTAACACATCATCCCGTGATCAACCCCTTGGTCACATTGTGCACATTATGATGATGTCCTACCGAGTGGGCCCAGAGATACCTCTCCGCTTACACGGAGTGACAAATCCCAGTCTCGATTCATGCCAACCCAACAGACACTTTCGGAGATACCTGTAATGCACCTTTATAGCCACCCAGTTACGTTGTGACGTTTGGTACACCCAAAGCATTCCTACACTTGATGTCACATATCATGGTTCGAGGAACTAAAAACACATGCTTACACTCTGTGTTATAACAATTGATGTCAGACGATATTTTATCAAAGTACAACAAACAAGTATCGGTCGGTTCAATATGATCGTTCTTCTAACATCATACTCTCAATGTTGTTTTAGGACTATTGTTACACTTAACGATATCCTAAGATCTGGAAACATGATCACCAACAACACTTGAGCCAGTCTTAGAGGCCAGACTAGGAAGCTATTCTTTATGTTATATCATTCCACACGTGCATATGAGTTTTCCACTAAATCGCATATTCCAGGATCATAGCAGTTATAACATTTCCACACAATTCCTACTGTAGCATATCATTTCCACAATTTATATTGAGCAATATAAGCCATAGAAACTAGGAAACAAGCAAAGTATGCATTCAAAATAGAATCTGTCAAAAACAGAACATTTTGGAGTAATCTGTACTCAAACCATACTTATGTAACTCCAAAAATTCTGAAACATTACGACAATGTATTGAATTTGTATATATATCACATGTAAAAATTCAAATCAAAATCACGCTCCATTGAATTTTAGAAATTCCTGGACTGGGCGCAAATATCTGTTTTTGCACAGAATCAAGTCAACTATCATCCACACCATCCCAAAGACTTTACTTGGCACTTTATTGAAACAAAAGTAATATAACATGATTACTACAGTATCATAATCATGTGAACACACAATAATAGTAGGTAAAAGTGTTGGGTTGTCTCCCAACAAGTGATTTTCTTTAATGCCTTTTAGCTAGGCATGAAGATTTCAATGATGCTCACATAAAAGATAAGAATACATAACAAGAGCATCATAAATCACACGGCAAGCACATTTAAGTCTAACCCACTTCCTATACATAGGGATTTTGTGAGCAAACAATTTATGGGAACAAGAATCAACTAGCATAGGAAGGCAAAACAAGCAAAACTTCATGATTTTCAACACATAGAGAGGAAACGTGATATTATTGCAATTCCTACAAGCATAAGTTCATCCCTCATAATAAATTTCAGTAGCATCATGAATGAATTCAACAATATAACTTTCACGTAAAGCATTATTTTCATGATCCACAAGCATAAAATTTTTATTACTCTCCAAATAAGCAAATTTATTCTCATGAATAGTAGTGGGAGCAAAGTCAACAAAATAACTATCATGTGATTGAAAATTAAAATAATGATGACAAGTTTCATGGTTATCATTATTCTTTATAGCGTACATATCATCACCATAATCATCATTGATAGAAACTTTGTTCTCATAGTCAATTGAAACCTCTTCCAAAATAGGGGATTCATCACTAAATAAAGTCATGACCTCTCCAAATCCACTTTCATAAATATTGTGAAAAGATTCAACACCCTCAAAAATAGTGGGATCATTACCTAGAGTTGAAACTCTTCCAAACCCACATTCATCATTGTAATCATCATAAATAGGAGGCATGCTACCGTTATAACAAATTTTCTCATCAAAGCTTGGGGGACTAAAAATATCATCTTCATCAAACATAGCATCCCCAATCTTATGGCTTTGCATATCACTAGCATCATGATATTCAAAGAATTCATACTAGCAACATTGCAACCATGCTCATCATTCATGGATTCTCTGCCAAACATTTTATAGCATTCTTCTTCTAACAATTGAGAACAATTTTCCTTTCCATCATTTTCCCGAAAGACATTATAAAGATGAATAATATGATGCAACCTCAATTCCATTTTTTTGTGGTTTTCTTTTTATAAACCAAACTAGTGATAAAACAAGAAACTAAAAGATTCAACTACAAGATTTAAAGATATGCCTTCAAGCACTCACCTCCCCGACAACGGCGCCAGAAAAGAGCTTGATGTCTACTACACAACTTTATTCTTGTAGACTCGTGTTGGGCCTCCAAGCGCAGAGTTTTGTAGGACAATAGAAATTTTCCCTCAAGTGGATGACCTAAGGTTTATCAATCCATGGGAGGTGTAGGATGAAGATGGTGTCTCTCAAACAACCCTGCAACCAAATACAAGAAATCTCTTGTGTCCCCAACACATCCAATACAATGGCAAATTGTATAGGTGCACTACGCCGTCGAAGAGATGGTGATAAAAGTGTAATATGGATGGTGGAAATATATTTTTATAATCTGAAATTAAAAAACATCAAGGTAGCAAACGATAAAAGTGAGCACAAACGATATTGCAATGCTTGAAAATGAGGCCTAGGATCCGTACTTTTGCTAGTGCAAGTGCTAATATAATTGGATCATATAATCATCTGATGCGGAGCATCCTACGGGCATCACCATCTCAAGAGTCCGTTTGGCAAGTGACACATGCGACCTCTACTTCTCATACATAAAGGTGAATCTTCTCCTTTACACATGTTCACTTGACCCTTTAGAGGATGGTATACTACTTGACACTCCACTCGTGTGCATACATAGGTATTGTCGGAATGCTACAGACAATGAGGAGGAGAGCAAGCGCCAAGGCACAACTACACCATCTGCGAGGGAAGCATGGAAGGGAAGACGGAAGAAGACGGAGCTGCAGAGCCTACAGCATCGGATGTCCGACGTGCCACCAGATGTCCGACACTATACAACGCCCGGACGATCGGCATCCACCGGACATCCGACGCCTGGAAGTACTAGCCTGCCAGCCAAGCCTCAGCCAGCGCAAGCTACAGCGAGCGGACATCCGTCCCTGACCGGACGACTGGCCGTCTCCGCACGTCCGGTGTCACTTTTAAAGAACGAAATTAGGGGAAGTCCGAGCCCTACCGGATGTCCGGACCCTCGCGAGCCACCAGACGTCCAGTAAGGACCGGACGTCTGATGCCTGTGTGCGCAGCCGTGGGCCTTTGGCCTTTTATCCCTCTCCCACTTACCCCTTCGTGGCTTAGACTATAAATAGACCACCTCCACCTCCTTTCTAGGGTTAGCAAAGTAATAGCTCATTTGTATGTGAGCTTTGCTCCTACCTCTACTCTTGAGAGAGAGACCACTACTCCATTGGAGGCCAAGACCTCCATCTAGGAGAAGATCCTGCGGGATATCATCAAGACCCCCTCGCGGGAAGATCCGTCTAGGATACCATCAAGACCTCCTGTTGGAGATGGACTCTACCTTGTATCCTTCCCTTTGTTGTTCATGTACCTTGTGGATCTTGTGTGTTTGATTGTCTAGTGGATGTGTGATTGGAATAGTTCTTGAGTGTTTCCCCTTGTGATTTCTCTCCGTTCTTCCCCGTGTTCATCGTGTTCTTCGAGGGAACCCACTCCAATCGTGAAAGATCGGCCTACACCGGGTTAGCCCCGTATCATATGGTATCATGAGCCACGTTGATCACGTATTTGTAGTCCCTCCACTACAAAAAAAGACATTTGTGACATTTTGGGCCGAACGAAAAAAAAATTCTTTCATACTTATGACACTTCTATGATGATAATTGTGGCAAAACCCGGTATCATCATAGATGTGGTGGGCTCCTACTTCTATGACAAAAAATCATGACAGAAATTGGGCTTTTTGTCCTGGGCGGGCCGGAGACGCAGCTGCATGACATTCTTTGCGCCGTCCATGACAGAAAAACCGTGGTAGAAGCAAGGGCGAGGAAAATTTTGGGGAGTTCTCGGTTACGATGGGTGGTCGGGGGCTGAGCGATGCGCGTTTCCCTCGTACGCGTACACGCGTGTGTGCGAGGCGTTGGGCTCTAAATGAACCCGAGCGATTGCACTAGCTACGTTACCGAACCCGAGTGATTCCATTGCTACTGCTGCTAACTGAAGCCGATCAAACCCTGCTGCCTCCTTCCCTTGATGAACAGTGAGCATTGTTGGGGGGGGGTTGGATGAATAGTTCCTGGTGGGGGTGGATGAACAGGACCTCGATCGAGCCAGTTGGGGCTGGATGAACATGACCCTGTGGAGGGCTGGATGAACAGGACGACCCCGTGGAGGGCTGGTTGAACAGTAGCCGGTGGAGGGATGGATGAACAGTAGCCCGTCGAGGGGTGGTTGAGCAGGACCCCGTGGAGAGGGCTGGTTGAACAGTAGCCGGTGGAGGAGCACACGATGGAGGCTAGATGAACATGAGCCCATTGATGAACAGTCGCAGTTGGACGCTGGAGGAGGTCGACGGTGGATGAACAGTAGCCCGTGGAGGCTGGAGGAGGTCGACGATGGAGATGAACAGTATCCCGTGGAGTCCCGTTTTGCGGTACGCCACACCCCTCCCGATGAATAGGACCCCCGTTTCGACCGTAGCGCTCCAACACAAGTTTGTTTCCTCCGTTTTGCGGTATGCCACACCCCTCCCGATCAATAGGACCCCATTTTGACCGTAGGAGGTCCAACAGAAGTCTGTTTCCTCCGTTTTGTGGTATGCCAGACCCCTCCCGATGAACAGGATCCTATTTCTACCGTGGCCGGTCGAACACAAGGCCGTTTCCTCCGTTCTGTGGTACGCCAGGCCTCATTTCCATCGGCTGTTCCGTCCAAGCCCTCCCGATGAACATGATGACGCATTCCGTTCCGACCCAGCCGGTTGACTCCACATGAACACGACGATGACGTAGTTTCTCCGTTCCAACACAGCCATGTACACGAGCCCTCGCCGTATGTATGCGTGAGTAGGCGTTCGAGACCCCGCCCGTATGTACGTACGTGGCCGTATTTTCTTTCTTGCACCCTGGACGCTATACGTACATGTACATGCTATGTGCGCGCCTCTACCACGACACGTGCGCACCTCTACATCGACCAGTATGTACGTACACGTTCGCGACCAGAATGACAATGCTATGTACACTTCGACCTGGTGGGTCCCGACTGTCAGGCACTTCCTTGCGTGTGAAGATGTAGCTAGTGGGTCCCAGCAGTCAGGGGGCGAATCGTTTTTTCCCGTAACATGGATGCACTTCCTTGCATGCGAAGATGTAGCTGGTGGGTCCCAGCAGTCAGGGGGCGAATCATTTTTTCCCGTAATATGGACGCACTTCCTTGCGTGCGAAGATGTAGCTGGTGGGTCCCAGCAGTCAGGGGGGAAATGTTTTTTCATGAAATACATTGTCCCGTCCGGTGGGTCCCCGTTGTCCGGTGGGTCCCCGTTGCACAGTTGACCACTGGAGGCAGGAGCAGGCAGTCTCGCCGGCGCTGGTTTGGGCGGCTGGTGCAAGAAGAGCAGCGATTGAAGAAGCAGCAGGACTGTTCGATTCAAATCCAACGGTTACTCCTGCTAGAATTGTTTGTTGACTAAGTTGACAAGCCCTGCATGCGCTTCAACTTAGTAGGCCCATAGGTCAGCCTCCCAACCAGTGCGCCCCAGATGTTAGTGGGAGGAATCATTTTTTCGCATAATAAGGAGGGAGTTGATTGCGTGCGGCCAGGCCAGCAGAGGGAGTAGGGTGGGCCGGTAAAGCCTGCACGACATCACAGCAGGCCACAAGAGGAGGGAGCAGGCAGTCCGCTAGTGCATGTTTAGGCGGCTGGAGCCGGAAGATCAGAGATTGAAGAAGCATGTCGGCCGTTGGATGGACATCCAACAGTCACTGCTGCTAGAATCGTGCGTTGACTGACAAAGCCTTGCGTAAACAAGTCAGCCTCAAAATCTATGGCGTGTACAACCCATTTGCTATTATTTTTATAATTTTTACTCATTTTCTAATTCATATGGAATTTATTGCAGCCCATTTTCCATTTTTTAGGATTGCTGCTCATTTTCTGGTTAGTACCAGGATTAAAAAAATTAACTAAATATGTGCAAATTTTTGAAAATTCGCAAATTTTTGCTGGGGAACAAAATATTCTTAATCCAAAAATTAGTAGACATACTAAAACAAATTTTAAAAAAATAGTATTGTGTCATGTTAAATCCAATGAAATACTCCCTCCGTCCCAAAATTCTTGTCTTAGATTTGTCTAAATGCGGATGTATCAAGTCACGTTTTGGTATTAGATACATCCGTATCTAGACTAATCTAAGACAAGAATTTTGGGATAGAGGGAGTATAAAATATCAGTGAAGAAAAAAAACAAAAAAAGAAACTAATATCCAATTTGCTATAATTGTTTTGGAATTTTTAACCCCTTTGATATTACTTTTAACAGACATTAACCATACTATTTGTCCAGGCCGGAATGCATCCCTCCTCGTCTTGAAAGATTTGCAGCCCAGTAAGTCGGAGAAAACAAATAGGCCTAGCTCGGGTATTCTTAAAAAAGAAATACTAGGCTACCTATTTTCCAAAGAAAAAACTGCTGGGCTGGTCATGTTGTTAGACGGGCCACAGAGACCGCACAACCCAGTTTCTAGCCTGCTCCTCCGAATTACTACTCAAAAAAAGTTGTGCAATTCTGTCGTTACTTGACTATACGTTGAAAATGATGTGGGTCCCAGATATCAGCAGGGTGGATTAGAGTAAAAAACGAGGGGTGCATCTGAGTAGTAAAAGAGGCGCTTGCTTGTGTTCGGGAGTGGACCTAGTGGGCATGTACTGTCATACTCACAACTACAGTCCTCTCCCAATTCACAATGTTGACAGGGACCGTTTCAAAAAAAACTATGTTGACAGGGCCGGATGGCGGCGCCACGGCGATCGCACCAAGGCGGAGGATGAAGTGATGTCGCCAATGTGTTGGGCTGGGTTGGACATTCTTATTGAAAAATAAAAATGGACCGGAACTATTTACGACCTTGACTACGATTTGCATGGGTCCGCTCGTTGCAGCAAGAAAATGCTGGGAGAAATAAGATTGGTCGCTATCTTTGCCTAAGAATAATATCGACTGAATGTAACGACACTATCATAGGAAATAATATCCTCCTATTATATCGTGAATTTAAAGAACTGGTGCATGAGCATTTAGCTTTATTTATTTACTTACTTACTTATGTTTAGGGGACCATGAGCATGTACCTGGGCCGGATTCATGTGAGAGCCTCCCTTCCAGTTAATTATGGGCTCCTCTATTGGGCCTTCATCAGTGGGCTGCATGTTATCAACAAGTGGAAAATGTGTTCCATACCAAAAATAGTATACGCTCCGTACGGTACGGGGCACTAAAGGATCGGACTATGCAACGACTTCCAAAACATTGTGTTTGTCATTCTAACAACACATTTATTCAACCAACAGATGAAATATACTACTGCTTGTACATTGAAAACAGCAGCAGCAGCAACCAGGGCTGGGGGTGCAACAGAAGCAATAAGCAGGCCAGAAGAGTAAAGAGCAGCTCTCTCTTTCAAACCAAACATCAGCCATCATTACAAAAGGGCTACCAAAAAATAACAAGTGTATGCATCAAACTAAATAAATATCCTACTACACCAAGTGTGCGCATCTAAGTAACTAGCTCAGTTAGACGTTACTATTTATTAAACTGTGGAGATTGGCTGACGGCTTGAACCAGATGGGTGCCTGACGAGGGAAACTCCATCCAGCAGGTCGAAGTCTGATACTTGCGACCCTCTCTCCTACTTTGGGTTGCAGAGCGTGGCGGCACATATCAGGGTATGGTGCATGCAGAGACGCATGGTATGTTGTGTACACACAGTTTTTCCTGATGAACGAAACCGCGCTGCCATCATGATCCTTGCCATTGGTTATCTCCTGGTTAATCAGATAATTCAGTCTGACAAACAGAGAGCGTGTACCAAGGCTACTTACCAGCCTATAGTGAAAAATTCCCGAAGGCCCAGAGAAGCTGGGATCCTGCTCAAAGACCTTGTAGTGACTGTGACTGTATTTCGCGAAACAACATGTCCGGTACGTGCGAACGATCATCAATCGTTCGCCGTCGTTTGATCGAGCCAGGAACCACCTGCAACTGCCATGCCGCTTTTCTTTGAAAGGTTCTGGGATTAGGATAGGGACACCAGGCGGCCTACAACATCATATCAAGTTGGAGTCAAATAAAAAAGGGCTCTCAATGTAGTCAATCTTAGAAACAGCATGTTATGAGCATGAATATTTTTTCAGTAAATGTTGACAGTAATGTAAGCAAGCCATCATGATATCATAGGAAAGTAACATATTGTTGTAACATCCGTTTGTAGTGATGGCTGGAGTAGGCCAGCAATACGTCCAGCCATAGAAGGAGTCGACAGCATAAATGAAGCCATTATGTTCAATGGCATCAGACAACCATGGAGGATGTATGATCCTGCGATGGACGTGCGGATTTATCCACTTACCGCAGTGACCTGTTAGATAGGTGAGAACACGGTTGAAGAATGCAATTAGCCTGAAGTCTTTATAATTCATAGATATTGTGGGCACTTGGCAGATTACAACGTTGAGCAAATCAAATTTGGTATCATGTTGGCTACTGTAAGATTCTGAGTATTTTGGGCCGCGATGCCAAAGCAATACAGTGTTAATCAAAGGAAGGGGATCAATCGCCGGGTGTAGACCTCCACGAGCATCCAGGTGCCGCGACCGTCGACGAGCACCATCAAAGACGTGTTCATGCTGACCCAATACATACTGTTAATGTAGTTGAGGGTGGCGGGGATCGGATCACAGTCAAGGGGGTTGATGCTCGCCACCCTACGATCTTATGCTGCGTGACATGCCATTTCTGAAGATCAGGCGGCATCAGCAAGCAAGGAGCTGGCTTAAAAAGCTCCAGCCTGAGAGCTTTGAGTAAACGGTACAACCCCGAGGAGCACACGGCGAGCGGCATGGTACTGAGATTGTCCACATGCAAAACAATGAGCTTGATTACCCCTGTGGGGAGCGAATTCCAGCCAGTCTTTCGGCGGACGCTGCTCGGTTCTGCCATTGTTAGTGCTTGGGTTTCAGACGAGGGGGGAGGCACCTTAGCAGGGATGGAAGATTGTACGAGATTATGTGTGGACAAAGATGGAGAAGCGAATATGTGCTGCGGGAAGTGGACAGGTGATGATGACTATAGCACACCGCTTGACTTACGAGACACATACCAGCAGCGTAGGGTCATATCGATGCCAGACAACTTGCTTGAGTGATCACAGTACTGGTACTCCCTACAGTACCTACTACTATGCCCTAACTTGCTTGAGTAGAGTAGTAGTGGACTAGGACTCTGCTCTACTACTAGCACCGGAGGAGTAGTATATTCTAATCTAAAATAATTACAAACTTCAATGCCCGAGCGTGGAATGACTACGAACCGCCATCGGTACTAACTCCAATCCCCAGCAAACGTTCGCTGGGAGACATGGCAGTTGCAAACGCCCACGACACAATTACAGTACGTGTGTAAGGGTAGCGGTTTTGTCAAATACTATGGCTTAAAAACAGGCCACCGTCGGATAGAAATCTGACGGTTACGTTGGATTCGCAAGGATTGAGCTCGTGGCAAACAATCGCCATATATCATTACTAAAAAAAGGTTAAAACACTCGGGGCTATAACTTGTACTGGCTCACCACTAACAATGATACTAACATAGTTGTAAAATGGTCAAAGACCGTGTCTACGTGGTGTTTGGAATTATATACAAAACAATCAGCAAGATGCCCGTGCATTGCACGTCACACCATCATCACAACCTCGGTTTCTCTACTCCTACTCCTATAAAAGACTCAGGGGGTGTTTGTTTTCAGGGACTTTTGGGTGTAGGGACTAAAAAAGTCCCTCTTAGAGACTTTTTAACCAAACAGGAGGGACTACTAGGGACTAAAAGTTGCTTTTTGGGACTAAATGAAGAAGACTCTCAAGGAGAGTCTTTTTTGGGACTTTTTGGGACTTCCAACAATGCTCCTCCCTGCACCCATTGCCCTGTCGTCCCATGGTGTTGTTTGATTGTTATTTTTCTGTATACTAGGGGTAACATGGTCATTATAACCTTTAGGGAGGGACTAGGGACTTATTAGTCCCTGGAAACAAACAGGGAGGGACTTTTTAGGGACTAGGGACTTTTTAGTTGGGACTAGAAAAAGTCCTAAGACTTATGAACCAAACAGGGCCTTAGTTGGTGATGATGGAGGCAAGGAGGTGTGTTCAGCCGAGCATGCAGCGGACGGCGCAGTACTATTCGATTTGTTGTAAAAAAAACAAAGAAGAGTAGTAGAGATAGAGATAAGAGTAGAGATAGAGACTTAGGGAGAAGCACCATCTACTGTTTCGTGTGCTACTCCTGCGCTCCATTCGGCGGCCGCAACATCCCGTACAGCCACTCCCTCCTGCGCTCCATTCGGTGGGTGCTGTTGAAATTTGGGGAGCGCACTCTTGTGACTGCTGGCAGCCACGACTTCTTCCCCGACCTCGGCAACCTCTTCCTCAACGACATGGGCGACAACCTCAATGCCAACGGTGCTGCTCCCGTTGCACCGTATGTGTTTCTATCCTTCCTGTTTGAAATTGTGGTAGAATTCATGTTTCTACTTTGTATCCTAGATTCTATCTATCCATCTACTATGCTAGTCCACATGATTAGTTTAATCTCTGTTATAGTCATCATGATTTATTTTGTGCTTATTCGGATTAAATCTCGTAGTAACTTGCTCATATATTTAACTGGTGCAACGTCCCCTACAGCCACTCCCGTTTCATGGACGGCCTGGTCGATGCCTCCAAGGAGCCCTTCGTCTACTGCTATGAGTGCCTGAGTTTTGGGGCTCGCTGGCGGACATCGTGCATCACCTCACGGATGCGTGCGGCGGTCACTACTGGCCCTTGGCGAAGAACATCAAGTACGAGATGTGCTACATGTTCACTGTGTCGGAGTCGCTGGAGGATCACCACCGCCTACTAGTCTCGGAGGAGGACGGTAACGTCTTCCTCTTGATCGTGGGCACGGGCAAGGCCCGTGCAGGCCGCCGCCCGGTCTCTGTAGTGTGCGTCAGGGGCGACACCGCTGACGCTGACACTGACACGAGGCCGATGTACGGGTATGTGCTCACTGTTACTACCCCTCAGAGGTACATGGGTGGCGACACCGGCTCCATCATGCTGACTAGGACTGTGCAGAGCTAGGACCTTCCCACCGATGTGGACATGGAAGACGCATGGTATGATTTACCCCCCAACGCGGTGCACGGGGACTCCAAGGAGGTTCACCTGGACATATGCATTACCAAGTTAAATGTTGATCATTAGTATTCACTCAATGTAATCCGCTGTCTAAGCATGTCGAGACTTCCATGCATGATCTTGCTCTATTGGAGTATCGCGCTTGAATAAAAGTGTATCCATTTATGGTTTAGTCTAGAATCTTCCATGTATAAATTTTTACTACAGTACTGGTGAAAGACTTATGATGAACCATTTCTTACATCTCCTCTGTCCCCTTCCAAGTCATCCTGATTTAATCCCGCCGTCTAGGTGTATAAGGGCATGGTTAATACTTAATAGTATAGCCAACTATTGACTATAAGATAGTGCCATGGCATCTGTAGACAACATGTATAACAATCGATACTCAAAAACTAATTCTTAAATATCATTTCTTGCAAAGCACAATAAGTGTTATTTCTTCACAAGTTTTAGATGTAGGTTGAACAGTTGAACGCTTTTGTTTGCAAAAGATACTTTTTTATCTATTTCACCCGGATGTTTGTGAGCTCTAGAGATGAAATAATATCCGACGAAACCTATCGATACCCGGTACACATGAGATGACCCCACATCCTTTGTCAAAATAAACAACTCCCCGATCAATGCATTTCACTCTTCCGTGCAACGCACGGGCACCTTACTATAGATTAGTATGACCAAAAATTGAACTAACATTATATATAGTATGATAAAGGCTGATGCATGTCACCTAAAATTATATCATTGAAAACTATGTTCAGATACGAATCCAACGATATAGTTTTTGCTGACATGCACTAACATTTTGTCAGTTAAATCTTCAGTCAAATTCAATGGGGGACTAATAAACCAGGACCGATGTAGTACAATTGTAGAGGGCGGCACTGCACAGGAGTCTCACCCCGCTCGTGGCGTGGCAGTAAAGCCGTCATATCACAAAACCCAACCACTGCAAGTAATAAGTGCCTGGTAAAATAAACGGACAAGCAACCATCACATCCCTCCGTCTTTTTTGCATTTCATCTCTCTGCATTTACTTTCTCCGGTTCATCTCGCACACTCGATCCCTAGCTACTACTCCTAGTATCCCTAGCTACTACTCCTAGGGCCAGTTCTTTTGGCGGCTTAAAAAATATGTCGTCTCTTCCCCAGCTTTTCCCATAAGACTAGTCACAGTGGAGAGTAACATTAAGGCGCCTCACTCATTTATTTGAGCTTCTAAACTACTACTAGTACCTCCATCCTGGTTTATTCGTCACCTTTGCAATTTGTGGTAAATTTTGACCAAAGATTTAACTGATAACATGTTAGTGCATGTGACATACACAAACATTTCATTAGTTAAATTTATGATCAAAATTTGAGACAGATTATAATGGGGACCAATAAACAAGGACGGAGGTAGTAGTAATGGGATTACTAATCTAGAAGTCTAAACAAACTGGCCCCTGGTACTCCTACTAGTAGTAGTACTCAAGTTGGAATTCCAATTGCGCGGCACAACTTGTTAGGCAAAAAATTCGATACAGGGTGTAGGAAGCGGTTTGGGAATTTGCATGCCTTTCCGACCAGTGATATACTCCGTACAAAGTACGACAGAGAAATAACCATAGAGAAGGAAGCTAAAAGTAAATAATCAAACGAGCATTTTTGCATTTGTTTTGCATTGAATCGTTTCACAAGCTTGACTAGTGTTGTTTTTTTACTTTTACAAAAACCGCATCGTAATGTTAAAACATGCATTTGCACGTACATAAGTAATAGTAGTACTCCCTCCATCTAGGTGTATAAGTCTTCCCTCCTTCTTGGTCACGGTGCACAACCAAAGATGACTTATTCACCTAGACGGAGGGAGTAGCACAGTCTGCAAGCATATATAGAGAGGTGCGTGTAGTACGATAGTATATAGTAAAGTTTGTGCTATATGCACGTACTTACAAAATGCGTACGGATACACAATGTTTCCAAACTTTCCCTTTTACATACTGAATTAAGGACGCTAATAATTCTTGAATATTTGGGATTTATCATTTGCGTCCCAAAACTAATGAGATCGCCTTACGAAACTAAATTATACTCCTACTAAAAGCCACGACGCTCGCAGGAGCGCTTGCGGCGCGCCACGTGTGCCCTGGTGCGCGGCCGTTTCCGAGCGCGCTGACACAACGCCTCTTCCTCAGCCTCACAACTCACGAGGTGTTGATTGGCAGCTTGCCAGCGGGCGAGCGCGATCTCATCGGTGTGGTGATCCGGCGCCAACAAGTACCCCTCCTCGCAGGAAGCGTGCACCCGGTCCAGGTACCGCCAAGCGTAGATGAGGCGCTTGGGCCCGATTGCACTCAGGGCTTTGGCACGGGCGTCCTCCTCCACCCTCACGTCCCTCGCACGAGCCTTCTGCCAAAGAGCCAATTGCCTGACTCTCTCGGATGTGACATAGACCTGCCAAGCAGCTTGCCCCGCGGCGCGCTTCTCTTCCTCAGCCTTCTTGGACGAGTGCGGGGGGAGGAGAGTCATGCATGCAGATTATTTTCCACACGGGGTGGAGTAGTGGGACCGCCGGAGGGAGAAGGAGAGTCTGGCAGGCATATTTTTTTCACACATGGAGAGGAAAAGATTTGGAGATGAACGGGCTTCCTACAGGTATGGGGAACAGTGCATGATAAGTCATCTTGCATGCTTGGCTAGGTATAGTCTCAAGTCATTAAAAACATACACGCCCCACACATGTTCATATTTCAAGGTGCACTAAATTATTGCATGCGATGATTAAGGCTGGCCATAATGGTGGTATCTTAGCTAGTATCATGCACACGGGAATAGTAAACATGCTGATGTGGCAAAGAAATAAAGAAGAGAGGGGGGTTAGAGTAACTAGTGTTCATGCATGCATGCAATGCGATAATGCATTGGTTAACACATTTTTTTGTGAAGAATGACAACATTAGTTGAGTACTTTTGCAGACTACAAAAACTATTCCACCGCCTCTATCTTGCTAAGAGTAGGTGAAATTTTTGAATCGAGCCCTTTAAACTAGAAGGGAGGTAGTAGTACTCTAATAGCTAACCTTGTTGTGATGACTAGATAGGACATGGCACGCACCTGGACGGAGGAACTAGTCTGCATTGTGCATTTAAGTTTTGTCTGAAGTCAATGTACCTCTACTTTGACCAAACTTATAGAAAAATGTATCAACATTCACATTGTCAAATCAATATTTTTATACTCATTATAAAATGTAGTTCTTATACTCATCATAATCAGTATTGTAGATATTGATATTTTTAGTATAAATTTGGTCAAACACTTTGCAAACGGTTGACGGAAGTAAAAAGGACTAGAGGGAGTATCATGAATGTGGAGTAGGCAAAAAATTGCTAA
This sequence comes from Triticum dicoccoides, assembly GCF_002162155.2. Taxonomy (NCBI): domain Eukaryota; kingdom Viridiplantae; phylum Streptophyta; class Magnoliopsida; order Poales; family Poaceae; genus Triticum; species Triticum dicoccoides. Next base: position 360,933,751 of record NC_041381.1, on the reverse strand, counting down.
TTTATAGCCGGACGAAGTCTCAAAGGGTGCGACCGCGCGAGGGAGGCGAAGGTCATGGGAGGCGCGACGGTTGACGGAATTAAGTGAAGTTACATCCATGCGCCGGCATGGCGCGCGAACAGGCAGAAGCTATACCGTCAGGCCTACGATATGGGTCTAGTAGACATGACATCTAGTGGGTCCCGCATAGTACTCGAGAACTCTTTGGGGGCTTGCAGCCGTTTATCCACCGGGCAAGCCAACAACCCCACGCCATTCGCACGCCCTACTCGTCCCCTTCTTCTACTAGTACAGTACCTTACAACAGTTCGCTCCCAGTTGTCCTGTCCTTTCACATTACACCAGTTCAACTTCTCCTAACCCTCCTCCAAAATCCATGGCCTCCCAAATCTACATGGTCACCGCTGAGTACCAGGTTAGAGCCATCACCAGCGATGAGTTCATCGTCAGCTACACATGTGGATCTGCAACAGTGAAAGCATGCCTTGCTCGCTTCCTACGCATGTTCAACAGTTCAAAGGATGAGTGGGTCACTGGGCTAGATGTTGAGTACACCACAGTCCTAGAAAGAGAGAAGATTCTAAAGGAGGCAGAGAAGAAGAAGCCCGCTGTGATCCAGGTTTGTGTACATAATGTGTGCTTGGTCTACCACATATTCCATGCCGACGTCGAGTGCTAGGATTTTAAGAACTTCCTCAAGGATGAAAGAGTGAAATTCGTTACTGTAGACTTTAGGAATGACAGGGATGTCTTGGGTCGGATAGGCCTCGTTGTAGGCCAGCCCTTAGATATCCAAAAGGCAAGACTAGTGTCCCCCTCTCAGCCTTCAATCCTGACCATGGCAGCAGCCATGATTGATCCTTCGTACGCTAGACTGAAGAAACCTCACCATGAGTTTCATCATGCATGGGAGTCGAAGATATTAGATGAAGATCACATCCTATACGCAGCAATGGATGCCTAACTTTGTTTAAATATCTACAAGGGATGGATGAAGAAGCAGAGCCCAGTGTCCGGTTCAAGCAAAGAAGTGTCGGCGAAGCGGAAGAGGAAGAGGGACAAGGACGAAGTCAAGAACGTGGACTCGGACTCCGAGTAAGGTGGCAGTGTCGTCGCTCATGTTAGTTCTACTGCAGTGTCAAGTGGACTAGTTGCTTAGTTTATTTTTAGGGGTGTGTTGTGTTGAGCCCCCAGCGGAACTATGTTTATGTTCTTTCTCATTATTTGAACTTTATGTTCTTTCTCGTTATTTGAACTCTTTAGTACGTACAGTAGTACTAGTACTATGTCCTGCTACTATTCTTCTTGCAGTTGATACTACTGCTCGTATCTTCGTGTTCCTACTGTACTTAATACGTTTGTACTAGTAGTATAATTTGGGTCAGTCGATTTGTGAAAGAAGTTCGACGGAGCAAAGGAAGAAGATGGTAGAGAAGCTACCCCAGTATCTATATTAGGGTGGCGGGGTGCCCATGATCTATCTTATGAGTGTTGGGTGTGGAATGCAGTTTGCCGGAAAAAATGGATCATGCCCGGGGTTAAACGGATGGCGGGGGTGGGGGGATCATGGTGGTGGCAGGCACTTCAAGGGAGGGTGGGGCGGCGGCAGCAGGCGGTTAGGCGTGTGGCGGGCTGAGAAGATGAACCGTGCATCAATTTTGGAGGTTGAAAAAGCCCTTCTAGCCATCCATGTTGCATCCAACGGCTCACAGGACTCGACTGACCCAAATTGCTCCTTCATATTGCAGGATCCACGTGGCATTCAAGGTCTTGAAGGTAGATTCCGCGTCCACACCGGATTGCGGGCTCGGCGCGGGCGCAACCGGCTTCCGCCGCGATAGCCACCATGCGTGCCTCCTCCGCGCGGGCGGAGACGACAATGGCATGCTAGTTCCTCTTCGCCGGCATGCTGGAGCACGCGCTCGACCTCCTCTTCGTATGCTGCGTGCATAGACGCGGTGAGGGGGTCATGGATTAAGGGGTCCTCGGACAGCCGGACTATATACTTTGGCCGGACTATTGGACTATGAAGATACAAGATTGAAGACTTCGTCCCGTGTCCGGATGGGACTCTCCTTTGCGTGGAAGGCAAGCTTGGATATTCGGATATGTAGATTTCCTTCTCTGTAACCGACTCTGTGTAACCCTAGCCTCCACCAGTGTCTATATAAATCGGAGGGTTTAGTCCATACGATAACAACAATCATAATCATAGGCCAGCTTCTAGGGTTTAGTCTCTACGATCTCGTGGTAGATCAACTCTTGCAATACTCATATCATCAAGATTAATCAAGCAGGAAGTAGGGTATTACCTCCATCGAGAGGGCCCGAACCTGGGTAAAACATCGTGTCCCTTGCCTCCTGTTACCATTAGCCTTAGACGCACAGTTCGGGACCCCCTACCCGAGATCCGCCGGTTTTGACACCGACATTGGTGCTTTCATTGAGAGTTCCACTGTGTCGTCCCGATAAGGCTTGATGGCTCGCCTCATTTTCAAGGATAACATCACCTCCAGAGGATCCCTGGTTGTAGGCCAATGTCGGATTTCGGGTTCCGGCAGACCCTTGAAAGGTTCGAACATTGGGGTGCGCGCGGAGATTTCGCCCTTTATCGACCTGCTCCTCGCCGAATCGCTAGGATCTAAACTACGAAAGAAACAACACAAGAGACACGGGGTTTATACTGGTTCAGGCCACCATTGTGGTGTAATACCCTACACCAGTGTGTGGTGTGGTGGATTGCCTCTTGGGCTGATGATGAACAATACAAGGAAGAACAGCCTCGCGAGGGTCTGTTCTTGGCTGGTGCGACGAAGTGCTAGGAGGAGTTCGGTCGCTCTATCTACTGGTTTCTTGGTGAGGATCCAGATGCCTCTACCCTGGGGGTAGCTAGTCCTGTTTATAGGCAAAGGCCCTGGGCCTCTCCCCAAATATTGAGCGGGAAGGGCGCCAACAATTGGCCATTTTGAAGGGGAACAGCGGGTACACCTATCCTGACTAAAGTTGGTCCTCGCCTGTCAAAGGCTCTTGTGGTGACGCCTGCTTGGGCTCCACAATGACTTCCTCCCTACCGTTGGGCTGGTCTTGGTCTTGTTGCATCGAAATGGGTGCCTTTGCTTGATGCTCTCGCCTGCGCTTGCTCCCTTTGCACCAAAGAGGAAAGGAGGACACTGCGCGGGCTGGCGCCGGACTGGCGCCCTTGGTCGTCATGGCTTGCGTCATGGGCACCTCGCGAGGTACCCCGCCTTGAACTCTCCGCCTCCTCGTGAGCCAGCCTGATGAGGCTGTGCCTAAAGAAGCTCCTTGTCGTCCGCCCCGCGAGGCTTGGCCCCTCGCGAGGGTCTTGAGCTTGTGTTGATGAAGATGGGCTGTGCTGGGCCCCCTTTGAGCCACGCCGCAGGCCGCAGGCAGGCAAGTCTGGGGACCCCCATTCCTAGAATGCCGACAATAGCCCCCAGGCCCACGGCGCGCCCGGACTTGGCCGAGCAGAGAGGCGAAAGGGCAAGTGCAAAGTGTCGTGGGCCCTAACAGCCTGCGGCCTTGGGCGCTGCGTGGTGGTTGATTGGACGTGGGCGCCTCCGCTTCCCCATGACGCCTCGGAAACTGCACGGATTCGACAAGTCCCTGCATGCAAAGCGGGTCATGATTACCTGTGATCGTGGTGGTCGACGGTTGGCCTTCGCAGGCTATAAGTACGGAACGGCGTGCGCCCTTCCAGTCTACCCCCTCTCGCTTCTCCTTCATGGCTCCGCCCAGGAAGTTCTCGGCCGCAGAAAAAGGAAAGGCTCCCCAGGTCGAGTCTACCTCTCCCCCGCCCAAGCGCGGTCGAGGTCGCCCTCGCAAACATCCTGTGGCCTCCATGGTGGCCCCCCGCGGTCGCGGAGGTGGCCCTCTGCGCGGCGATGAGCGGCTGGCCGTGGCCGGGGGGCGTGCTCCGGCCGTGCGGCCCCCAAGGCCGTGCCTCCATACTGCGGAGGTGCTGCCGGAGTTCATTGTGTGGGCGGCTGAGCCAACCAGTGCCCGGCTTCAGCTTCCTCGCTTCCTTCTAGGAGAGATCCCAGCTGGCGCCTTGGGCGGCCTCTGGCTCCAGGCGGATGGCTGCTGCAGCCGGGCCTCGTGGGCTTCACTGGAGGTCTTCGCAGCAGGGAGCCTGGACTTGAGCCGCGGCTGGCAGACGTTTGCCCGCGCGCGTGGCCTGAGCCGCCGGTGCACTCTACACTTCAAGTTCGATGGTGACGCCACCCTCTATGTGAGGGTGTTTGGGGAAGATGGTCGCCGCGCAGGGTGCTGCCCTGAAGACGACGACCACGGCCGGGGACTCAGCCCCGGCAAGGACGGAGAGGACAGCGTGCGTGTGGTTGGCGGCTCCCAAGACTCCTCAAGCTTCACCAGCTCTTCTTCGGGTAGCGACTCTTCTAGCAGCGGCCGCGGTCAGCCTCCACGCCGTCGCGCCTGCTTGAGAGCGGCAGCAGGTCTGCCCGCCGTCGCGCCCCGGTGAAGTGCGAGAAGGAGTCCGCCTGCGCTCCGGAGGCCGCTCGAGTCTTCCCTGAGGGCCGGCGTAGGGCAAGCTTCGCCAGCCTTGTTCTTTCCTTTTGTTTCTCCTGCGCAAAAAAAGACAACAGTGTGGGGCCCCGTGGGGGCGTGTTTGAGTTATCGTCGTCAATCGTCGTACTATTTCTGTTATTTCAGTATCGTTCCTTTCTATCGCATGCCCGTGCGTAGGTAATCTCCAGCCCAGCCGTGGGGGCGACCAACCCAGGCCCTGTATTCGTGTCATGGTGCCCGTGAGGCATGGACTGGAGGCGTGCTCCTGTAGCGGACCCGGGCCGTGAAACCTTGAGCGATAGGGACAGGAACACTCGCGAGGGTGCCCGGGGCTCCCACCCCGTGAGCCCTCGCGCAAGAGAAATCGAAGCAGGAGAGCAAAAAAGTCAAAGAACCACAAGTCAAAAGGCGGCGATAGTTTCGATAAAACTCCAAATGAGAATGAACTAGCCAACTACAGAAAGCAAATGAAAAATCCGCGCCTGGCACCTAGTCTAGTCTTCGACGTCTTCTCACCAGCGCGGAGCTAAGTGCTGCCACTGGGCGTGGGAGGGAGCCCCAGGGCCTGAGGCCGACACCCCTGAGACTCCGGGGTGTGTACAGCCCCAACTCATTATTACGTGAGAGTGTCACGGGCGGCGAGCTTCACAGGCGTTGGCCTTCTTCATAGGCTCCGGGCCTTTCTTCAGGGAGGCAAGCTTCACGGGCATTAGCCCTCTTCACAGGCTCCAGGCCTTTCCCAAAACGCGACACCTTCACAAGCGTTTGCCTTCTTCACAGGCTTTGGGCCTTTTCCAAAAAGATGAGCTTCACAGGCGTTCGCCTTCTTCACAGGCTCTGGGCCTTTTCCAAAAAGTTGAGCTTCACAGGCATTCGCCTTCTTCACAGGCTCTGGGCCTTCTCCAAAAAGTTGAGCTTCATAGGCATTCGCCTTCTTCACAAGCTCTGGGCCTTCTTAGGGGTAAAACCTCCAGAGGTGCTGGATGTTCCACGTTTTCTGGACAGGTACTCCCTCCTGAGTCTCCAAGCGCGCGGAGCCGCGCCTGGAAACATGAACAACCTTGAACGGGCCCTCCCACATGGGAGAGAGCTTATGCAGTCCCTCCCTGGAGAGGACCCGCCGGAGCACGAGGTCCCGTACCTCGAGAGTTCTGGGGCGGATGTTGCGGCAGTGGTATCGCCGCAGTGCTTGTCGGTACCTTGCCGCCCGCAGCGCAGCTTCTCGACGACGCTCCTCCCCCAGCACGAGGTCCATCCTCTGCATGGTGTCCTGCTGTGTCTCATCGAACGCCAGGACCCGCGCGGAACGATGCCTGACCTCGTGAGGGAGGACCGCTTCGGCTCCGTAGACCAGGAAGAAGGGGGTCTCCCCAGTCGGCTTGGTCGCGGTTGTGCGGATGGACCACAACACGGACTGAAGCTCGTCGTGCCAACCTCTGCCGCAGGCCTCCAGTTTCTTCTTGAACGTCCTGGTCTTGAGGCCCCTCAGGACTTCTGCGATGGCTCGCTCAGCCAGGCCGTTGCTTCGGGGGTGCGCCACCGAAGCGTAGCATATCTATGTTCCAAGGTTAGCACAGTATGTTTTGAAGAGGTTAATGGTGAACTGCGAACCGTTGTCGGTAATGATGCGGTTCGGCACCCCGAACCGGCTCACGATGCCCTTGATGAACTTGACCGCAGAACCAGCAGGGATGGTGCAGACGGCCTCGACTTCAGCCCACTTGGTGAACTTGTCCACGGCAACAGAGAGGTAGCGATAGCCCCCTGGCGCTCAAGGAAACGGGCCCAGGATATCCAGCCCCCAGACTGCAAATGGCCACGTGAGGGGTATGGTTTGCAGACCTCCTGCCGGCTGATGGATCTGCTTGGCATGGAATTGGCAAGCCTCGCAAGCCTTCACTAGTTCGACAGCGTCATTGAGCGCAGTAGGCCAATAGAAGCCGCGGCGGAACGCCTTGCCGACGAGGGTCCGTGACGACGAATGATGCCCACGATCTCCACCGTGTATATCTGCCAGCAGTTCCTTCCCTTGTTCCCTGGTGATGCAACGCAGGGACACATCGTTTGGTCGTTTCCGGTAGAGCTCTCCATCCCTGATGCAGTACGCTGTAGCTTGCCGCGCCACACGCTCTGCTTCCTCCTCCTTCTCCGGCAGTGTCCCTTGCGTTAAGTAGCTCCGGAGCTCTGTGATCCAGCACCCCTCCTGAGGCTCCATCGTCAGGAGCAGGCGTGCTCCTGAGGCCGGGCCACAGGCTGGGGCTCCCGAGGCAGGCGGCTGGGGAAGCTCCTCCCAAGACTGTGCTGTGTTTGATAATGATGGCAGGGCCGAGGGCTTGAAGAGCCACTCCTCGAAGACGCCCGGCTCCTGGGGCAGCCGCCTGGAGGCTCGTTTGGCAATGTTGTCGGCCTCTTGATTAGTGCCGCGGGGCACATGTTGTAACTCCAACCCCCAGAACTGTTTCTTCATCCTGCGGACCTCCGCAAGGTAGGCCTCCATGTGATCATCTCTTGGCTTGTATACCTTGTTGGAGAAATTGACGAGGAGCTGCGAATCGCCCTTGATAGTAAGGCGCTTCACCCCCAGGGCAACGGCGACCTTCAAGCCCGCTATCAGTCCTTCGTACTCTGCTATATTGTTGGAGACCTTTTCACCCTGCTGGAAACAGAGTTGCACGGCGTAGTAAAGCTTGTCCTGAGTCAGAGATATGAGCACCACCCCAGCCCCTGCGCCATGCCTGGAGAATGCTCCGTCGAAGTACACGACCCAGCCTTCTGGCGCCTCGCTTCCCGGGGAGAGGGATCGGTCCTCATCGGCCTTGAGGTCCGGTGCCTCCGTCCATTCAGCCACGAAATCTGCTAGCGCGGCTCCCTTGATGACCCTGGTCGTGCTGAATTCGAGCTGAAACGCTTGCAGTTCAATGTTCCACTCGGCGACCCTTCCGGCCGAGTTAGGGCTCCTGAGCACCCTTTCCAAGGGGTATGCTGAGACAACCTTGATCGGGTGACCCTGGAAGTAGTGTCGCAGCTTGCGTGAGGCTACCAGTAGCACGAGGAGGAGCTTCTGTGGCATGGGGTACCGTGCCCTCGCATCCCGCAACACCGTGCCGACGAAGTACACCGGGTGATCGACGAGGCTTGGAGCGTCGGTGCTGGCGGCGTCCTCCGGAGGCCGTGGTGCTTGTTGAGGCGATGGGGCCTCCGGAAGCTGGTTGCCTGGGGGAGGGGCCTCCTCTGTTCCCGGCACGCTCCCCTGCGGCGGCTGATCCTCCTCAGCCATGGCAGCAATCTCCGCGAGTCCTTTTTGGTCCTGCCTTGCCTTGACACGGGTAGCAGCTGTGGCTTTGGTTCTATGCTCCTCCCTAACTGCCACCAGAGCCGCACTGGCGGAGTAAGGAGTGGCGGCGAGGTAGAGTACCAAGGGCTCTTGAGGGCGTGGGGCCACCATCACCGGAGGGCTGGTTAAGTATCTCTTGAGATCTTGGGACGCCTTGTCGGCCTCTTTAGTCCATTCAAAGGGCCCCTTTTTCTTCATCAGCTGGAAGAAAGGGAGCGCCTGCTCCCCTAACCTAGAGATGAAGCGCCCCAGCACGGTCACGCGCCCCGTGAGCTTCTGCATTTCTCTGAGGGTCTTTGGTGGGCTCATGTCCTCGACTGCTTTGACCTTTTCTGGGTTGGCCTCGATGCCTCGGTGGGACACGAGGAAGCCCAAGAGCTTGCCCGAGGGGACTCCAAACACAAACTTCTCTGGGTTGAGCCGCAGGCTCACTGCGTTGAGACTCGCGAAGGTTTTGCTCCAGGTCTTGTATCAGGGTCTCGGCCTCGCGAGACTTTACTACGATGTCGTCGACGTAAGCCTCCACATTCTTCCCAAGCTGCGGGCCCAAGGTGATGTGCATGAGCCGCTGAAAGGTTGCCCCTGCGTTGCGCAGTCCGAACGGCATGCATGTATAGCAGTACACCCCACACGGGGTCAGGAAGGCTGTCTTCTCCATGTCTTCCACCGCCATCTTGATCTGGTGATACCCGGAGAAGGCATCCAAGAAGCATAGCAGGTCACACTCAGCGGTGGAATCGACGATCTGATCGATGCGAGGGAGCGGGAACGGATCTTGCGGGCACGCTTTGTTAAGGTTGGTGAAGTCGACACACATGCGCTCCTTCCCTCCCTTCTTTGGCACAACCACGGGGTTGGCCAACCAATCTAGATATCGGACCTCGCGAATAACCCCCGCGGCTTCTAGCTTGCGGGTCTCCTGGACGATGAAGGCCTGCTTTTCAGTGGACTGCCTCCTCGCCTTCTGCTTCACGGGGCGCACGTTGGGGCACACGTTGAGGTGGTGCTCGATTACGCCCCGTGGGATCCCTGCCAACTGATCGGGCTCCCAGGCGAACACCTTCTTGTTTGCGCGCAGGAACTTGACCAGGGCTTCCTCCTGCTCGGGCCCGAGGTTGGCGCCTATGGTGAAAGTGGCGTCAGTGGACCCGTCCTCGTCGACAGGTATCTGCTTGGTCTCTGCCTTGTCTTGGGTGAACAACTGCTTCTTATTGGTCGGCGCAGCCCCCTTGGGCTTGGGGGCTTCTGCGTCGGCGGGCCGTGCCACCGCCGCCGTCTTGAGGGCGAGCTTGAGTACTCGCAGCGCATCTCCGGTGTCTCCGGGCACGGTGAGGACGTCGTTGCTCCCGGGCATCTTCATGAGGTTGTACGATGGGTGAGTCGCGGCCATGAATTTGGCCAGTGCTGGATAGCCGAGGATGGCGTTGTAGGGGAGGCCGATGGGGGCGATGTCGAAATCGACCAGCTCTATGCGGAAGTTGTCGTAGGTGCCGAAAGTTACCGGGAGCCGGATCTGTCCCAAGGAGCTGGACGACCCGCCTCCGATGCCCGAGAAAGGCCGGCTGGGTTGCAGCCACTCCCGGGGTATGCAGAGGAGGTTGAAGGCCTCAACTGAGAGCACGCTGAGGCCCGCGCCGCCGTCGATGAGAGTCCTGGTGACAGCCTGGCAGATGGTGGGCGTGCAGAGCATGGGGAGCGCACCCGAGCAGGCCGAGTTGGAGGGGTGATCCTCAAAGCTAAAGGCCAGCCTGACCGATGGCTCCGACCGGCCCGGGGGAGCCCCCTGCCGCGTGGAGGCGGCGCCGACCCGGCGGACGAATGGCTTGACGTGGTGGCTGGAGGGCGGCGCCTGCGAACCGCCCAGGAGGGCCGCGATGACCGAGGGAGCCGGCGCGATGGGGTGGGTGAGGGAGAGGCCGCGTGGCTCTTCCCAAGAGGCCACGGGGGGATGCTGGGACAATGCTTGCTGCCCGTTCCCCGCCGGGCCGGTGGCGGCGTTGACGACAGGTGACGGGGAACGGCGAGGACGCCCGCCGACGGGAGCCGTCTTGACGACTCGGAAAGCGAGGGCGGCTCGGCGCCCGGCGCGGGCCCGACGAGCATCTGACATGGACGCGATGGTCGGAGAAGAAAAGGGCGACGGGAGGCGAATTCCGGCGCACCCCTACCTGGCGCGCCAAATGTCGGATTTCGGGTTTCGGCAGACCCTTGAGGTTCGGACACTGGGGTGCGCGCGGAGATTTCGCCCTCTATCTACCTGCTCCTCGCCGAATCGCTAGGTTCTAAACTATGAAAGAAACAACACAAGAGACACAGGGTTTATACTGGTTCAGGCCACCATTGTGGTGTAATACCCTACTCCAGTGTGTGGTGTCGTGGATTGCCTCTTGGGCTGATGATGAACAATACAAGGAAGAACAACCTCACGAGGGTCTGTTCTTGGCTGGTGCGACGAATTGCTAGGAGGAGTTCGGTCGCTCTATCTACTTGTTTCTTGGTGAGGATCCAGATGCCTCTACCCTGGGGGTGGCTAGTCCTATTTATAGGCAAAGGCCCTGGGCCTCTCCCCAAATATTAAGCGGGAAGGGCGCCAACAATTGGCCATTTTGAAGGGGAACAGTGGGTACACCTATCCTGACTAAAGTTGGTCCTCGCCTGTCAAAGGCTCTGGTGGTGACGCCTGCTTGGGCTCCACAATGACTTCCTCCCTGCCGTTGGGCTGGTCTTGGTCTTGTTGCACCGAAATGGGTGCCTTTTCTTGATGCTCTCGCTTGCGCTTGCTCCCTTTGCACCAAAGAGGAAAGGAAGACACTGCGCGGGCTGGCGCCCGACTGGCGCCCTTGGTCGTCATGGCTTGCGTCATGGGCACCTCGCGAGGTACCCCGCCTTGAACTCTCCGCCTCCTCGTGAGCCAGCCTGATGAGGCTGTGCATGAAGAAGCTCCTTGTCGTCCGCCCCGTGAGGCTTGGCCCCTCACGAGGGTCTTGAGCTTGTGTTGATGAAGATGGGCTGTACTGGGACCCCTTTGAGCCACGCCGCAGGCCGCAGGCGGGCAAGTCTAGGGACCCCCGTTCCCAGAACACTGATAGCCAAACTCTCCGGCTGGGCGGTTTCGTCATGGCCGCCCGTTCGGCCGTCGCGCTGACGATGACATCTGAGGTCATCAAAAACAACCTCCGCGTCAACCCGGAATTCACCGAGCAGATGGATCCAATGGAACTCTCCTCCTTGAACGAGCTCTTGGATCGCATCACCACCCTGGGAGTTGTTATGGATTATGATCGGATCGGACTTAAACCCGACATAAGGGAGGTTAACTCTCCGCCGGTCACCCATCAGATAGCGGTGGTGGAGGAACAAAACGGCAATTCTCCCTTTGTTTTGAGGATGAACTATGTCCGGATTCCCGAGCTCTCTAAGCCGGATACCCATCTACGGGAGGACGTGGCCCAGGCTCCGAACTTAGAATCGGGCAGCGGGCCACAAATATTGGGCAATACCCTGGAGCCCGAGCTGCCAAGCTCAGGAGCTCCTTCGCTCCTAGGTCCCAGATTGGGTCAGAATGTGGACTTAATTTCACCCACCCACCCAGACGCAAGCGATCTTTCCCACATTAGACAAGAGCCCCAAGAGATAGTACACCACTTCTGGGCCAGATTCCTCCTTGTAATGAGCAAGGTTAAGGATTGTCAAGAGGAAGACACAATCTCATTCTTTTGCAAAAATTGCACAGACAAGGGAATTCTCAATGCCATAAGTCGCCATGACATAGCACACTTTACCGACCTGGCGGCCATAGTACAGAAGTACTGCGCGATGGAAAGCGCCTGGAAGACCCAAACAAAATTTTGGGATCCTCCGGCCCTAACTAAACCCCTCGTCCGAACTAAAAGGGTGCGCTCTCGCAAGTCACCCAACCCAATTACAAAGAAGCCAAAGCCCTCTACAGGGCGTGGAACCGTACTGGAGGGATGGCTCAATAGTCCATGCAAAATTCACAGCACACCAGACACCATATCAACACACAGCCTTAGAGCATGTTGGATACTCCGGCAGGTAGCCAAGAGCAGCGAGGACCTTCTCATCGACAATACCGCAGAACACCATCCCGCAGAAAATAACAATACAGTACTGACCGTCTTCGAGACTTTCGCCTCAAACAACAAGCGCAAGCAAGCGCTCTGCAGCCTCGCCGAAGTCTGTCACGTTGCAGCAATAAACCCGTGGAACGATACGGCCATAACCTTCAACGCCAGCGCGAACCTCAATTCCGAGCAGTCCGAGCACCAGCCGCTTTGGTCCTTAGTCCAATAGTGGACGGATTCTGGCTTACTAAAGTGCTGATGGACGGCGGCAGCGGATTAAACCTCATCTATGAGGAAACTCTTAACAAAATGGAAATAGATAAGAGCCGCATTGAGCAAAGAAGCACGACCTTCAGGGGAATCATCCCTAGTCGGGAAGCATGATGCGCAGGGAAAATCACATTAGATGTGGTATTCGGCACACCAGAGAATTATAGGTCCGAAGAAATCACATTTTAAGTGGCCCCGTTTAGCAGTGGATATCATGCCCTCTTGGGGCGAGAAGCATTCACAAGCTTCCAAGCTATACCCCATTACGGGTACATGAAGCTCAAGATGCCGGCGCCCAATGGAATCATCACTCTAGCCAGTGATCCGGACATAGCACTCTGGGCCGAAAATAAAATTGCCGCGCCAGCCCTGGAGGCATTATCAGAAGCCCTCGCGGCCAAAGAGTTAACTGCGCTGTGCTCCGCAGTAGACAGGGACGACGTGATACTCGACAAACGACCCAAGTCTACCTCTTTTAAACCAGTAGACGAAATAGTCAAATTTCAGGTCCACCCAACGGACCCCACAAAAACAGCATCAATTGGGGCACAGCTGAACCCCACAATAGACGCCGCACTACGAGAGTTCTTGCGTGAGAATTGGGACATTTTCGCCTGGCATCCTCCAGACATGCCAGGTATCCCACGCAGGCTGGTCGAACATAGCCTAAACATACTAAAGGGACACAAGTCGGTCAAGCATACTCTTCAGCGCTTTTCAGAACCCAAGCGACAAGCCATGGGAGAGGAGCTAGCCAAGCTACTTGAGGCCGGTTTCATCAGAGAAATAAAACATCCGGACTGGCTAGCAAACTTGGTGATGGTACCAAGAAGGACAAATCCTGGCGCCTATGCGTCGATTTCAAAGACCTTAATAAGGCTTGCCCTAAGGATCCCTTCCCCCTCCCCCGCATGGATCAAATTATCGACGCTACCACAGGACACGATTCATTGTCTTTCCTCGACGCATACTCCGGATACCATGAAATCAAGATGGTGGAGTCCGATCAAGCTGCGACAGCATTTACCACTCCATACGGTCCCTTCTGTTTTAACACCATGCCTTTCAGGCTCAAAAATGCCAATGCAACCTATCAACGGATGATTCAGACATGCCTGGAAACACAAATCGGCAAAACAGTGGAGGCTTACATAGACAATGTGGTCATTAAAACTAGACACGTCAAATCAGTAATAGATGACTTGAGGCATACGTTCGAATATCTCCGAACATACGACATCAAGCTCAACCCGAAAAAATGCGTTTTCGACGTACCAGCCGAAAACTCTCAGGCTTTATTGTCTCCAATAGAGGAATCGAAGCAAATCCAGCTAAAATCCGAGCTCTATCACAGTTGGCTACCCCAACAGACCTCAAGCAAATCCAGAAATTAACTGGATGTGTGGCTGCCCTAAGCCGCTTTATCTCCCGATTAGGAGAAAAGGCCCTACCTATTTATCGCCTTCTTCGATGCACCGAACACTTAGAGTGGGCGGATGCGGCTACGGCGGGGCTGGAGGAAATAAAAGCCCTCTTGACCACCAATCCAATTCTGGCAGTACCAAATGTCAACGAACCCATGTTGCTATACATAGCTGCAACACACCAGGTTGTAGGCGCAGTGCTCGTCATCGAACGAGAGACAGATGGACATAGATTCCCATTACAAAAGCCGGTATACTACGTATCTACTGTCCTCACTCCATGCAAGTCATGGTACCCACATTATCAAAAGATAGCATACACGGTCTTCATGGCATCCCGAAAACTATGACACTACTTTCAAGAGTGTTCCATCACGGTGGCCTCCGAAGTATCACTCAATGACATAATAAATAACCGCGATGCCACGGTCCGGATTGCAAAATGGGGTATTGATCTCGTCCCGTTCGACATAACATACAAACCATGGCGGGCCATTAAGTCGCAAGTACTGGCTAACTTCATTGCCGAATGGACAGATGCCAAACTCCCTAAAGAGTACGGCGCGTACTCCAATTGGATCATGCACTTTGACGGTTCTAAGATGCTAGCTGGTCTAGGGGCTGGCATCGTCCTGACGTCCCCCACCGGAGATACAGTCCAATACGTACTCCAAATACTTTACACAGATTCCAACAATGTAGCAGAGTATGAGGCTTTGTTGCACGGTCTTCGGATGGCAGTCTCCATGGGCATTTAATGCCTCGAAGTACGCAGGGATTCAAATCTCGCAATATCTCAAATAAATGGAGACTTTGACGCCAATGACCCGAAAATGGCAGCTTACCGTAATGTCGTTCTCAAAATGTCATCTCGATTCGAGGGGCTCGAATTCCACCATGTGGTTCGAGAAAACAATCAAGCGGCGGATATCCTTGCTAAACGTGACCCCGTCCCACCAAATATTTTTTTGGAAAGGCTGTTCAAGCCATTTGTGGTATGGGAAGGGGAGCCCGGCAATACTCGTCCGGATCCGCATACAACCCCAGATCCTGAACAATCTGACGTAATCGGAGGCTCCACCACCGAAATCACACCTTCGGCCCACGTGATCATGGCGGTCATTGCCCCGTGGACAGAACCCTTCCTAGCATACTTAAATAGGCAGGAACTCCCGGAGGACCAAAATGAGGCACGCTGCATTGTGCGGCGCTCTGAAGCCTACAAAGTCCACGAGGGAGAGCTTTATAACAAAAGCGCAACTGGAGTGCTCCAAAGGTGCAGCTCCGAAGAGGAAGGGCGACAAGTCTTGGCTGAAATTCATGTCGGACTCGGTGGCCACCATGCCACAGCTTGGGCGCTCGTAAGCAAGGCCTTTCGTACAGGTTTCTACTGGCCGACAGCCCGGGCAGACGCACAAGACCTTGTCCAGGACTGTGTCGGTTGCCAGCTTTTTGCAAATCAAATCCATATGCCGCCCACCGCCCTCCAAACAATCCCCATAACTTGGCCCTTTGCGGTCTGGGGGCTCAATATGGTTGGACCCCTTAAAGGAGAAAGCCATAAGAAGAAATACCTGTTGGTCATGGTCGATAAATTCACCAAATGGATAGAAGCCAAACCAGTTAAAATGGCCGAATTCGGACCAGTGATAGACTTTATATCCGGGGTCGTACACCGCTACGGTGTCCCCCACAACATCATCACCGATAATGGCTAAAACTTTACAGCCGATGAGGTGAAAACCTGGCGCAGCAAAATGGGCATAAAACTTGATTACGCCCCCGTCTATCACCCCCAAACAAACGGTCAAGTCGAACGAGCGAATGGTCTTATTATGAGCGGCATTAAACCCAGACTAGTGCGATCCTTGAAGGAATCAGATACGCACTGGGTCGAGGAGCTTGACTCCGTATTATGGGGGCTGCGGACCATGCCAAATCGCACAACCGGATACACACCATTTTTATGGTGTACGGTGCAGAGGCGGTGCTACCCTGCGATATCATCCATCATTCACATAGAGTGCACATGTACGAAGAGAGAGAAGCTGAGCTAGATCGGCAGGATAGCTTAGATGCCCTGGAGGAGGAGCGTGACGTCGCGAAGGCCCGTTCCACATTCTATCAACAGCATGCTCGAAGGTATCAAAGCAGAGAAGTGCGGGCCAAAACTTGTAACAGTGGCGAACTCGTTCTACGCCTACCAGAGAAGAAAAAGGACAAGCTCAAGCCCAAGTGGGAGGGCCCCTTCATCGTTGACAAAGTTCTCACTGGAGGTGCGTACCGTCTGCGTGATGCATCAGACAATCAACTCGAGCCGAACCATGGAACGCGGCCAGACTCTGAAGATTCTACGCCTAGTGTCGAAGTCCGTGTTTGTCTCCTTACCTCCGTCTCCCTTTTTAAATTATATCCTCTCTCTCTGCCTTTTACATTTATAACCTTAAAATCTTCAAGTATGCTTTGACCGCACACTCTGGCCGCGCTATGCGTGCTCAATATACCTGGGGGCTTCTTACACAGAAGCATACTTGTCTTCTAGGCTTTATGCCCACCACATACGCATCACTTCTCCGTATGTGCCTTTTTTCACCACTATATGCATCGATATGACTTAAGATTTGGCCAAGTTGGGTTGCCTGGCTCTTGTGTTTGTGCCCTACGTTCCCGTTAATTCGGCTAGGGCATAATGGGAGCACCTCTGCGATTGTTACTGCTGGGTCAGCCGGATGTGTACCTCAGACTGGGTGAAGCCGAAAGCTAGCGTTCTTAAGGGAATATTCGATCGGTGAACAAAAGATGTATTTTACCTATTGCAAAACATGCCCCCATATGCTTATACCCTGCGTAAATTTTCCCAGTTCGAACATGCACATCAATGCATGCACACCCAGGGAAAGGAACCCTTAACGGAACTATTCTCCCTAGAAGATGTTTCTTACTACCCATGTAATATAACATAACTAGTTGGGTACTTGTCTGTTCAAGCACTTATGACCCCTACGCCTGGTTTCCACGCATGCCCCGGTTTTCACGTAACCGAGCGGGTATTCGGATACACTCCGGACTGTCGAGTCCAGAGGTTGAAGCGAAAAGGTCGGCCAAGACAAATGATTTACAATCCGGCTAGGGACAAAATATGTCCTTCGAAGTACAATGTCATTTAGACTGACTAAATTCTTCTTCTATACCATCCAACAGGCTGTCTGGCCTACAGTCCTGTTGGGAATACTTAGCAGCTAATGCTACTTGGTCATACACCAGATGTACAGGGATCTCCTTCCCATCTGAACCTACAGGTCCGACCTCGGCCATGTGGTTCGGGTCAGCCTTGGTGTACCGCGTCTTCACCATGGCCCAGGCTTCCATCGCGCCTTGCCGGCAGACCGATATCTTCCATAATCAGAAGCGCTGCCGCGCTCCCTGGAGCCTCTCCACAAGCTCCGCCATGCCTCCTGGCAGGGAGGCGGATGGCCACAAGGCCTGGGTAATGCTCCGCATCACCTGCCGAACTTGTTTGTGCAGTTGTGAGAGCTCCGGCAGAATATCGCCTGCTGATCCGGGCATCTCCTCCTCGGGACGGCCTGCCAGCATGCCTACAGACATAATTCTGTTAGCACGCTTCTTTGCTGAACTTTATAGTGGTTCGTCAGGGCACTTACTGAATATGCCGCGCCTTAGCCTCTTATTCTCCTTTACGGAGTCAGCAAGCTGGGCCTGAACATCCTTTAATTCAACGTCCAGTCGGACGTTCGCGTCCTGGAGAGTATTTTTCTCCTTCATAACCTTTGTAAGCACACGCTGGCCAGCCTTCAGCTGTCGCCGAACATGTTGCTCGTCCTCTGGTACAATCTCCGGATTGCCTCCGGGATTGTCTGCAGATCCTATTGTTAGAATCACATTCATGCCAAACACTTAACTCGTACATGCCATGACATTATTTTCGGTTAAAGCAAACATTACTAGATGGGACCTTCGCAGACTCCTCCATCACAGCAATTGCGGCCCGCAATTGGGCCTTGCACTCCTCCAGCTCTTTGGATAGCTCGGTATTCTTCTCTGTCAGAATCTATGCACACGAGGATCCTTAAATCAGTTGTGCCAACTGTTTCAAGTCTTAGGGGCTACTGATATACATACTTATCAAATTTTCTTACCCGTATATCCTTTACGTACTGGTCCGTGGCCCTGGCAAGGCCACCTTGAGCAGCCCGGATGTACGTGTCCCCTGAGTTGAAGGCATTGAACACCTCTTCAGAGAAATTAGGGTCGCGTAGTGCGGCCCGTCGGTGCCTATGATTTATGGCGCTCTCCACTTCGGAGTTTGTAGCGGAAAATATATCCGCATCCTCTGTGGGAGGATCGTCCGTGTTGACCTCCGCCCTTGAGTCCGGCCTCGGAGTTCGGCTGGTGGAAGCGGGACTGGCAGGCTCTCCGGATAAAGTCTGGCAAGCGCTCTTTCTGTCAGAAGGCAGTGGACATCGTTATATTTTAACAATGATAAATTTGTGGCAGGTTTTTAAACATACCTTTGCAACAGCGTCTCGGTCCTGACCGCCTTCCTTTTAAGCCTACCCGACTTCGGTGCCCCTTGTTGGCGAGTCACTGCGGGTTCAGCTTGGCGCCCAGATGGCCTTCCCTGTAAGACGCAATACATGTGCGGTGGGTGAAGTGTAAAGAGGGAATCCTTTTCGGAAGTTGGGACTGTGGCTTTACTTACCTGGGATACAGGGAGTAGGCCAGGATAATCGGCTGTGATGGCCACCATCACACCATCGCAGCTCAGCTGGTAAAATGTCCTATCAACAAGCTCCACAAATGTGTCCGGATCTTCTTCGAGTCCGGGGTCGAGAGCCCGGTTAGGGTCCTCTGGCTGTGGAGATGGGCTGTGAACATCCTTCATAGCCCTTCGCAGTTCCTGCTATGAATTGATGAACTAAACATCTGTGCTAAAAATGTAGGAAAGATTGGAATAAAAGGTAGCGACTCACCCAGCTTGGGGGGTTGTACATGGAGAATCCATCCCGTGGCTTGATATGGATAAACTCCTCCTCTTCTCCTTTGTACAAAACGGACAGTATCTTCGCCAGAGCGGCGGGAGAATCCGGACCTTTACGGCCGCAGCGGGTGGCATCGTCTTCTCGGCTGAAGTGCCACATGGGTTTTCCCCGATATTGAAGTGGTTGCACTCCCCACATTATGCATATGGACATAACTTCAATTATTGTCAGTCCTGATTTGGCCAGTGTATTTATCCTGTCCATCAGGAAAAGGATCTCTCTCTTATCTTCCTCCTGGGGGCTCCTGGAGCGCCAGCTGTGGCGTTTCTTCAATGGGGCATTTACAAACTCGGGAAGGCCCTTCCGAACAGGGTCCAGAAGAGGGACGTCCTCCACGTAGAACCATTCTGAGGGCCATTCTTCGGATGTCTTCTTTGGAGTGCAGGATAGATATCCGGTCCCGGCGATGCGCCATATTTCGGCTCCGCCCACTTGATATACCGACTCCTTTTGAGTACGGGGTACGAGACAGAATAGCCTCTTCCACAGCTCGAAATGGGCCTCGCAGCCCAGGAAAAGCTCGCAGAAGGCAACGTAGCCTGCGATATGCAGTATGGAGGCTGGGGTAAAGTTATGCAGCTGGAGGCCGTAGAACTCCAGGAGCCCGCGGAGGAAAGGATGGATTGGAAATCCGAGCCCCCTCAGCAAGTAGGGGACAAAGCTTACCCGCTCTCCCTTGTATGGGTTTGGAAAGCTCTCCGCTTGCTCCCCGCCATTATAAGTGGCTAGTCCAGCTCGGACGGGGACCACGTATGTAGGTGGGAGAAACCCCTTGGTCTGCAACCCTACTAATCGGCTGTGGGGAACAGAACATCTCTCCCAGTCGCCTGGCCTAGTGCTACGGGAGCGAGAGGAGGAACCGTGATGACCGGCCATGGTGGTGTCGATTTTTTCGGGCGCGCTCTGATGAATACTCGCTGGGAGGAGATGGTGTGATTTGGATCTGAGAATCCTCGTCCCTTTTATAGATGATTTACTCACATGGTTGGGGTGGCAAATGTAAAAATGCCTCGACTTCTCGCATTCGCTCGACACATGGAAACAACCGTTATTAAAGCATAGAAGCCGAGGAGCACAACATTGATGAGGAGCCGGACACTGCTTGTTACAACAATGCTCTGGAGGATTTGGAGAAGAACCCGCCTTGCAATGCGGAAGACAATCTGCGCGCCGGACTCATCGTCATTGAAGCCTGGTTTGGGGGCTACTGAGAGAGTCCTGGATTAAGGGGTCCTCGAACAGCTAGACTATATACTTTGGTCGGACTGTTGGACTATGAAAATACAAGATTGAAGACTTCGTCACATGTCCGGATGGGACTCTCCTTTGCGTGGAAGGCAAGCTTGGATGTTTGGATATGTAGATTTCCTTCTCTGTAACCGACTCTGTGTAACCCTAGCCTCCTCCGGTGTCTATATAAACCTGAGGGTTTAGTCTGTAGGACAACAACAATCATAATCATAGTCTAGCTTCTAGGGTTTCGCCTCTACGATCTCGTGGTAGATCAACTCTTGTAATACTCATATCATCAAGATCAATCAAGCAGGAAGTAGGGTATTACCTCCATCGAGAGGGCCCGAGCCTGGGTAAAACATCGTGTCCCTTGCCTCCTGTTACCATTAGCCTTAGACGCACAGTTCGGGACCCCCTACCCAAGATCCGCCGGTTTTGACACCGACATGCGGCTCCACCAGCTGCTCACGTGCTTGGCAGCGCGGCGGCATCACGAGAACGGACTGCAGACGACGTGAGCGGGCGAGTCTTCGACTTCATGGTACAGGGATGGTGGCGACACGGCGGTAATGGGCGAGAAATTGTTGGCTGGAGCAGGCGGGCGCCGGCATGCGCAACGGCGGCGGCGACATATTGATGAGTGCGCGTATGGGAGCTTACTTTAGTTTTATATTGGGTTTGTCAAACTTAAAAGAAAACCGTACTAGTACACGTAAACATTAGACTGAGGCAGCGCTTATATTAGTTACCACAGCCATGATACGGAATCCTGTGCAAGCGCGTGAACCGCGGCCGCGCGGTCGATCGAACGGTGCGTCACCGTGTCGCACTCGAAGGACATCCACCGAGCCTTTTTGTGTGTGTGAAAACAATCCCCGAATATTACGCAACTTTTTTTCCTGGAAAAGTTCTTGACGCTACAATATTTCCATATATTTGAATTTAGCTCCAGTTCATGTTTATTTGGATTTGGACGTTTTAGGGGCGCCCTAGTTTTTTTTATACTGATTTTGTGTATGTAACTGAGAGAGAACGTGTGTATGTGTCCATATGTGTGTTGTGGCGTTAGGGTAATATGGAGACGGTGTGCGTGTGATAGAGACATAGAGAGGTGTGAATGTGCAAATGATCATGCATGAGTGAGACATAGACAGATGCCGATATGTTGTGTATACATGAGAGAACAATCTTCTATTTTACTTGTGTGTCTGTGTGTGTGTCTGTGTGAGAGAGAGAGAGGAGCATCCGTAACACAACAACCATCTCTCTTGATTCGTCCATCCCTCGCACGATCGCATGTAACACATGCATCAACACGCACATTTTGACACCCTCACCCAGCCCCTGCCCACCTCAAGGCCCGCACGTCGCTCTCTATCTCGTATGCACAATCTCTTCGTGAAAACCCTGTTTAGCATGTAGCTTTCCGTCACATACACACACATTTCTCTCCATAGGTTTGTTTTCTCTCAATATCTGACACACACACACACACACACCGCACACACACACACACCGCACACATACACACACCCTCCCCCGACCACACAATTCATCCCCATCCAAGGTTATATGGCAACCACTCTCACTTGTGCTTCTCTGCACCCCAGCATGCACAACACCTCAATCTTCAAAGACGGCGACCACACTGCGCTAGAGAATGTGGGGCCACTTGGAAGCAGGATGATGTGACGACGGCTGACTGACTCCTCCCCCCATCCTCTCTCCCCCGCACAAAATTACCAATCCCTCTCTCCCCCGCACAAAATTATTAATCCCTCAACCCACGAGCTCCTTCCCCTCTCGTCCATGTTTTTCCAGCTCTCTCATCAAACCTGTTGTCTCTTCTCCTTCCACGTGTACAGAATCCGGATGCACATGCATCTCACATATATTACATGTCTCCATCTTTCTCACAACCTCTCTCTTTCTCTCTCTCTCTTTCTCTCTCGTTAGGTTTGTCTCCTACTCTCTCGTCCACATACATACAATCTTTCCCGCCCTATCTGCTCCATCTTTGCAAGCTCTCTCTACACGTTTCATTCACACATTGCGATATGTTCAAAATGTTGCTTTTATAATGGATGATGTAGAGTTATGGTTGATTTTGTTGCATCCTCCAAAGTAATAACTATGAAATGCATATAGATTCTCATTTGACTGGGATTATGTGAGTTTGAGCATAAAGTACTATAGACCTCGTATACATCTTGAAATTCGACAATGATTGTAACTATTGAATTGTATAGACCATTACATTCGAAGTCAGTAGCCTAATATATTTATTTCACAATTACAACAAGTGATTAATTCACTACAAACTAAGAAAACAAATGTGTACTCCCTCCGTTTTTATTTAAGTCCGCGTGTTAGCATTTGTCAAAGTCAAGTTTTGTAAACTCTCAGAAAGTTTATAACAAAAAATATTAACATATACAATAACAAATAAATACCATTAGATTCATTATTGAATGTACTTTCACATCATACATATTTGTTATGGTAAATGTTTATATTTTTCTATAAACTTGGTCAAACTTTAGGAAGTTTGACTTTGGTCAAACCTAATATGCAGAGTTAATAAAAACGGAGGGAGTACTAGTAGTTACTAGTACTACTCGCTAGTTGCTTAGCTGAATCACCCAGCACACCACATGGGGAGTTCAGTGTCACAAAATTTTGAGGTCGGCAGGAAAATCTCCCGCAACCCTGATTCGTGCAGTGGGAAGTTACCATCGTAGCCTTCGGAAGAGGCCTACGGATGACGCTTGGTAGGGGGCTGTTTTCATAACTTCAGGTTCACCCTACCCAGCCAACCCCACCCCGGCACACAGAGTAATACGGACGTCCGAGTAGTACACCTGAATACTCCCCATTTTCTATCCCTACCGCAAAATAGACTTCTCCACGGCACCACAACCTTCGTGCTCCTCCCCTTCTACATCGGCGCACTCGTCCACCGCAGCGCATCTGCCTCACCGACAACCTTGCCGCACTGGAGCCGTTCAACCGTCGTTGGCATACACGGAGCCTCTTCCCCAGCACCGTCTTCCACGGTCTCGGATCTGCTTCCCGAAAGCCGACGCCAAGCGCAGAAGCACCACCGTCATGGACAATGAACTGACTCCCATTGCCGACCATGATGCATAGAGGCCGCTGCGACCATCGTTCTCCTCCTCGATTGGTAATGTGTGTATTGAATCACTTAGTAGTGCATGTGCAGTTCCAATTTTGTTCATACCTACCCTTCAAATTTCCTGGTTGCTATTGTTCCCGTAAAAGTAATTGGTTATAGCCTCCATTGTCCAACAGAATATCAGCTTGTGATTGTGCGTCGCTCCTATATCGTGCTGTGCTTGGGTAGGTTCTTCATCTGCAACCAGTAGTGTGGCAAATGATGGAAAGTTTTTTAGAACTAGCAAGATGCCCATGCGTTGCACGCATCAAGATGCATTTGTATAAGTAGTTTATCTTGTGGGAGAAAAGGATGAACGAGGGAAGGCCTTATTTGCAAATCTAGAGAGGGGTGTGGGTATCTTTCTGCAAAATTGCCATAGTTTCCTTCCTATCCGTTGGATATAAATCGGACGACCTATGTTGCAGGACGGCAGACACACCATCATCACCAACTCTGTTTTTAGAAGAAAAAAAAGTAGAGAGTAGAGAAGTAGAGGTAAATATAAAATATAAAATAAATATAACAGTAGAGAAGAGAGTAGAGATAGCAGGGACATCGGGAAAGGATCGCCGCGCGCGGGAAAAAGCGGCCGGGCGTGCGCTAGTTTTGGCACGCGGCGTCCGGCGCGCTTTATAAAATCCAACGCCCTCCCACCACTCTGTGCCTTGCCACCGCTCTCTCCCCGCTCTGTGCCTCGCCACCGCTCTATCCCCGCTCTTTCTCGCCTCGCCGCTGCTGCACCACCATGCCGCCGCGTCGCCGGGAAACTTGGGGATACCGCGGCGTCCGTGCGCGGCCCTCCGGTGGCTTCTCCGCCGAGATCCGGTTCCGCGGGTTGCGCCTCGGCCTCGGCAATTTTGACACCGCCTACGAGGCCGCCCGCGCGTACGACACGGTGGCGTGGCGCCTCCGGTGACCTCATAGAACATTGAACTTCCCCAACGTGCCGACGCGGGAGCGCGCGCAGGAGCTCGCGCCTCTACCACAGCTTATCACCGACGAGGATCGTCGCGACAACCAGAGGTGGGAGCACCGTCTCGGCATCGCCAAGATGCACGAGTAAGCCATGGCGCTGTGGTGCCAACGCTTCCCGCAGGACATCATCAACGAGCGCGAGTTCTACGCGCAAAGGAGGGCGGAGAGGGAGAAGAGGAGGGCGGAGCGAGCCGCCTATCGCGAGGACAAGCGTAGGCGAAAAGCGGACGCTCAATTTACCATGAGGCTAGGAGCAGTGTCGCCCTGGGAATCCGACGATGATCGGTATCTTCACGCCTACATTCAGACGTCGGAGGAGGACATCACCGAGGAGGAGTCGGACGATGAGGAGTAGTTGAATTATCTATTTTTTATCTATCTATGTTGAGAACTATCCTCTACTCTCTAGTCTCTACACTCTATCTCTACTTCTCGATCTCAGCACTGTAAATGCTTTTTTAAAGCGCCGCACATTGCGATTCTGTTGGAGATGCTCTAAGATGGCAGACGAGTGCTTTAATGTTGCCCACAAGATGCGTGAGTATTACTAGTAGTATGTTTTTCTTCCATGTTGATATTTTAAAACCACGAGTGCGAACATGCAGAGGAGCAATGAAGACCAAACAGGGGATACTGGGGACATCTTCAAGGAGCATGGCAAGTTAAATAGGAGCTGCACCGAACTTGTAAAACGAGCTTTGGTAAGTAACACCCTTTCAATTACTTTTGTTTAGCCTCGTGTTCTTCGATGTGTATATGTTGTAGTTTCTGTTTCTCTTAGCCTTGTGTTCTTTGATGTGTAATAAGAAGAGTCTTAATCATCCTAATGCTTTCGTTTTTAGCTTGATGTAGGAAGTGGGTGTTCTCACCTTGTAGTCTGTTTTTATATTTTTTTTCCTTTTGAATTCACTTCTCCGAGTCTTGTTTATCTGGCTTCTACTAAATGGATCTGGGTTGCTATGAGTATTGATCTAAAAAAGAAGTAACTTCATGTCAGGATGCAGTTCCTGCGAGGAGGGAAGTATGGTCAACCTCAAGATCATGTTTCCAAAATGAGGCTGGATTACACACAAGGTGCCAGTTCCCTAATGATGCTTGATTAGACACAAGGTGCAAATTCCCAGATGATGCTGGATTACACACAAGCCAGGTGGAGTCGTCAGCTGTTTGTGTCCTCGTGGCTCTAGTAAAGGCTGAAAGAAAGCATGCATCAACCCTTGAGAATGTAGCTAAGTTCCTGAAGAAGCAAAAAGAGCAATCAGATGCTCCCTTCACCCAAGCCAAAGAAGAGATGGAAGAAGCCAAAAATAAGCTAGCAGAGGCAGAGCAGGCTAGGCGTCTCCTGCTATCTAAAACTGTTGTCAATACAAATTTTCCTTCATAATAGCTAGGTTCAAATGTTTATCCAGTCAGCATGCCTGTTGTGATGTCCGTGCATCTACTGATGTGGCACAAAATATTTTTTTTGGGTCATGTAATAACAGCAATTACTTTCCAAACAATAACAGAGCATTGGACATGGTATAGTTCACGCACAAGCCCGACATTTCAAGTTCAACTTCCACATCAAACTCATGTTCACAGATATCTGCACATTCATAGATAATGTCCACAACCATGATTCACTTCAAAGCCAAAAAAATGTGAGGAGAGTTATAAATAAAGAAAAACCTCTAGTTCCTGCTACCAGTGTGAGCACAACAAGTCAAGACCATGCGTAATTAATTATATTTTGGTCATTTTTTGTGTTCTAAAATGCCGGCCGGCTCGCGGAAGGACTTGTTGTCGGCACACGCACGGATTCAATGGAGGCAGGCGGGGCAGTCTGAAGCCGGTTGCATGCGGCGAGGAGGCGTGTTCAGCCGGGCCTGCAACGAGTGGGGCCCTCTTGGCCAGCGCGTCGGTTCAATGCCTGCGCTATGAGAGGTCACGTATGTGTCAGAGCAATCGCTCCCTCCAGTCCTTTTTTGTTTTGGTATAACAAAATCTCATTTTCCATTCACATTTTACAAGTAAAATTCGTGGACAAACTTTGACCCAAAATACGTTGGGGACTAGTAAACCAGAACGGAGATAGTGGTTTTTTATCAAAGAAGGGTTTCCCCCTTCCAATTTTCATTACTGAAAACCAACATATAAACCATAGTATTTGCCCTAGAACTACCAGGTTCAACATCTCGCAACATAAACCCATACAACCATATGCCAAGGAGGTACTAGTAGTTATGAATTCCATTTTCGCTCCATACCAATCGTTCTAAAAACTACTTAGTACTTATAACGCGCCATTGAAAATCGGAACTCTTAACCCCGCTAAAAATGATATTTTAAATGTGGCTACTCAATCTATGGCAACTGGCGAGCCACCGCCTCCAGGTCGTTCGCCTGTGGTCCCGACCATCAACTCCTACGGATCAAATTATTACACGAGCTGACTATTCCTATAAAGGTGCGCTCCACCGCGTACCCGGTACCCCCACATGCAGCAATCGTGCACCTAGGGTTTCAGGGTTTATTTGTTAACGGTGCCTTTATGTAACTCTCATGTGTGCGAGACAGCGAGAGACCAACTGCATGTGTGCGCCTCTTGTCTTCGTATATGTACTCCACCGTTTGTCTGGTGTCCAAAAAATTATACAGTGGTAATAATTACTAGCAATGTGCCAATGCGTTGCCACACGATCAAAGTAGATTAATACATATTCACTGAATTGATAGAAAAAAGAGCCTAGTTTTGAAATATGTATATCACTAAAAATATGTTATGTTTCACTCAAAATATATTCCTTTGGCGGTTTTGATGAGATAAGGGAGGAATATTGTTGGTTTCAAGATTCAAGAAGTGGTATGTGTCTAATTTCTACTCTTACTAGCAAGATGCCCGTGCGTTGCACGGAACATCAAGATCTTGTGGGAGAAAAGGATGAACGAGGGAAGGCCTTAACTGCAAATGTGGAGAGGAGTGCGGGTAAATTGCCATAGTTTCCTTCCTATCCATCAGATATAAATCGGACGGCCTATATTGCAGGATGGCGGGCCCACCGTCATCACCAACTCTATTTTTTTATCCCTACTCTTATAAAAAGCATAGTCGGTGATGATCGTGTGCCGGCGATCCTGCAAGATAGGCCATCCGATATATATCTGACGGATAGGAAGCAAACTATGGAAATTTTGCAAAAAGATACCCACACCCCTCTCCACATTTGCAAATAAGGCCTTCCCTCGTTCATCCTTTTCTCCCACAAGATAAACTACTCATACAAATGCATCTTGATGTTCCGTGCAACGCATGGGCATCTTGCTAGTTGTTGCAAAAAGCCCATGTGTGTGTGAGAGAGAGAGAGGGAGAGAGGAGGAGAACGGAGTGCATGTGTGACAAAGACACAAAGAGTGTATGCGCGAGAGGTATCAGCTTAAAACGAGGTGATAGTGTGTGTGTGTGCACGATCGAGAGGGCGTGTCTCAAGAAGGGAAGAAAAATCTACATAGATACAAGGAGCGGGAGAGAGACATGTATGCGATAGTGGAAGCACGAGTGTGCAGGTGTATAAACCTATCTGGAGGCTAGTCGATAAATGTTTGTGAGAGAAATACGAGTCGGAGCGACAGTTTTGTGTGTGTATGAGAGAGAGACGGTAGTCAGGAAGGGGAGTGGAAGCAGGAGTTGTGTGTGTGTGTGAGAGAGAGAGAGAGGGGGGGGAGTTTGTCTGACTGATAAACAAATGAATAATGTCAGTCTGGGATGGAGAAGGAAAGGAGACCGCAACAAATGTTGTGTCTACAAGAGAGAGAGAGAGAGTAATTTTAGTGGTATGAGTCATATCTAGAGACATATAGGGTGTGTGAGAGAATCCCATAGAGAGAAAAACAAAATGAAAAACGAGTGGAGATTGTGTGTGGCGGTGAAAAAGAAAGCTTAGGTACTGATACGTCTCCGTCGTATCTATATTTTTTTATTGTTCCATGCCAATATTATTCAACTTTCATATACTTTTGGCAACTTTTTATACTATTTTTGGGACTAACATATTGATCCAGTGCCCAGTGCCAATTCCTGTTTGTTGCATGTTTTATGTTTCGCAGAAACCCCATATCAAACAGAGTCCAAACAGGATAAAAACGGGCAGAGATCATTTTTGGAATATTTATGATTTTTGGGAAGAAAACCAACGCAAGACGGTGCCCGAGGGGGCCACGAGGCAGGGGGGTGTGCCCCTGACCCTCGTGGGCACCCCGTAAGGCGGTTGATACTCTTCTTTTGCCGCAAGAAAGCTAATTTTTGGAGAAAAATCTGGGCCAAGGTTTCAACCCAATCGGAGTTACGGATCTCCGGATATAAAAAAACGGTGAAAGGGCAGAATCTAAGAGCACAGAAATAGAGAGAGATAGAGAGACAGATCCAGTCTCGGAGGGGCTCTCACCCCTCCCATGCCATGGAAGCCAAGGACCAGAGGGGAAACCCTTCTCCCATCTAAGGAGAAGGTCAAGGAAGAAGAAGAAGAAGAAGAAGAAGAAGAAGAAGGGGGCTCTCTCCCCCTTGCTTCCGGTGGCGCCGGAACGCCGCCGGGGGCCATCATCATCACCGCGATCTACACCAACACCTCTGCCATCTTCACCAACATCTCCATCACCTTCCCCCATCTATATTCAGCGGTCCACTCTCCCGCAACCCGTTGTACCCTCTACTTGAACATGGTGCCTTATGCTTCATATTATTATCCAATGATGTGTTGCCATCCTATGATGTCTGAGTAGATTTTCGTTGTCCTATCGGTGATTGATGAATTGCTATGATTGGTTTAATTTGCTTGCGGTTATGTTGCTGTCCTATTGTGTCCTCTGTGTCGCGCAAGCGTGAGGGATTCCCGTTGTAGGGTGTTGCAATATGTTCATGATTCGCTTATAGTGGGTTGCTTGAGTGACAGAAGCATAAACCCGAGTAAGGGGGTTGTGGCGTATGGGATAAAGGGGACTTGATGCTTTAATACTATGGTTGGGTTTTACCTTAATGATCTTTAGTAGTTGTGGATGCTTGCTAGAGTTCCAATCATAAGTCCATATGATCCAAGAAGAGAAAGTATGTTAGCTTATGCCTCTCCCACATAGAACTTGCTATCGGTCTAGTAAAGTAGTCAATTGCTTAGGGACAATTTCACAACTCCTACCACCACTTTTCCACACTCGCTATATTTACTTTATTGCTTCCTAATCTAAACAGACCCTACTTTTTATTCACGTGCTCTTTATTATCTTGCAAACCTATCCAACAACACCTACAAAGTACTTCTAGTTTCATACTTGTTCTAGGTAAAGCGAACACTAAGCGTGCGTAGAGTCGTATCAGTGGCAGATAGGACTTGAGAGGATATTTGTTCTATCTTTAGCTCCTCGTTGGGTTCGACATTCTTACTTATCGAAAGAGGCTACAATTATCTACTACACTTGTGGGTTATCAAGACCTTTTTCTGGCACCATTGCCGGGGAGTCATAGTGTGGGATGAATATTCTCGTGTCTGCTTGTTTGCTTTATCACTAAGTAATTTTTATTTGCTGTTCTTAGTTGCTCTCTATCTTTATTTATGGATATGGAACACGAAATACAAAAAAATTAGGTGTACTTGCTACACATGGAGATGGGGAACCTCCTAAAACCCTCGATGCTCATTATGTGAAAGATATTATGTACTACTTTGATAATCCTAAGAAAACCCCATTCAATTATGTTATGGGAGACACGTTGGGTCAACGTGAATACTTTAGGGATTATTGCTTGACACAAAAAGGGAAACTATTATGGGATCAAATTCATATGTTGCATTGGTATGCTCGTCAACTATGCTTGAGATATGATTATACTTGTTGCTCTAGGATGAAGGCTCCACACCTTTCCTTTTCATGCAAATTTAATGATAATAAAACCTTGGCTTCTTATGCTAATGGTATATATGATTACTATGATGTGGAACAAATAGAAGAATTTGTTGCTTTTATGGGTGCTTATGAAATTGAATCTTTGTTTAAAACGTGTGAAAATCTTTATGATGTTGTTTACAGACCTAAAAATTTTGCTATACTTAAATACTGCTATGAGAATTATGAATTCAATTCCGATATTGATGCATTTATTGAGGAAGTCTCCGCTGTCCAAGAAGAGACTAATATTTTGCAGGAGTCTATGGAAGAAGAAATTGATGAAACTGTGAGCTCATTGGATGAAAAAGATGATGAGGAGAGCGAAGAACAAAGGGAGGAAGAGCGGATTAGCTACCTGTGTCCACCTTCCAATGAGAGTAACTCTTCAACTCATACATTGTTTAATTCCCCTTTGTGCTTACCGAAGGATGATTGCTATGATCCCTTTAATTCGTTTGAAATATCCCTTTTTGATGATGCTTGCTATGCTTGTGGCCAGGATGCCAATATGAATTATGCTCATAGAGATGAACTTGCTATAGTTCCTTATGTTAAACATGAAATTGTTCCTATTACACCCACGCATGATAGTCCTATTATCTTTTTGAATTCTCCCTACTACACTATATCAGAGAAGTTTGTGCTTATTAAGGATTATATTGATGGGTTGCGTTTTACTACTACACATGATAATTTTGATGAATTTAATATGCATGTGCTTGTTGCTCCTACTTGCAATTATTATGAGAGAGGAACTATATCTCCACCTCTCTATGTTTCCAACACGATAAAATTGCAAGAAACTATTTATACTATGCATTGGCCTTTACTATGTGTGCATGAATTGTTCTTTTATGACATGCCGATGCATAGGAAGAGAGTTAGACTTCGTTGTTGCTTGATATATGTTACTTTGTGCTCACTACTAAATTACAAATCATTGTTAATTAAAATTGGCTTTGATATACCTTGGGATCCGGGCGGATTCATTACTTGAGCACTATATGCCTAGCTTAATGGCTTTAAAGAAAGCGCTGCGAGGGAGACAACCCGGAAGTTTTAGAGAGTCATTTATTTATGTTGAGTGCTTTTATATCTCTCCCTAATAATAAAGCACAGATTGACTTTGTCGGGTTCACCATCACAATACGCTTCTTCCCGTGAATTTATGATTTCAGTTTTTTCCACCTATATTATTTTCTACATCCGAGGTGGTACTATTTTACCTCCGTATAGTACATATATCTCTGTATATATCCGAGGTGGTACGTAAACAAGAACGATTTGTTGGACGGCAGATCACTTCGTCCGCGGCTGAGTGTGACATTCGTATGGGCCAGCCTGAATGGCCCAGCCGAGCCAAGGAAAAAAAGAGTCTGAGTCGGGACTTCAGGCCCAGCCGAGCCAAGGAAAAAAAGAGTCTGAGTCGGGACTCTTCTTCACTACTCATGAATCCTCCTCCATATATATGATGGCAGCTCCTCCGCCCTTCCTTCCTTAAGATCCTCCTCCTCTGACGGGATCGTCGTAACATCTATGGCAAGTGCGGCGCAAAGCCTGATCTGGATCGATGCGCTCCGTGGTGGTGGCGCTCGAGGCAGACGGCCGTAGCTAGGCCGATCCGACTGCCGCGGCCAATCATTGTTCTTCCCACGAAGCAAAAAAGAAACCCACCAATGAGAGGTAGCGGCACGCGAGTGGGATTATGCTCTGAGCGCCGCTGCCGGCGCTTCCAAAACCGCGATCTGGCTACTACTATTATTCTCTCAAGAGGCACAAGGCGCCCAACGGTCCAGCCCTAGTTTACCTGGCCATATCTCCCAAGGAGCATGGGTAGACATCACAGAAGAGATGACGAAGAGTGCACACCATCGAAAGACTACAAGCGCAGGAGACGTGCGGCCACGTCAGAGAACACCTGATCAGGCAAACCCACACTGGCTTCCCTACGTGCGCGCATTAGTTTCCTCTCATCTTGCTCTTCATTCATGCGTACAGCCGCGGGGATCTATGGTTGAACCTAGGTTGTGAATTTCAAGGCATGCATGGGTCAGTGGTTTTTCGGCTGCTGGTGATTAGGCATGCATACGTAATGGATAAATGCAATGGATTTGTGGCTATTGTTTGTTGGTGACTAGAATGCATCACCGAAGCAGCTTTGGCAACAGCCAAGCATCTTTCCTGTCCAACAAATGTGCTTTGCACATACAATTTTCAGTAAAAATATAGCCTAATATATACACTAAAAAATGGAATGATTCGTGTCGTCCCGTGGTCACTTAGTGCATGGATGTGACTTATGTGCTTGTGGGTTTTCCCATCGTGATAGAGACCCTTATCATTAAGGTAACATTAATAAAGTAATTAACGTATCTGATGTGTTTTCATTCTTCACAATATATTTTCATTGCAATCAACATATCTGATATGTTTTGATTAACCTTACACTCTTAAGCGTACATCAAAAAAATAGAAGCTTATCTTATAAGGTTTAGTAGTTCCATCATGTTCAAACACTCATAAGTTTCTATTGATTAGAAAGATGTTGGCTTCATGTTGTTTGCCTTTAGCTGCAGGTTTTTTGCTATGATAAACTGAAATAACTAATGCACATCTCCTAACATAAGTTTTGATCATGAATTGTAACTGAAATCCTGTTGCAAACTATGATCTGATGTAGTGATATTACAATGCAGATTAGATGCACCAAGAAGGTAAAGATTGTGTTGGCACATACTATGATCTGATGTAGTGATATTACAATGTAGATTAGATGCACACACTCATAGGTTTTTTTGCAGGAGAATGCAGATTAGATGCACCAAGAAGGTAAAGATTGTGTTGGCACATACTATGATCTGATGTAGTGATATTCTGTTGCTTTTTGGTGAATGTAAATTGTATTACGTTTTCATGGAAGCCTTTTCTTTCCCCTCTCTCATCATACTACTGCTCTTATCCTTAGTTCCCATATAAACAAAGGAATATGATGGCTGACATAGTGATACTCTTCCTCAGCAACATCTGGATACATGATGTTCCATCAACAACTTCAGAATATGCTGGTGATGCTCAACCTGCAACTTTGCACCCATGCTGCCTTTTTGTTTTATGTAGAAAATTGACAGATTTTTTATGTGTTTCATTATGAACTAATTATTAGAAAATATTTCTTTGTGAATTATGAGATTGATCTTTAAACATGGCATAGAAAATGCACTTTTCAATACTTCTAGTAATGTTTTGCTCCTTGCAAAGTTGTTTGAGTTTTTATTTCAAATTTCTATAAAAAAGTTTATTTATTGTGTACCCGTTGCAACGCATGGGAATTTGTGCTAGTAGTCTAAAAACAAAAAAAATAAAGAGGGGAACCCAAAACTTTTCAAAAAGGAAAGTGAAAGTGAGAAAGACAAGCATTGTTGAAGTGGGAGAGCTCCTTGAACTTTGTTCATGCTCACGGAAACTTTATGAATCTTAATTACAGAAAAATTTCATCAAAAATAATTACCCCCTTGTACAATTTCATTGTATTATAAAATAATGTGCCAAGGTTTGCCTTTAGGATGTTTACAATGCTTGTTGGTTTGTATGGTGCAGGACAGAAACTTTGGCTGTAGTGCGTGATTTTAAATTTTTTGCTGGAACGTCAAACGGTTCTGATTATTTTTGAACTGTCTTGATGTACAAATTGTTTATTTTTTCTAATTTTGGTAGAATTTTTGGGGTACCAGAAGTATGGTGAATGTTCAGATTGCTACAGACTGTTCTGTTTTTGACAGATTCTGTTTTTGATGCATAGTTTACTTGTTTTGATGAAACTATCAACTTCTATCAGTGGATTAAGCCATGGAAAAGCTATATTACAGTATACAAAATGCAAAAACAAAATTTTAATTGGTTTCCAATAGTACTTAGAGTAGTGATTTGATTTATTATACTAATGAATCTTACCGGGTTTTCTATTGAAGTTTTGTGTGGATGAAGTGTTTGATCGAGGAGGTCTCGATATGAGGAAAAGGAAGAGAGGAAAGAGCTCAAGCTTGGGGATGCCCAAGGAACCCCAAGTAAATATTCAAGGAGGCTCAAGCATCTAAGCTTGGGGATGCCCCGAAAGGCATCCCCTCTTTCTTCAACAAGTATTGGTATGTTTTCGGATTCATTTCGTTCGTGCGATATGTGCAAGTCTTGGAGCGTCTTTTGCATTTAGTTTTCACTTTTATTTTATGCACCATGCTGGTATGAGATAGTCCATGGTTGATTTATAGAATGCTCATTGCACTTCACTTATATCTTTTGAGTATGGCTTTATAGAATGCTTCATGCGCTTCACATATATCATTTGAAGCTTGGATTGCCTGTTTCTCTTCACAGAGAAAACCGCCATTTGTAGAATGCTCTTTTGCTTAACTTATATTTGTTAGACATGGGCATATATTTTGTAGAAAGAATTAAACTCTCTTGCTTCACTTATATCTATTTAGAGAGATGACAGGAATTGGTCACTCACATGGTTAGTCATAAAATCCTACATAAACTTGTAGATCACTGAATATGATATGTTTGATTCCTTGCAATAGTTTTGCGATATAAAGGTGGTGATATTAGAGTCATGCTAGTGAGTAGTTGTGGATTAGTAGAAATACTTGTGTTGAGGTTTGTGATTCCCGAAGCATGCACGTATGGTGAACCGTTATGTGATGAAGTCGGAGCATGATTTATTTTTGATTGTCTTCCTTATGAGTGGCGGTCGGGGACGAGCGATGGTCTTTTCCTACCAATCTATCCCCCTAGGAGCATGCACGTAGTACTCTGTTTCGATGACTAATATATTTTTGCAATAAGTATGTGAGTTCTTTATGACTAATGTTGAGTCCATGGATTATACGCACTCTCACCCTTCCACCTCTTCGGTACCGTGCATTGCCCTTTCTCACCTTGAGAGTTGATGCAAACTTCGCCGGTGCATCCAAACCCCGTGATATGATACGCTCTGTTACACATAAGCCTCCTTATATCTTCCTCAAAACAGCCACCATACCTACCTATTATGGCATTTCCATAGCCATTCCGAGATATATTGCCATGCAACTTCCATCATCATCATATACATGACTTGAGCATTCATTGTCATATTGCTTTACATGATCGTAAGATAGATAGCATGATGTTTTCATGGCTTGTCCGTTTTTGATGTAATTGCTACGCTAGATCATTGCACATCCCTGTACACCTCCAGAGGCATTCATATAGAGTCATACCTTTGTTCTAGTATTGAGTTGTAATATTGAGTTGTAAGTAAATAAAAGTGTGATGATCATCATTATTAGAGCATTGCCCCAGTGAGGAAAGGATGATGGAGACTATGATTCCCCCACAAGTCGAGATGAGACTCCGGACTTTATGAAAAATAAAAGTGGCCAAAGAAGCCCCAAAAAAAGAGATAGAGGCCAAAGAAGCCTACAAAAAAAGATTAAAAAATGAGAGAAAAAGAGAGAAGGGGCAATGCTACTATCCTTTTACCACACTTGTGCTTCAGAGTAGCACCATGTTCTTCATATAGAGAGTCTCTTGACTTATCATTTTCATATACTAGTGGGAATTTTCATTATAGAACTTGGCTTGTATATTCCGACGATGGGCTTCCTCAATGCCCTAGGTCTTCATGAGCAAGCAAGTTGGATGCACAACCATTTAGATTTCAGTTTGAGCTTTCATACACTTATAGCTCTTAGTGCATCCGTTGCATGGAAATCCCTACTCCTCACATTGACATCAATTGATGGGCATCTCCATAGCCCGTTGATTAGCCGCGTCGATGTGAGACTTTCTCCCTTTTTGTATTCTCCTCACAACCTCCACCATCATATTCTATTCCACCTATAATGCTATGTCCATGGCTCACGCTCATGTATTGCGTGAAAATTGAAAAGGTTTGAGAACGTCAAAAGTATGAAAAAATTCCTTGGCTTGTCACCGGGGTTGTGCATGATTTGAATATTTTATGTGATGAAGATGGAGCATAGCCAGACTACGTGATTTTGTAGGGATAACTTCCTTTGGCCATGTTGTTCTGAAAAGACATGATTGCTTTATTAGTACACTCGAAGTATTATTGTTCTTATGTCAAATGATAGACTATTGCTTTGAATCACTCGTGTCTTAATATTCATGCCATGATTAGACATATGATCAAGATTATGCTAGGTAGCATTCCACATCAAAAATTATCTTTTTATCATTTACCTACTCGAGGACGAGCAGGAATTAAGCTTGGCGATGCTGATACGTCTCTGTCGTATCTATAATTTTTGATTGTTCCATGCCAATATTATTCAACTTTCATATACTTTTGGCAACTTTTTATACTATTTTGGGGACTAACATATTGATCCAGTGCCCAGTGCCAGTTCCTGTTTGTTGCTTGTTTAATGTTTCGCAGAAACCCCATATCAAACCGAGTCCAAATGGGATAAAAACGGACGAAGATCATTTTTGGAATATTTATGATTTTTGGGAAGAAAAACCAACGCGAAACAGTGCCCGAGGGGGCCACGAGACAGGGGCGCGCCCCTGACCCTCGTGGGCACCCCGTAAGGTGGTTGACGCTCTTCTTCTGCCGCAAGAAATCTAATTTTTGGAGAAAAATCTGGGCGAAGGTTTCAACCCAATCGGAGTTATGGATCTCCGGATGTAAAAGAAACGGTGAAAGGGTAGAATCTAAGAGCGCAGAAACAGAGAGAGATAGATAGACAAATCCAATCACGGAGGGGCTCCCGCCCCTCCCATGCCATTGGAGCCAAGGACCAGAGGGGAAACCCTTCTCCCATCCAGGGAGAAGGTGAAGGAAGAAGAAGAAGAAGAAGAAGGGGGGCTCTCTCTCCCTTGCTTCCGATGGCGCCGGAACGCCGCCGGGGGCCATCATCATCACCGCGATCTACACCAACACCTCTGCCATCTTCACCAACATCTCCATCACCTTCCCCCATCTATATTCAGCGGTCCACTCTCCCGCAACCCGATGTACCCACTAGTTGAACATGGTGCCTTATGCTTCATATTATTATCCAATGATGTGTTGCCATCCTATGATGTCTGAGTAGATTTTTGTTGTCCTATCAGTGATTGATGAATTGCTATGATTGGTTTAATTTGCTTGTGGTTATGTTGTTGTCCTATTATGCTCTCTGTGTCACGCAAGTGTGAGGGATTCCCGCTGTAGGGTGTTGCAATATGTTCATGATTCGCTTATAGTGGGTTGCTTGAGTGACAGAAGCATAAACCCGAGTAAGGGGGTTGTCGCGTATGGGATAAAGGGGACTTGATGCTTTAATGCTATGGTTGGGTTTTACCTTAATGATCTTTAGTAGTTGCGGATGCTTGCTAGAGTTCCAATCATAAGTGCATATGATCCAAGAAGAGAAGGTATGTTAGCTTATGCCTCTCCCACATAAAACTTGCTATCAGTCTAGTAAAGTAGTCAATTGCTTAGGGACAATTTCACAACTCCTACCACCACTTTTCCACACTCGCTATATTTACTTTATTGCTTCCTTATCTAAACAGACCCTACTTTTTATTCATGTGCTCTTTATTATCTTGCAAACATGTCCAACAACACCTACAAAGTACTTCTAGTTTCATACTTGTTCTAGGTAAAGCGAACACTAAGCGTGCGTAGAGTCGTATCAGTGGCATATAGGACTTGAGAGAATATTTGTTCTACCTTTAGCTCCTCGTTGGGTTCGACACTCTTACTTATCGAAAGAGGCTACAATTATACCCTACACTTGTGGGTTACCAGGTACCTGGTGATACCAAAGAATGGTAGAGACATGAGAGATAATGAAAACCGTGTAATGTATAATGATAGGGAGAGTGTGACACTTCTCAAGGGAGACGTCGAGAGACCATGTTTGCAAGGATAGGAAAAACATGAACTGAGCGTGCAGGTGAGCTGGAGAAAAGAGAGTGATAGCTACATGAAGGAGCATGCATGTTGTGACGCCCCCGATTCAATCATACACTAATCATGCACGCAAACGTGTACGATCAAGATCAGGAACTCACGGGAAGATATCACAACACAACTCTAAAAGTAAAATAAGTCATACAAGCATCATAATACAAGCCAGGGGCCTCGAGGACTCGAATACAAGTGCTCGATCATAGACGATTCGGCGGAAGCAACAATATCTGAGTACAGACATAAGTTAAACAAGTTTGCCTTAAGAAGGCTAGCACAAACTGGGATACAGATCAAAAGAGGCGCAGACCTCCTGCCTGGGATCCTCCTAAACTACTCCTGGTCGTCTTCAGCGGCCTGCACGTAGTAGTATGCACCTCCAGTGTAGTAGGAGTCATCGTCGAAGGTGGCGTCTGGCTCCTGGGCTCCGACATCTGGTTGCGACAACCAGGTAGAAGAGGGAAAAGGGGGAAAAGAGGGAGCAAAGCAACCGTGAGTACTCATCCAAAGTACTCACAAGCAAGGATCTACACTACATATGCATGTGTATATGTGTAAAGAGGCAATATCAGTGGACTGAACTACATAATGCCAGAATAATAGGGGGGATAGCTAGTCCTATCGAAGACTACGCTTCTGGCAGCCTCTGTCTTGCAGCATGTAGAAGAGAGTAGATTGAAGTCCTCTAAGTAGCATCGCATAGCATAATCCTACCCGGCGATCCTCCCCTCGTCGCCCTGTGGAAAAGCGATCACCGGGTTGTCTATGGAACTTGTCTGGGTGTGTTTTATTAAGTATCTAGTTCTAGTTGTCATAAGGTCAAGGTACAACTCTGGGTCGTCCTTTTACCGAGGGACACGGCTATTCGAATAGATAAACTTCCCTGCAAGGGTGCACCACATAACCCGACACCCTCGATCCCATTTGGCCGGACACACTTTCCTGGGTCATGCCCGGCCTCGGAAGAGCAACAAGTCGCAGCCCCACCCAGGCACAACAGAGAGGTCAGCTGTGACGCCCCCGATTCAATCGTACACTAATCATGCACGCAAATGTGTACGATCAAGATCAGGGACTCACGGGAAGATATCACAACACAACTCTACAAATAAAATAAGTCATACAAGCATCATAATACAAGCCAGGGGCCTCGAGGGCTTGAATACAAGTGCTCGATCATAGACGAGTCAGCGGAAGCAACAATATCTGAGTACAGACATAAGTTAAACAAGTTTGCCTTAAGAAGGCTAGCACAAACTGGGATACAGATCGAAAGAGGCGTAGGCCTCCTGCCTGGGAACCTCCTAACTACTCCTGGTCGTCGTCAGCGGCCTGCACGTAGTAGTAGGCACCTCCAGTGTTGTAGGAATCATCATCGTCGGTGGCGTCTG
Source organism: Triticum dicoccoides (assembly GCF_002162155.2). Lineage (NCBI taxonomy): Eukaryota > Viridiplantae > Streptophyta > Magnoliopsida > Poales > Poaceae > Triticum > Triticum dicoccoides. The sequence continues at coordinate 360,894,377 of NC_041381.1, read as the reverse complement.
GCTCCTGGACTCCAGCATCTGGTTGCGACAACCAGAAAGAAAGGAAAGGGGGAAAAGGGGGGAGAAAGCAACCGTGAGTACTCATCCAAAGTACTCGCAAGCAAGGAACTACACTACATATGCATGGGTATATGTGTAAGGAGGCCATATCAGTGGACTAAACTGCAGAATGCCAGAATAAAAGGGGGATAGCTAATCCTATCGAAGACTACGCTTCTGGCAGCCTCCGTCTCGCAGCATGTAGAAGAGAGTAGACTGAAGTCCTCCAAGTAGCATCTCCAAGTAGCATCTCCAGTAGCATCGCATAGCATAATCCTACCCGGCGATCCTCTCCTCGTTGCCCTGTAGAAAAGCGATCACCGGGTTGTATCTGGCACTTGGAAGGGTGTGTTTTATTAAGTATTCGGTTCTAGTTGTCATAAGGTAAAGGTACAACTCCAAGTCATCCTGTTACCGAAGATCACGGCTATTCGAATAGATTAACTTCCCTGCAGGGGTGCACCACATAACCCAACACGCTCGATCCCATTTGGCCGGACACACTTTCCTGGGTCATGCCCGGCCTCGGAAGATCAACACGTCGCAGCCCCACCTAGGCACAATAGAGAGGCCAGCACGCCGGTCTAAACCTAAGCGCACAGGGGTCTGGGCCCATCGCCCATAGCACACCTGCACGTTGCGAGGGCGGCCGGAAGCAGACCTAGCCTAGCAGGCGTTCCAGTCCAATCCGGCGCGCGCCGCTCCGTCGCTGACGTCTGAAGTGCTTCGGCTGATACCACGACGTCGGGATACCCATAACTACTCCCACGTAGATGGTTAGTGTGTATAGGCCAGTGGCCAGACTCAGATCAAATACCAAGATCTCGTTAAACGTGTTATTATGAAGCAATCGCGAACGCCGACCAGGGCCAGGCCCACCTCTCGCCTAGTTGGTCTCAACCTGCCCTGTCTCTCCGCCACAAAGATCCACACAGAGGGCCGTCGGGACAAAGGTCCTTTCAGCCCCCAATCCGTGAATCACTCGTGGGTACTCTTCGAGCGGACCCGACTTTAGTCACCATCTGAAGTATGTATATATGTATAGTATATACCCGTGATCACCTCCCAAGTGATCACGGCCCGATACTATAGCAAGGCAGACCGACAAGAATGTAGGGCCACAGATGATAAACTAGCATCCTATACTAAGTATTAGGATTGCAGGTAAGGTACCAACAGATGTAGTAGCAATGTCAGGCTATGCATCAGAATAGGATTAACGGAAAGCAGTAACATGCTACACTACTCTAATGCAAGCAGTATAGAGGAGAATAGGCGATATCTAGTGATCAAGGGGGGGGCTTGCCTGGTTGCTCTGGCAAGAAGGATGAGTCACCAACACCGTAGTCGAACTGGGGGTCGCCGGTAGTCTCGGGGTCTATCGGAAAGAAGTAACGGAGAGGGAACACAATAAATAACAGAGCAATCAAAGCATCACAAAGCGTAACAAGGCAATACGCGGTGTTCGGTGTGCCCTAACGCGGTAGTAGGTGATACCGGTGAAGGGGGGAAAACATCCGGGAAGTATTCCCGGTGTTTCGTGTTTTCTGACAGATGAACCGGAGGGGGAAAGTTGCGGGTTTGATATGTTAGGGGTGTGTGGTGGACGAACGGGCTGCGTATCCGGGTTATCCTCGCCGTTTTGAGCAACTTTCATGTTGAAAATATTTTAATCCGAGTTACGGATTAAAAGATATGATTTTCTAAAGATTTTATTAATTTCTGGAATTTAATTAATTATTTAATTAATTCGAAAATGATTTAATGACATCAGCATGATGTCATGCTGACATCAGCAGTCAACAGAGTTGACTGGTCAACCTGACTTGTGGGTCCCATTCGTCATTGACTGATTAGTCTAATTAGGGTTTAATTAAACTATCTACTTAATTAGATTAATTAATCATGATTAATTAACTTAATTAATTCATTAAATATTTTAATTATTAATTAATTAATAATTAATTAATTAATTAATTATATATTTATTTTTATTTCGTTTTTAAAAAAAACGTTTTGGAGTGGGGCCCATTGTCATAGGGCCACTGGAGCCTATGCGGGCGTGCGGGTTACGGGCGCCACCCGAACGGGCGACGGCCCGAGTGGGCGTGCGGGCAGCGGGCATAGCGCCCGTCGGGACGGACCCGAGGCGACGCGGCGGGCACTCGGCGTCCCATGGCGAAGATGCGCGGGGCGGAGCGGAGCACGGTCGCGGACGGCGACGAGCGCCGACGCGGGGCCGTATCAGGGAGGCGACAACGCGAACAGAGGCGGCAGGAGCAGCGGGTGCACATGGCCGCGGCCAGGGTCGGAGGAGGGCGGCCAACCAAGACAGGGGCGCGCCCTGGGCACGCGCGGGCATGGCGTCGGGCGCGCGCACGGGCGAGAGGCGACGACGCATGAGCTGGAGGAGCAGCAAACGGGGCTTGGCCCGAGCGACGGCGCGGTCGGGCGGGACGGACGGCGTCCGACGGGGGGGAGCAGAGGGCGTGGCCATGCGGGGAAGAGAGGAGGAGGGGCCTCACCACGGGTCGTGGGGTCTGGGCAGTGGGCGCGGGGAGGTTCGGGGAGGCCGACGGGGACGACACGGCGGAGCGGGAGGCAGTCCGGCGAGGTGGTCCTGTTCGGCGGCGACGGTCGATCCGGGCGGCGTCGGGGGCGGTTGCCGGCGGGGACGAC